>NC_137181.1:37227500-37662500 GCF_951804945.1 Podarcis cretensis | reverse complement strand
GATTCATGTACTGAATATAGGAGCAGATGGCAACGGGGGTGGGGGTTCATTTTAGAGAGTGCTGGGTGGGTTGGCACCTCTTTTGACCAGAAATTGGCTGGGATACAGGGCCACTGATTTCAATAGAACACACATCCGAGTAACACCTCGATGCGTTTAGTTGCCCCACCGCTCTGTTTAGCAGCTCCTTTTACAATACAATCTAAGGCCCCATCCAGGTAGAATCCTAGAATTAGGGACTTGGAAGGGACCCAAAGGGTCATCTAGTCCCATTCCGTGCAATGCAGGTAGGACTGGGAAATGCCCTTATTTGAAACCCTCAAAAGCCATTGCCCGTCGATGTAGACCAAAGTTTCCCAAAATTGGATCTTTAGCTGTTTTCGGACTACAATTCCCATCATCCCAGACCACTGGCCCTGCTAGCTAGGGATGATGGGAGTTGTAGTCCAAAAACAACTGGAGACACAAGTTTGAGAAATCCTCCTGATGTAGACCATACTGGTTTAGATGGCTCAGTTGTCTGATTCAATATCAGGCAGCGTCCTATGTTTTTAAGCCCATTCAACCAAAGGCATAAACGCCCTTTGGGCATTTGGGGTGGAATGGGGAGAGATAGGTACACTGGGGATGTGGCCAACGCGTAGTGCCTTTGCACCAACTACCACTTGAGACTGTGCTCCTTGAATTTCTTTAGCCCTTCCAGCAGCTCCAGATCTTACAGCAGGAAACTCCATCTGTTACTCATGTGTTGTAGGAACGAGTAGCTAGGCCGATGGTCTGACTCACTTTAAGGCAGGTTCCTATGCTTTAAAGTCAATGGAGCTTACTCATCATTAAATAGTCGGCGTAGGATCATCTATAGTCCTGCAGATGATGCTGACATCATCACTAACCATTGGCCATTCTGTCTGGGGGCTGGTGGAGAGAGTTCGGCAACATTTGCAGGGCCACAGCTTAGCCAAGCCTAGTGCAGAATGTGAGTCTTATCAATGACCCAGTAGGTTTGTACCGAGCCCAACCACTAGTCCACTTGGCTCACTAATGCCTACTTCCGACTGCCAGTGGCTCTTCGAGGTCCTTCAGAGAGATTCTCCAGGATTGGATTTGGGAAACAAGGTCTACCACTATGTTATTGTCCTTCACACAACATCGTGTGGGTATAGGTCAAATTAATACCTTTTAAGGAGAAAATCACAGGAGTGGCTGTGGACTCCCTCCAGCATCGGAGGCCTGATGCATCTCGGAGCACAAGCAGGGAGAGTGTTATGAAGGTTATGGCACAATTCGACACATGTTCACTATGTTCAAGGAGGCTTGTTGCCTGTTAAGTGTGCATAGGAAGGCAGGCTTTCATTGAAAGCAGCGGGGTTGACTTCCGAGAAAGTAGCGGGTTTTGGAACCCTTTCCCGAGGGTTAGGGGCCACGTAATAGACTTCTCAGTTTGTCCCTTCCACTATACTGCCCACAGGGCGACTTTGCACTCTCACCAACCACTCATGCAAACAAACTGTATTTTCTCTTAAACCTTCTGAAGCTCAGCAACACTCAAAGAAAGTTGGCTGGAAAAAATCTTCCACTTTATCTTGCTTTTTGCTCCGTTCCCATGCGTGTCAATGAGAATCCCACTGAAAGAATTCCAAGTGGGTTTTGCGGTCCCCCTTCCCCTCATTTATTTGTGCCTTACTTGGGAAAGTCAGGAAAACTCACTGGTTTCAATAGGGGGCCACCGCTCCGAAACATTATTCGAAAACGGGCTCCTCTACTTGAAATCAGTGGGGTCTTCTTCCTTGGGGTTTTAGAACCAGTCTTGAAATCAATCCTTTTAAGATGCTTAACTGGGTTTCGCTTTGCGCTGTAAAGAGAGACACTGTGAATGTGTGTATTTGCTTGAGCAATTTACATTACATGTACCTATAGAAGTTTCCTTATACCAGCTCAGGACATTTGTTCAACCAGTAGTTAACAAATGGGCATTTAGCCCATGATTACCTATGATCACATTCACACCATACCTTTAAAGCTTTTCACCGAGGGTCCTGGAAACTGTTGTTTATTCCCACGAAACTAATATTCCCAGCACCCTTAACAAACTACAGTTCCCAAGATTCTTTGGGGAAAGGCATTTGATTGACATGTTGCTATGTGACTAGAACCCCGGTCTATTCCTCTAACAGGCAGCGGCTCTCTGCAATCTTCTGTCACCTTCTCTTTTAACAGGAGGCACCAGAGACTAAGCTTGGGAACTTCTAAGTGAAAAGCATGTGCTCTAACCACTGAGCCTTTAAGTCGTTTTCTCCCAGTGATGTGGTTAACGAATTTGTCCACCGGACCCAAGATTTGCTGTTTTATGCTAAGGACCTTCGCCTAGCTGTTAAGGGCGCGCACACAGAGAGAAAAGCTCCTATCTGCAGTTTTCGCGGTTACGCAAATATAAATGTAAATCGACGTTTTGGATCAGAAATTCAAGACCGAAAGGATGTTTGAGCTCCCTAGAAAGTGAACTAGCGGGACAGTGGTTGGGGTACAAATTAAGGTGTGTATGTGAGAGGCTGGTGGGGTGTGTGGAGATCAGAAGCAAAAGTGGGGAGAGGGAAGGCTATAGGCAGAGAGATTATTTGCCTGCTTCCCATTTTGTAATCTGCAGTCGTGGATAATGAAAAGAGAAGATTAAGCCATTCTGCTGTGAAGAGGCCAACTAAACTTGACGTCGTGTTCACCCCCGCGACGACACTGTCGTTACTGGCAGGATCTGGGGCGTTTGGCTTGACATATGGTGGCTAATGTTTGCGGTGGCTCGACTCAGTAGTTAAAATAATATAACCAGCGGGAGCAAGAGAATAATGGGAAACAATAGACACCAAACCCCGACCCGCTTTCTGATGGAGCCAAACACCAGCACTGCAGAGCTAATGGAGCCACGTGCGTCCTTCTGGCAAGTCTGGGCTCGGAAAACCTGAGTGAAAGACCGAGGAAGGGGAGGGGATCCGTTTTTAGGAACAGGAAAAGCAAACAGCTCAGAGTAGATCCGATTTAAACAGAAAGGTTAATTAATAAAAAGTTTTATCAACAGCAATTTATTATTATTATTATTATTTATTTTATTATTTGTTTGTTTTATTTGTATACCGCCTATAGCCACGGTTCACAGTATAAATGGAGAGGCCTTTTTCTCAAGCCACGCAGGTAGCAGCATTTTCTTGTCAATGAAACCGGAGCAATTCTAGTTCACAATCGCTAACGCGGATTAAGAACTCCACTTCAGCAATGTAGGTTAAAAGCTCAATTTCCCTGACACCCGGAGAATTCATTAAATATGTGGGAAACCTATTCTGATTCGATAAAGGTTCTAAACCGGGGTAACTAATCCGCAGTAAGAAGCCTCGCTGAGAAACTACCTCGAGGGACAGCAGATTCTACCCAATTTAATCAACAGACTTTCCTCGCTGAATGGTGCGGGGTGACTGTCAGAGCAGCGCTTTACAATTTGGGGAGGGGGAGGGGGGAGAATCCCAAAGACACGACTGCATGCAAAAGAGGGGTTGAATTATTTGCTAGAAAACCGAGCAATTTAATGCGCCAGCTCCAAGCCCACTGAGTGGGATCACGGAGTGCTCACCCTCTCTCCCGAGCTCATCTCCCTTCCCTCCAGTTGCTTAAAATGAGCATTATTCCAAACATATGCAATGCAATCCGTTCGGTCACACTTACAAGAACACGCTTTAATAAGGCAATCAATCACACGCTAACAACCCGCCGCCGGCCTGTTGGAGCCGAATTGGGCTGGATGGAAAGTGGCACCTCGGAGGGGCCCGCAGACAACTGGCGTTTGCTGTTGACGAGGAAGGAAGGGAGGCAGGCAGGCAGGCAGCCTGGTGCTGGGTGCTCTTTCTTCCCATCCTCCCTCCCTTCCGCATGAGTGTGTCTGTGTGTGTGCAAAATGCCTGGCTTCAGAAACGCACCCTCTGGAAGCAAGCCCCACTGAAACAGACTTAACTGAAGCAGACTTAACTCCCAGTTTCCTGGGGCGCTTGCATGGGTTTTTAGACCAAGGAGGAGAGTTGGCTATAAACCCCAGATCTTCTTTGTTACTCTCTCTTGACTTCCTTTCCCATCCCTTTCTGCTTCATAGAGAATGAATTGCGCCAATGTTTATTGAAGTCATTGATTCCACTAGGGTTTGGGGACCCTCATTTTCCCGACCCGCGTCCCTATCTATTTTCCGTTTCCTATACTTTGCACATTTAAGGCCACGTAGCTATGACCAGACTGCAGTGTTTTGTTTTGTTTTGTTTTGTTTGTGTGTGTGTGTGTGTGTGTGTGTGTGAGAGAGAGAGAGAGAGAGAGAGAATGCAAGAAAAAGGAGAAGAGGGCGAGAGCGCTCAGCCCACCCACTCCATAGCAAAAAGGAAAATTTCATTATGAAATAATGAGTAATTCCTCCCAGCAAGATGTATTGTTATATCTTCCACTTCAATTTAGAGCCAGAGTGGCTCAATTACCTAGAAAATACAGTCAATTAAAGGCTGCTGATTGGACGCGAGGACGGATCATCGATCTTGTACTTTCCAATATTGCTCCAGACACCTCATTTTCCCTCCCTATTAACTGAAAATACGCCTGGCATTACCGCAACCTCGCAGCCTATTTACCTGTCGCAGGCAATCTCTGCCCTATGACCGAATCACGGGGGGAAAAATTCACTATCATCTTTGTGCTGCGCCGGGATCCGCTAGAGAAAGCCCCATTTGAAAGACAATGGCTCCCAACGGGATAGTGGAGAGAGAGTGGATGGGGTGGTGGGTGGGAGAGCTTGAATGAAGGAGGGGGAGTACAGGGGGAAGGGGAGGGGGAGGGCAGCCTCCCTCTCCGTTTTTAACCAAGGGTGTCAAACTCGCCAGCAGATACTTGCGGAAGGCACCCAGGATTTGGCGTTGTAGTGTTAATCCGGCATCGCAACATTGACGCCGGGTTCACCTAAGCAAGATCACGAACTTGAAAGAATTCTCCGTCCCTGTTTGAGGCTTTGGGCGAGATCCTAACTCTACAACCTTCCTGTCCCCGTTTCATGCTCCCATCAAAAGACTAGCAAGTGCGGAAGCAAATGTGATCTGTGTCCTTAAGTGTCTTAATCAAAAACTCTGCAGCGTTTAGGATGCTGCATGATAAGGGCTCATGTGCGACATTGAGGCGCTTTTTATCTGCCGACGACCATTTGAACACCAAAACAGTCCCGGGTATGCCTTCCTCAGCGCACTCACTCGGCAGTAAGTCCACTGGTCACAGTAGGACTTCTTTCTGAGAAAGGGGTGCGCTGAGCAGACATGCAAAAGGATTCATACCGGTAGGCTGCAATCCTGTGAACCTCAGTTTCTCCTGAGATTTCCATACGCCTGTAGAAAGAAATGGAGAAACACTATGCCGAAGAGTTCAGTGATCCTCGAAAGCCTACATCCATTCAACCTAAGTTGGGAAAGTAAAATATATCTTGTCATACTTCCTGTAAACCCCCTTTCACCACAATCACAAGTGGTGTATACGTTTTTTGTTAAATAAAATAAAAATATCTTTTGATCTATTTTTAATTCGTCATTTCCTTTGGGACCATCATTGCAACCACGATGTGCTGAAAGCGAAATCATAGTAGATCAGTACTCGTGATCCGCTGTTGCGTGATTTTCTTCTATTCATTACTCCCAGAGGAGGTTGCCTTCATAAGAAGAGGGGTGGACATAGACGCTGTCCTCCTCTGGACTGCCAAATTGTATATGCTTAGGATTAGGCTTGCAATGGCAAGCCATTGACCTCTTAGTGGGGCATGTGCATTGATTTATACAAAATTTAACTCTAATAAATGCGCTTAAGCCCCTGCCCACCGTCGGATTAGGAACACACCGCTCTAGAGACACGCGACCAAAGCCTATGAGTATCCTCCGCGGACTGACTAGCATTTTTGCCATGGATTTCAACAAGAACAGGAGAAAAGGAGAATTGGAAGCCAATAGGCGATCTAGCCAGGCGAAGACTGCAGGCTTTAATCTAGGTGTGAATCCTGACAGCCGCCAGTTTCCATCCCACCCAAAAGGTGGGAAACCGCTTCCTTCTCTTTTCGAGGCGACCCGTGTCACCGGGAGGCATCCACTCAAAGCCGAGTTCTTGTGATCTCTGCACAGTGGGCTGCTTCCACATTTCCAAAATTGGACATTGTTCGCTCGCTTGCATTATTTTTGTCACGTGAGAGAAGGTGATCAATTTTCAGTAGACATTTACACACACACTTAGACGTCTTTTCTCAGAGTGAGCCCCATTGAATTCAGTGGGACTTATTTCCAAGTAAATCAGCCTAAGGTTTCTATAGAAACTTCGGTGTCCCTATTGCAATCTTCTTGTTTGCATGTTTATTCGTATCTGGTGTATCAGTCCATAATAATAGGGACAATATCAAGGAGATATGTATCACTCTCATAGCTGACATTTTTGTGGAAATCTGCCAGGTCCTTATTTTACTCTGCTTTGAGGGAATCGCATTTCAACTCCTAAATTTATTTATTTATTAACTCTCCAGGGTCAACCACTTTTTAAATGAAAAGCAACGTTTTGAAATGAAGGCTCATACTCCTTCTTGAGAGACCAATTAGCGTAGAAACTTAGGTTGTTTTAACCCTTTGTCCTAACTATAGAAAGAACAGAGCCTTCTAGAGAAGTTCTCCTGACCTTCGGCGAATCCTGTTGAAATGAATGGGAGTTCCGCGCTTCTGTTTCCCCTTGATCCGAGCTATTCTTACGCATTCATTTCAGAGCTGCTCTTTCTAAGGCGAACTTTTCCGAATTAAGTCTCATCGCCATCCACAATCTCATACTTTGATCTCAGGCCGGCATGAACACTGTTTGGAATGAACCCACCACAACAACCACCGATTTTCTTTGAAGTTGCTTGCCATTTAAGCAAACTTTGGGTCCCCCCTTCAAATAGCCAATAATTCCTACGCTGCGTCTTAACTGATCTGTGGATTTGGACTGCAGATCGCGACAACTCAAATCCCTCTTCACACACACACACACACACACACACACACACACCCGAGACTTAACACACAAAACTAGGCTCGCAAGTATGTCAAAAACATCTTTCCTCCTAGCCATTACCTCCAGTCACCGTTTATTTCCATTGCAATCGGAATGAAAATATAAATTGGGCATGTGGAAACTTCAAGAAAGGATTTTAAATATATGATAAATAATTACAGTATTAATAATAATGCCCTGCCGAAAGATGTTCGAACTTGGTAAAAGACACCAGTGAGTTAAATTTGGTGCCTTCATTGTTTGAAAAGGCAGATTAAGCAATTGAAGGTAGGGAGACATAACCAGCCTAGTTTAATGGAGGGAGGGAAGTTTTTCTTAATTAAATTGTGGTTGCTATACTTCCGGTTAATAATAATAATAATACCAAGAGCTTCTGCTACAGGAACTTCTTCTACTTGAGGTTGTGGAAGAAGCGGGCTGGGGGAGCGAGGCGAGGCGATTATGCCTAAGGAGCGTCGAGAGACAAGTACAAGGAGAACGAAATGCGAGAGACAAGTACAAGGAAGATGAACAAAAGCTCAGTTCCAAACTCAAAGGCAGCGAATGAAAATGAGAAGGGGGGAGAGAGAGTGGGGGGGGGGATGTGGTGGCGTGGAAGGCAACGGGAGAACTGAAGGTGAACCAGGAAAGAGAGGCAGAAAGCGGCTCGGCTTTAATTTGCAGACCAGTGATTGCGTGAAGAGTTGAGTTCTGCTCCCTGTCACTTAATCTCTTCCCTTGGCGGCTTGTTAGCGTTTGGCAGGCGCACGGTCTCTGTGCTGAGAATACTCTTGCAGCCGACACATTAAAGAGGGAAAGAAAGAAAAAGAAGGAAGGAAGGAAGGAAGGAAGGAAGGAAGGAAGGAAGGAAGGAAGGAAGGAAGGAAGGAAGTGAAGAAAACCAGCACCTTCCGCTACATTATACATCACTTTCTAATTTCGCCGGCGTGGTCACAATTCAGAAACTGACAACGCGACGCTGTTCTTTTAAAGGACAAATAGCTTTGACCCTTCTGGGCTTCCCTCTGGCAATTTCGCTCGCCAGACCCCTCCCTTTACGCACACACACACGCATGCCCCGCCCCACCCCATCTCAGTTGGCAAGACACAAAAGATCGCACCTTCCCCCTTTCCTTTCTCTCCGGAAAGCCAGCATGGAGCTGGAGCTGGAGAAAGAAAAGGCACACCGAAAATGTATAGTGAGTTCTGCTGAGTTTTGTTGGTGTTTTTCTGAAGCCAATTAGCCTAATAATGATGATGGGCGTGATAATAGTCAGAAATAACGGGGATGACACTCTGACATGGCAAATCCAACAAAGGCCCTTCACTTTCTCTTTTTAATCTGGCAAATAATAAACCTTTACTTTCATCAGGCATACATTATTCGTTAGGATCCACAATTTCTTCCTTTCAAGTATTTCCCTTTTTAGTCACATACAAGGTTATGCATAAGCTATCGATGCCGCATTTGGTGGGCATCTTGCCCTCTTAGGCTGGAGAAAAAAGTCCTTCGGAGACCAAAGTTCTCGATTATTTCCCCCTGTGGTGCAAAAATCACATCTTCTTCCTTCCTTCCGCCTTCGTAGACGCGTCACTTGGCAAAGTCGTCCCCCGCCCGCCCACCAATCAGTTGCAACTCTGGTACATTTTCCACAGAGAAGAACGAAAGAGAAATCCTTCCATTTTTGTTTCGTTTTTGTTAGAATTTTATTTCACAGTTCCGTTCCCTTCCTCTGTCAGTGTTCCACATTGGCGTCCACTGCCCGCAATTAAATAAACACGCTATGGAAGTTCTTTGACCGGCTGGGGTGAGGGAGGGTGTCTCTGGACAAGAGTTGAGGGGTGGGGTGAGGTCGGGTGGGGTAGGAGAGAGCAGAGAAACCTGAGATGAAGCTTTTTATCTGGTCAAAGGGACTTCTTCCCGCTGATCCAAGGAGACCGAGGAGGCCTTGCTCAGCACCGAGGGCGTGAAGGTGAGGAACGAGTCAGTCCTGGTGGTGGCGGAGCAGCTGAAGTCCGAACCCGAAGGCCTTTGAGGCAGCCCGTTGGCCTGGCTCCCGTGGCAAGCCAGGCACGAGCAAGGGCTCCCTCCGGCGCCGCTCAGTCCGTGCGTTGGGCCGGCGTAGAGGGAAGGGTGTCTGAAGGCGCACAGAAGTTCTGGTCTGGGGTAGGGGTGAGAGAGGACCCGGAAGGTGTCCAGAGGTCTCAGGGGGGAGCTGAAGGGGGCGGCGGCCGCAGCAGAAGCCGAGGTGGCCCCCAGGCCCATATGGGAGTAGTAAGGGAGCGGCAGGTGTGACGGGAACGGGTAGGGCAGGTTGCCGGTGGCCGCCGCGTGGCTCATCATGTAGGTGTAGAAAGCCGGGTCTGCCGGGTGGGGCCAAGTCATGGCCAAGCGCTGCCTCTTGTCCTTCATCCGCCGGTTCTGGAACCACACCTGGCAGAGAGACAGACAGAAGAACCACAGGAAGCTCTTAAAATTCCCGCAAGAAGACGGAGCAAGACCGCGATCTTCACGCGCGCCCTGTTTTTGCTCTGGAGGGAGGCTGCAGGCTTAAGCAAGCTCACTTGGCCTCAGAGAACTCTGTGCGGTCGGAGTTCCGGCCCAACGGGTCTGGGGTTGCAGCAGGAACCTATAAAACTCCTGGCTTGTCTAACTGGGCCTGGGATTGTGTGTTGACCAATGGACAAAAGGACAACAATAAAACCTAGAGCCTCGGTGGTATTTAGCAATCCACCAAAGGCCTCGGGAGTTTTGTTGCAACACAGCACTATCGTTTCATCTCACAATATTAACTGGTTTTCAGCATCCACTTGCTGAATCGCCCTTCCAACGCCCGGGGGGGGGGGCAGGTAGCCCCCTTGGCATTCCCCGGCGTATATATTTAAATATAAATGAAATGAAAAGTGTGCGTGTGGGGTGTCTGTGAGCTTGATCAACTACATCCAATGATGGAGTTTCACAGTGACTATTATTATTTTTACTACAGAGCTATTATCGTTGCTACAGAACTGCCTTCCTGCTGCATTCCCGTCTGCCTCTGCTATCCTGCCCGCTTTTCAGCCTTTGCAACATGCACCCAGTATGTTTGGAGCTATATGAGGAGACGGGTGCAAGCCACATCCGCTGAAATTGAAAGGAGCCTCACTGCTTCCAGATGAAACCAACTTGTATCCTTGACAGCCTTCGGGTGTGAAATTTCTTTTGTGCCAGTAGCTGCGTCCGCAAATAGTCTGCCATCCTTAGACTGTGCAGTGCTCATAAATTGAAACAGACGCACAGACTCCCCAGGAGCTATGAGATGAAGGAAGGGGAAGGGCGCAGCGAAATCCTGTGGCTGTTTGCACTGACCGAAATCCCATCGACTTCAAAGGAGCTTAGTCCCAAATAAGTGTGCATAGAATGCAGCCTTAGATTTTCTTCTGGGTTTTCCTTGTTCTGGAGACAACCTGGTCCACAAGATATCCAAGGCGCAGCAGTGCTTCCATCCTATTTAATCCCACTCAAGTCAGATCCCATTCTGTACGCATTTACTTGGGAGTAAGCGCCATTTGTTTCAGTTGTCAAAGTTGGAAGGAACCATTTTACTCGGGGAGGAGGGGAACCCTAAAGGATCAGTAGCCTAACAGCTCCATGGGGGACCGACTTTGAAACATCTCGAAGTCGTAAGCAAGGTTACTCGCGAGTTGGGGACGTTTCAGTCGACCGACCGTGGTTAAAAGATGCTTTGGGATTAATTTCAGTGGACTCCGAAATAAGTGGTGCGTAAACTGCAATGCTGTGCACACTTATAGAAGCTTTCGTCTACACACCGTTGAACTCAATGGAACTTACTTCTGAGCAGGCGTGTATAGATCGGACCGCGCTGTCGGAGTTGCACCTCTCCCAAAAGTACACAGAAATAAGCCCACTGAGTAAAGAACGCGAGCAGGTTTCAGTGAAACTGACAAGCTACTAATGCGGATTGGGATCTCCACTCTGCACGCATGGAAAGGGTGAAAGGGGATAATCGCTCTGCCTTAAAAGCTCTTGAATGGCAGCTCCAATAAACTGCCATCGTACTTAAATCAGCGCAGGGGAGCCTTGGCCGGAAGGCCACCGCAGGGGAACTTTGCTGCTTGGCTGTAAGCAAGCGTGGGGCGTCTCGGCCGTTGGGCAGACTGTACATGCGTGACATTGTGCTGGAACCTTGAGATCCCCGCTTGCGATCCTACCTTGATGGTGGTTTCTGGGAGGTTTAAGGCGGCCGCCAGTTCGCACCTCCTGGGCCTGGAGACGTAGTTCTCCCGGTAGAACTCCTTCTCCAGCCGAGCTATCTGCTCCCGGGTGAAGGCCGTGCGGTACCGGCGCATTTGATCGCTGGCGCTGCAGGCCAGCGATCCTTGAGAGCCCCCTCCGCCGCTGCCCCCGCTGCCTTTAGGGGGGTCCCCTCCGCTGCTGGGGCTGCCCGCTGAGGTCTCCGAGCAGTGTCCTGCAAGGGCAAGTCGAGAGGAAGACATAGAAAGAGAAAGAAAGACAGCGGGGCTCTGCCAACCTGTGTTTCCTCCCCCCCCCCGCTTAATTTCAGTTTGTCCACTTTCTCGCCCCCCCCCCCCCAGTTTGGAGGCCCTGAGAACTGGGGCTGGATGCCTACGAACACAAACTAGCTCATATTTAGTAACCGAATACTGCAGTGGCGTAGCGTGGGTTGTCAGCACCCGGGGCAAGGCAAGTAATTTGCGCCCCCTAACCCGTGGATTTGCGCCCCCTAACCCTAACCCCCAGATGTTGCGCCCGGTGCGGCCGGCCCCCCCTGCACCCCCCACGCTACGCCACTGGAATACTGTAACTGGAGAGATCCGAAAGACTAGTTAGATCAACAGCCTAGTTACCTTATTAGGATTTAAATAGATGGGCAGCCCAGTTCCAGACACCTTTACTCTGGAGTAACTCCTCAGTCAGCAAGACTCTATGGGGAGTATTATCTCCTAGGCCCGCGCACTTACTTTGAGGGTAAGTAGGACTGAACTCGTGGGGTTTTCTTTTGAGCGAATATACCTGGGCTCGGGTTGACTGACTGGCTTTAGGTGTACATTAGGCTTACTTGGAAACAATGTCATGAAACCATGGAAGGCCCCTTGAAATAAGTAAAAATTATTATTATTATTATTATTATTATTATTATTATTAATTTCAAAGCAGGTGTTTAGGTATGACTACCCAAAGTATTTAGCTCCTGGGTGGCAATCTGGTTCCTTTCTCTTTTTTGTGTTAAGGTTGCAATCCTCTTCCCCACTTACCCGAGAGTAAGCCCTACTGGCTATAATAGGGCCTTATTTGGAGCAAAAATGCCTAGGATCGCTCTGCGCATCGAGGTTTACTCCTCCGGTAAAATTCGCTGAAAGCCAATCGCATTTCCTTTTGTGTTTAGGATCTGGATTACAAGGCCGCATTCCCTGGCGCGCGCGCGCACTGACATAATTTACACTGAAAAGCGCTGGCCAAACGGTGCCGCTATACCCGGACACGTTTGTTGGTTATTATTATTATTATTATTATTATTATTATTATTATTATTATTTAATCGGGATTGACATCGCATTTAACAGAATCCAGAATAGGTTTCTGATGGTAATCCCAGATGTTATTTAGATCTAAGTAATGCACACCGGCTTCCAGGCAAACGCTTCATCATCCCTAGTCACTGGGAATGGGGCAGAAGCAGAAAGTAAGAGGAGCTTTTTTCTTTGGCTCATTTCCCCCAGCACCTGCAGTGGGAAATAACTGGGAGGAGGGAAATAAGTATCAAAGAGGCCTCTTTCGAAGCCTACTGCATTTTTAAAAAATCCTACTCCTGGAGTAGCATGTGAAATCCCCCAAATCATCTGCTGAAGTAGGCTGTAGTTACACTAAAGTTTGTGCTATAATAAATCTGTTCGACGTCTAGGTGCCCCTTTGTTGTTGTTGTTGTTTGGCCTGCGACAAACCAACGCGGATAGCCTTTCTAGAGAGTCTCTAGAAAGGGTCCACACCACACAGAGACCTGAAAGGAACAAATCCCTCAGGACAGTGATCACAGGGGAATGAACTTTCAGTACAACGTAGATAGGATAAAGACGTTAAGAGGCCTCTCTGACACCACCAGGTGATGTTTTCCTTCTCTGCGATACAAAGGTGATCCTCCAAAGGCTATGGGGGTCATTTGCGTCCATCTCTGAGGCCTGTTGTCTCGGTGCGCAGAGGGAAGTGCTTTCCAAGGCGATAGCCACCCTCCCCTCCATTTGTTGGCCTCTGATAACCGTCCTTTGCCATACATGACCATAACTGGCAAGTGAGATGGCGGAGTCACCTTTCTTGTGTAATGGCCCCAACCTTCTTCCCGCAACAACAACAAAAACACCCTTCTTCCTTCTGGCAATGGAGATGAAAGAAACCTCCTGGGTCAAACCAGAGCTCTCCCTCATTCCAACACTTTCCCAGAAGATATTTAGGGCTCTGGGGCTGAGGGGGTGGGGGGGGTGCGAGTGATGGTGGGAGGGGGTGGCGAGAAAGTGTCCGTGGTCTCGGCCTCTGTGTGTGTGCGCGCGCGCTTGCTTTCAAATGCAGACAGTTCTCATTGTGCCCTGAATAAGACCGAAGGCAATTAAAGCCCTGGGACCATTTCCGAGCTGGCGCCACCGAGACACGGAAGTGACAAGGCAATTGGGACATCGAACCAATGTGCAAAGAAAAGGACCTGAGTACTGGGCGCTGGGCAGCAGGGGCGTCAGCCGCTCCCCCCCCCCTTTACTGTCCTTTTTTCTTGCGCCTGCTTCGGGGCTCCCGCAGGCATGCTGCATCCCTGCCAGGGGAAAGGCGCGCGCCAGCAGCCCCAAAGAGCAACTTGCAAGCCTGGCCAGCAGGCGCGGGGTTTTTCTTTTGATCTTGGCCAAATCCCGGAAAGTTCGCCTTCTTTCCTCCTTCCTTGGGGGTGGGAAGCTGGGGAGTACTATAATCCTGGGTAGGTGTGGGCGCAAGGGTGGGGGGCGGGGAGGAGAGGGGGATCTTGCTATGCCCTGGAACAGGAAAAGCTTCTGGGAGAATTCATTACAATAAAAGTCTGGGCTGCAGGAGGGAAATCTGCAAAGGTCATAATTCTCTGTTGCAGCGAGGATGCGATTTCATGTCCCCCATTAACACGTCGTTAGACTTCAAAGCGGGAGATGTGTGTGGGTTATTGCAGATGTCTCTCTGCGGGCAATTAGAGATACCAGGGGACCCCCAAGCCATGGCTCTACGGATCCTGGAAAAGGGAGAAGGTGTGGGGGTGTGGGGGGGAATCCAAACCGAGGCAGCAAACATCATCAAAGCCCTTGAGCCAGATCAGATGGTATATGGCAGGCTGCCTCCCCGACAGCCCCCCCCCCACTAGCCCTTAAGCGCTTTGGGGATCGGGTTGGAAAGCAGAGACGCAGCCTGCTTTCCAGTACCAGGCGCTGACTTTCTGCTCCTAAGCTCCAGGGCAGATGGGATGGCCCGTCCTGGGATGCAGCCCGGCCGGCCTGAGCCCCAGGACCAGTGACTGGGAGGCGGGAGGAGAAAGGGAGGGGTTGGGGTACCTTTGCCGTGCTGGTGGTATTCCGCGTTGCCCGTGGCGCAGTCCGGGGTGCAGCTGACCTCGATCTCCTCGTAGAAATCCGACTCTGTGTCCGAGCTGCTCTGCTGGCCTTTGGCGGCCAAGCGGTTGAGCGGGGGCTGCTGCCCGGCGGAGAGCAGCGCGGCCGCCGCGGACCGGCTCTCCGGGACCGTCCCTGTCGCCGGGAGCACTTCCACCTCCTCCTCCTCCTCTTCCTCCTCCTCTTCATCCTCCTCTTCCACCCTTCCTCCTCCTCTTTCCCGGGAGGGTAAGGGTCCAGACCTAGGGCTGTGGCAGCCTCTATGAATCATCTTGTCCTGCGGCTCTGGACCGGGGCTTCCCACGGCCTCTGCCAAGCTGGGTGCCCTCTTGGCTACTGCCAGGGAGCCAAGTTGACCTCCTTCCAGAAACATCACCATCTCCTTCCTAGTTTCCATTGTGCTGGTCTTTTAAATAAAGTCCGGATTCTCCTCTCCCCCACCCCACCCCACCCCAAGCCCCATCCACCCTCTTGCGCCTTCTCTCCCTCTCTCTCTCCCCCCCCCCCGGGCCACCCCACCCCTTCTTCCCAGCAGACCCTCTCCTGCCAATGCAGAAAGAGAGAGAGAGAGAGGGAGCCGCGAGCGGTGGTGAGCCGGGGGGTGACCTTGTGATGCGAACGCTCCACTGTGCAGCGGCGGCTCTGGGAGGGATCTCACCATTGCCCTCTTCTTTCTAAAGCTGTCATCCCTTAATGGTGCAATCGTCATTACAGTACCTCTGGTGACGCCACTCACTTGATTGCCGGGGGATAAATAGAAACGTCTGCCGGCGAGGAAGATGAAAGGAAGAGCCGGAGAGAAGAGTTAAAGGGGAGGCGGGGTGGGGGTGGGGGTGGAGGGGGTCGGAGAAGGGAGGGGAGAGATGAGAGATGTACCAGGTGTAACAAGCGCTTAGGATGGATGCGAGAGGCAAGTGTGAAAAGGGAGATGGCGGATGAGATCCAACTGCAAAGCTGCGTTTCTTTTGAGTTCCTCAGTGGGAGAGAGAGTTAAGTAACCTTTCGATCTGATTTGAATACCTTTTTTATTTTTTTTTTAGAGGGGGGAACTGCACCTTTGATCCACGACGGCTGAAACGTGCGAAGAAGACACACATTTCCCTCCTCTCTCATCCCCGGGAAATTCTTTATTTTATTCTTTACAGATCGGACGGCTCGAAAGTTGCGCTTGCAAGATAAGGACCCATTCGTGAATATTAGGCCACTTGTCCTGATTAACATTTGCCACCTACCCCGTTTATAAAACACTATTTGATTTCGAGTCATTCGGGCCATCTGGTTTGAACTCGAGAATTGGTGGCAATACTGATAGACAGGCAAGCAGTTTGATTGATGTCCTAAGTACTTTCCATTCTTATTGTCCTTAATGATAATTTATTTCAATCACTATCCTATATATAATTCTTTTTTTCCTCGCCCTCCACAAGACCAGAAGATGCTTTGATAAGGTTCAACCCGACAGAAATAATCAAGCGGCAGCTTATTCAAATTTCAAGCGACAGAGCAGATATTTGTAGTGCACAGGCGGGCGGGCTTTAGGCATTTTGGATCTACTTTGTTTGTTTGTTTGTTTTGCCAATATCTACCAACCAGAGCCATCTGCAAAACACACACACACACACACACACACACACACACACACACACACAAAACCCCACAGAATTATTGAACAAGGTGACTCTGAGCCCTTTTATACAAAAGTCCCTGACTAGCTAATTGTCTTCATTTCAATCCTTTAATATGGATGACACAAGTCATATAGGTTGTTGCCATTAATACACAGTTGGGTGTCAGAAATTTTTGCTGATCTGCTGTAAATCAGAGATCTGCCAGTAGGTTCAGATCCACATTCTGTCTCCTTTAATAAAATATAATCAGGAATGTGTTGTGGACGTCGGTTTCTCTTGCATTTTTGCGCAGTCATTTAACGTAAGTAATCTTTTCAATGTATCCCTCCTTTTTTGCAGTCAGAAAATCTGTTTGTTAAGTAATATCAAATGACCGCTAAACCATCCCTGGCAACTCTATTACCCTTATTTTCAAAGAATGTTGGTTGAGCTGTAATGAACCTTCAATCAATGTTTCCAGTCTGGTAAAGAATTTATGGGCATTTTTGAGGGTTTTTGTAGAGAAGCAAAACAACAAAACGCACAAAGGCAAGTACACACTCCCTCCCCCTTAATAATTTCAAGAGAAAGGGTTGGGTTGAAGGAGCGTAAATGGGGATGGAAGGAGGGGGTGAGTGTAAACAAGTGAGCAAAAAAAATCTAGGATCTGTTTCCAGTACAAAGACCAGGGTATTATTTCTGAGGAGGACTAGAAAACCATGTTATGCTGAGGAACTCCATGGACAGAACCGCCGTAAGTAGCACATTTTACTTACTGTGGAAATGTTACGTTTTAATTACTCCAGATGCATTCTTTGTTTCCATGCCTCCGTTCAGTAAATCTTCGTGAAATTATTAGACATTAAGCTCAACAATTTCGGTTTGGCTCTGAGTCAGTAAGGTTTGGACAGCGCCCTTGTTGCAATCCTAAACGCACTCACCTGGGAAGGTAGGGGTGTCTCACTGGCTCTCAAGTCTTTAGGATCGGGGTGCCAGTTGCGCTGAAAGCTGACAGACCCTCATTCCGATCCTAAACACAAAGCAACCTATTTAACAGGATAGCAATATATATGGATATATATATATGGGGGGGTCGGTTTCAATGGGATTCGTTTGTTGTAAGAGGTTTGTGGATGGAGTTGCAACTATAATCAGCAAGATCTCCGACATACTTCAAGGCGAGAGGCTTAACACCCCAGTCTTAAATGTATTAAGGCCAAACAAAAGCCACATTCAAATAAATGCGAGGCTAAATACGTAGTAAGTCTCTCTGTGTTGAATGCGATTAAAGTCCTTGTTAATTAATTACTTTTATAGGATCAAATGGGTCGCCAGAGGCATGTTCCATAGTTGATTATCCTCTGCGAACATTGTTGTAGTTGTTGTCGATTGAGAAAGTTTGGGCGGCTTTAAGTCCTCCTTGGATAAGTCAAGGGGGAAGGAGAGGAAGAACGTGCATCCTTTTCTTAAAATCAAGAGAACTGAAACCGCTGTTGATCTGAGGTACCATCTGGAGAGGAGGGGTCTTCTACTACAGGGGCCTCCGCCCCTCCAGTCAAACGCGGGAGGAAGTTAGTGATGAGCAGTTGACTTTTTAACGCCCACCATGGGAAACAAGGAAAGTCTGGGAAAACACACAGAGAGGGAGGGAGGGAGGGAAAGAGAGAGCTCCAGATCTCCTCCCTTAAGCTGGGTCTTCCGTGTCACATCCAAAGCAAGGAAGCGCGAAAGGATCATGGAAAGTCCCTTCCCGTAAACATCTTAAGAGAGTCTTTAAACTGCTGGGAGAAAGGAGTTAATTCAGAGCCTAATGATTTCCCGGGGCAGGGGGTTGTTGTTGGCAAAGTGACAGGTTATTTTGTCTGTGGCGAGTTGGCACCGGCGTTGCGTGAGAGGGGAGGAGTTTTCATACTGGCCAGACAGAAGGCTCCCCTCCTTTTCCTCCTAGGGCGTATACTCAGTTAGACCCGGATTTGTTAACACCCTTTACTCAATGAATGGGTGGTAGTGGTAGTCAAAGCGGAACATCAAGTGATCTATTTCTTTTCACCCCTACTTTAAATCCGCCTTAGTCACGGTTTAAATCCGCCTCCAGTCATAGCCAAAAATTAAGGGTAGGAATTATTCCGTGTTCGTTAACACGGAACAGAAGAGTGAGGGTTTTGTGTGGCTTCTCAGTCGGGGCTTTTGAAAGAGTAGAAGGTTTTCCACACTCTTTCTAAAGAGGCTGATTGCTTATGTCCTCTGTGACAGCATCCCGCCTTATCCGGGATAGAGGCGCTCCATATTACAATAAGGGTACCGTAAGAAGAACAGTAACACCACGTGGGATAAATTCAGACGAACCTCCCTGCCCCCCCAGCGCTGATTATCTCCTGACTGGTGGGCGACTGAGATGAAGAGAGAGAAAGACAGCCCTATACCAATCTCGGTCCAGCCCCGCGGATGTAAATTGCGCGGCTGGCTGCTTTGAAATGTGGGAAGGGAAATGCTTCCTTGCTTTTTCAAAGCCTTCCCATCAGTGAGCGATGCCTGCGACAGAATACCTTTGGCGGGTCGTCTTCAAACCGGTAGTGTAATTGCAGGCAACAGGAAGCAATGAGAGGGAGGCGAGTCTCGGAAGAGGCCCTTAAACTGGCAGTCCTAACCTTCTCCAGCAGCAACCCCCCCTCACTGGGCCATTAGTGGGATGATCCTAACCAGATCTGCTCCCTGACCCCGGTGGATTTACGTTATATAGTGAGATTAAGTGATCTGATAAGCCTCCTGAACCACAGAGCCTACCTTGAAACCTGAAGGCCGACTAGAAATGTTTGTCAAAACGAAAGTGCCTGGTCACTGCGCGTTAAAGACTGGGGCAGACCTTGACCCGAGTCCAGGCTAAACGCTGATGCCAAAGAGCCCCACTGAGAACCTATGAATGGTCTCTTAAGCGTGGGATCAGGATCTCAAGCGGTTATTCTTCACTTTGAAATTGGGTCGTGACTTCTCTCTCTCTCTCCTGCTGTACAATCCCATAGGATGTCTACACTCAGAACTCGTTCTCGTTGAGCTCGTGGGGATCTTCACTCAAGGAAGCGCGTACAGGGCTGCAGCCTAGATCCATGTCATTCCCTTTCTGTCTACCACCTCTCTCTAGTAAGTCCCTAAGCTTCGCCATTTGAAGCCGCCCTTCACATCACACTGATGATCCAGCCAAAGTGAAAGTAAACGAGACTAAGAACTTCCTTTTGTGCTTGGTGCGTACAGGGGTACCTCGGGTTAAGTACTTAATTCGTTCCAGAGGTCTGTTCTTAACCTGAAACTGTTCTTAACCTGAAGCACCACTTTAGCTAATGGGGCCTCCTGCTGCTGCTGCGCCGCCGAAGCACAATTTCTGTTCTTATCCTGAAGCAAAGTTCTTAACCTGAAGCACTATTTCTGGGTTAGCTGAGAGTGTAACCTGAAGCGTATGTAACCCGAGGTACCACTGTATCTAAATAGGAAATATATATCTATTTATTCAGTTCATTCATTGTAGTTGTATCCAACCCGTTCTCCTGTAAGTTCGGGAGAGTGCGCATTGAGATGGTTGGCTGTGGTGTTTCCCTTCCTTTTTGTCAGGATCACGCCCGCCACAGTTCTCTGAGGTTCGTTAGTGAAATTTAGTGAGTGCCTCCGGGTATTATTCATCTCCTCTGGATCTTGAAAACACACACACACATTCAGATGAAACACCCAGGTGTAAAGTGCCCCACTTCAAAGGTCCAGAACCGTCTGCTGCGTCACCCCGGAGCAAATCCTTCAAAGACGACCAGCGCCCTCGCTCAAAGTGAATGACAACCCAGCAGCCACGCGTCATCCAAAACACCACCTATTTAATACAGAAAATTGCCTGGAAAGGCAAATGTAATGTGCAGAATATAGAATCTGTTTTAAACGGTTCTCTTTCTATCCTTTCCTGAGCTTCCTTGACTCTTGGAAAGGCGCCATAAAAAGATTTAAATAAATAATTTGTTTCTTCAGCGTTCTAGGAATCTGCACAAGGAAGAAGGCTGGACGCTGGAGTGATATTTTTGTTGCCGAACCTGTAGATCAATGTTAAAAACACTTAATAAAATATCCTTCGGAAAATGCAAGTTTGAATATATTTCATTTGTGTGTATTGTGTTATTGAGAATTCCCAAGAGACCCAAACTTGTCAAATAATAATGTTCATTATGCTGAATCATCAGTAACTAATTTTGGATTTTCCTATCTCAGTCCCCTCCCCCCACATTTCAAACACAACAAATACAAATGTAAAAAAAGGCTCTACTGTCTCTGATCCAACCCACAAAACGTCAAAGAGCTTGATTTGAAAGAGAATCAGATTTAGCAAAGCAGAAAGCCTAATTTGTTAATGGATGCTATTAACTATAATGACGTAATTATCGCTGTTTTATTAAGTCTATTTTTACGACAGTGTTAGAGTTGAAACGCTGCAATGAAGGAAATAATCGGAGCATTTATTCTTCAGCTCTCTAGAAAGTCAACTCTGCAAATGTTTTTGAGACAACGTGAACCTGGAAAAGGCAATATGTGCATATATGTGCGCATATATTTTCGGTATTTGGCTATAAAATGGACAGAACAATTTGTGTATTATTAGCAACATCACGTTTGGTTCTTTAACTCACAGTCAGAAACAAGTGTTTTGTTTTTTTTAAAAAAGTAATGACAGATGCAGGAAGCAATTCAAACCATATTAAATGGCAGAAGGGGAGAAGAGACTGAGCGGTAGCTGCAATGATGAAAAAAATGCAAACAACACTTTATTATTAACATTTATTTATATAGCGCCATCTATGTACGTGTCTTTGCACACAATTAAAGTAAGAAATTCCACACCAGGGGCATAGAATCTAAACACATAAAGAGACTTTTATGATTAATCTTGGTAGGAAAGACGAGGTGCTTCATGTTACCACTCTTACATACAGGGTATCTTGCCATTTTTCAGGTTAATCCAATCCAAGTCTGCCAACAGGATGATTGCAACGAAGTCAGATTCAGACGAGTCTTGTTACCCCTCCAGTATTCAGTGTGAAAGTGCACTGTCTCCGAAGGCTGTCACGCCCGAGGGCTATAGGAGACAGCACAGTAGAAATCTGGGCATCCGCTTCTGTTTATATGCAGTCAATAAATATACACAAACTCATTTCAAACGGCTCAAGTGCATTGTTGTAGTTAGTTTAATCTCACTGACTAATTTTACCCTGACTGGCTAAAATCTAGGTACTGTATTTTGGATTAGCAACAATCTGAACAGTTGGGGAGTCTATAAATCACTATAAAAGCAATCTATCCAAACTCTGGCACTTTTAAATGCAATGGGTAGTGCAATTCTGTGGATGCCTAGAACCACTGCGTTCACCCCTAGGAATCTATCTATAAGACTGCAATTTAAAAGCAGTGCGACAAACAATTTTTTTGATTTTGGCTGGTTCCGACTTCCTCATTAAAAAAAAAGCAAAAGCAGGAATCTGTCCTGTCTTTTAAATAAAAGAAATTACTGAGTTCCTCCTTAAAATTGTGCATCAACATTGTAATTCTCCAGTGTTTCGAAAGGATGCCTAAATAAGGCAGAGGGGAACAGCTGGACCTCGTGTGCCTTTCACGTAATTTTTTGCACCGTCTGCCAGCTTTTACTGCAAAGTCTTAGGTATCTTCCCAGATGCATTTGGTAGTAACAAATATTAATATACACTGAAATCGCGATGAAGCAAATCTGAACAATGGAAGGGTTACTTAGACCTGGGCGGGGTATGTAAAACCAGATTCTTTTGGCTGTGGTTATAAATCACTGCCAAGACCTTTTCCTTACTTCATTTTGAAAGTGCCTCCAAATTATGGGCTCATGTAGAACAGAACAGGTTATTTCCTCTTTCAGTCCTTCCTTCCTTCCTTCTTTACATCTCTTGCAAACCTTTATATCCTGCCTTGTGTATCTTCCGACCTGCCTACATATATGTCTGAAAGAGATGCAAAGACTGAAGGACCGATCGACCCACCTACACCAAAGGAAGAGGTTGCGCGCACTTAATCTATAAACAAAGCAAACGTCCCGAAAGTATGTTAAGTCCCTGTCATATTTATTAACAAAGTATGTTAAGTCCCTGTCATATTTATTATATTAGAATGTTAGCCCTCCAAAATCTAATTCCAATAACCATTTCCCATGTGGTAAAATACGCGGTGGACGTAATTTACAAAGCTGGAGTCTTTAGTAAAAGACATCTCGTTCATTCCATGTTTGGTGGAAGCCATGCGAATAACCTCCATAAATTTCCCAGCGCTCTTTCTGCGATTTTGTACACGCACATATTCATTGCAATTCACATGACGTCTGCACTGAATCATATAGGAAAGGAGAAGGCTGTCTGCATTAGTGAAAATGGTGCATAATTTTCAGAGTTGCTGCTGCGGATCGGGGGACACGCACAATGCAAATATTAACTGTATATCATTCCAAGTCTTTAGTTGTCTAGATCTCTAACCAACTAACTGGTCTAAAAACGAGCTCAGCCGGCGTGCTTGGATTTAATTCAGCTCCAGTGAAGCCAGTGGAATTAATTAGTCTGGTTTATATTTGGTTTAAGGTTCATTAGCGGGCATAATTAATTTACCGGTGTGTATATATCTGATCGACTTCTCAATTGGTCCATATTTGGACAGCTTCTTGATTCTGAAGACGATTTGATCCGATGTCAGTAATTAGTTTATTTCAACTGATAAATTAAAGCAAACCAGATTCAAGCCCATGGTTCCTGGGTCAGTCGGTTAATAGGTGCAGGCTGCACGTCGAGCACAGCGCCCTTCCAATGGAGTTGTACAGATCTCAGCTTTTAATCAAAAGAAATCAAGGGGATTTCCTCCCGCAGTTCTTCTTCTGCTAGATAAAACAGCCCCCATTTCCTAACACTATGGACGTGCTTTAGCAGAGACAGCCTTCCCCGTCGAGGTTTCTGATGGAAGGAAATAACAACATCGTTAATGCAGACGGTGGTTGCTGGCGAGGGCGTGGCGCAGGGCATCTGAGGTCAAATCTCTAGTACCAGCTCGATTTGACCCAAGAGATAAGCATCGCTTGTTGAAGGCAGCAGGGAGAGCTTCGCCTTTGATTGGGATGGATGGTCCAGGGCTCGGCCCAGTTCCGCCAGACTAGTGTAGAGGGCTTTGAAAGCCCCGAGGGCAGTATCATAAGGTGGCTCTGGGGTGGAAACGGGCAACGTGTCATTAAAAGAAAGAAAGAGCTTTAAAAAAAGAGAGATAATGGTCAGGGTGTCCAGACTGCAGCTTAGTCGGTCTCTTTCATGTCCCATCCTCTGTTCCTGCACCAGTTCCATTGGGGCACCAGGAATCGCATCCTAAATACATACTGCTTAGAAAAGCAAACCCCATAGAGGATTTGTTCTTAAGTAAACAGTGCTCCCAGTTCTATCCTAAGAAACAAAAGAAGGAGCTTAAACTGGACCTTGATGCTAAGCAGCAGGTTCCTCTTTCCACATACAGTACTATTATTAGGAGCCATAATCATCATGGAAGTTTTAGGGGGATACCAATGGCTTTCTTGTCCCAATTATTTATGATATGCTGCCATCAATGGATCATACTGTTCTGGGGTTATTGTTAGGGATGCTGGGACTGGTCTATATTCCAGGTTGTAAACAGGTTGCATGGATTTTGCACAAAGGGATGATACAGATTATAATACACATATACTTCACTGCGTAAGTCTAATCAGTGGATGGCTTTGAAGTGTAAATGATACAAAATACTATCTCTTGTACTTGATTTGCGATGGCCAAGCCCTCGTGCTGATGTTTTAGTCCTGGGGCTATGTGCCTCTGGGAACTTGCATTTCTAAATTTGTATCCTCCTCTTCCACCCAAAAAAGCCCAGGGTGACAAAACCCAGAGGGTTGTTTCCAGAGCTAGCCATACTCAGAGTAGACCCACTGAAACGAAGGAACGTGACTAACTAAAATCTATTAATTTCAGTGGGTCTAATCTGAGTAGACCTTAGCTGGATACAGTTCAGAAGTACTAAGTATGTGTAATCTTAAATATGTATATAATGTATGGTTTTATTGACTGGCATGATTCAGTTGCATTGTCTAGTACAGGAATAGAGAACTTGGACCCAAATCCCTTCAGTCGCAGCTACCATGGCTATTGGCCAAGGATGATGAGAGTTATAATTTGGTAGCATCAGAAAGGCCACAGGTTCCCCATCCATGTACTAGCCAATGCAATTAAAGTAAAGCCCAGGATACAAAACAAATCATCTGTAGTGCTAATAAATATATGAAGGCTGTCCAGTCAGTGTCCCAAGAGTCTTCAGCCTTCCCCCAAACTGATACTCTCCAAATGGGAGGCTAATGGGAGTTGAAGTCCTGAACATGTGAAGGGCACCAGATTGGAGAAGGCTGGTAAAATTCACTAAATTGGTGAGAGCTAACTTGGAGTGGCACAGCCCGGAAAAGGCATCACCTCTTGATTGAAAAACTGGGCCATAAGAAGAAGTCCAACAATTGTTCTAATAGAAACGCCTCACTAATCTTTTCCTGAAAAAATCAAGAAAGGGAGATTTCAGTAAAGGGTGATATGCCATAATGAAGCTCAATTTTTCAAACAGCAGCAGAAAGGAACATAAGGATGTCTGTCTGTTTGCTCTTTTACATCTGCCTAGCCAAGGCACTTACCCATTCACATGAAAAACCATGTCAGGTGAGAATGGTAGATTACTTTGCATAAATAAACTCCTTCAGTACATTAAACCTAGAGTCTGTGGGATGTAAAACACTGGAGCAGTCAATTACAACATTCCTAGAGTGTACATGTTAAGACATGGGGAGGGATGTCCAGCCAGCCAGCAGGTAAACTTCCTGGGACAGACTTCCTCCGCATGTGACCAGAGATGGGTGTGGCCTCACCTTTGCAGGTAATGATAAAAGCACAGGGCAGGGGCAGCCATCTCTCTCTTACCTCTCTCTCTGCCATCTTCCTTCAAAGAAGCAACATCTAAAGATGCCCTCTTGGCTCCCAGCCAAGAGAGGAGAAAGGGACTATCTTCCTATAAGATAGATTCAAAATGTATTTTACCTTTTTAAGCCTGTCTGCCTTCTGGGATCCTATTGTGAACAGAACGTGAGTAAATCCTCTTTATACTTTTATGAAAGACTGTGTTGTGTCTTGTATTTTAAGAGGGAACAAAGGGGAAATTACCAGAGTAATTATTATAGAGGTTCTAGTGAACCTGAGCACACGTTACCATTGCGAACTTAAAAAGGGGAATGTCTTACTCTGCTGATATTTTGGGAACTTGTTAGCACAAGTTGGATAAGGATATAATCTCACAATATATCCTCTCCTGCATCCCTGAACATTCCCACAGAGTCTATCTTGTTTTCTTCAGTGACCAACAAGAAACATGGTACAGAAAGGGCAAAAGTAGGGCAATAAGGGATTGTTCCATCTCAACTCTATTCAGTCACAGAGGAAACACTTTAGTGGAAGATCTTCTAGCCTATCAAAAGTTTTCGTGGTCTATTTTGGCTCATAATGTAGGGAAATGTGGAAGGTCATATGGATCAATGAGACAGAGTATACAGTTCTGGTCAAAAAGGATATTAAAAAGGCAACCAAAATGATCAAGAGGATGGAGGAAGTCCCCAAAAAGGAAAGGATTCCACATTTGGGATTTTGTAACTGAGGAAAAGTAAGAGGTGACATGATAAAAAAAATTAAAATTATGCATGGAATGAAGAAAGTGGATAGAGAAAAGTTTTCCTTCCTCTTTCATAACACTATAACCAATGAAGCTGAATGTTGAGAGATCCGGGACAGATAAAATAAAGTACTTATTCATGCGGCGCATAGTTCAGTTATGAAACTCACTCCGACAGGTGGCAGTAATGGCCACCAAGTTGGATGGCTTTAAAAGAGGGTTGGACAAATTCACAGGGGAGACGGCTATAAATGGCTACTAGCCGTGATGGCTATGGTCTGCCTCCATAGAGGCAATAAAGGTGCAAACCACAAAAGGGGAGAGTGCAGTTGTCCTTGGGTCCTGCTTGCAGCTTTCCCATAGTCATCTGGTTGGCCACTGAGAGAACAGGATAATGGACTAGAAGGGACACTGAGTCAAGCCAGCAGGCTCTTTTATATTCTTACTGTTTACCTAGTCCAGCACCTTTTTTCACAGTGACCAACCAGATGCCTCTGAAAATCCAACAAAGAGGGAATGAACACAATAGGGTCTCCTGTTCTTCACCCCTAGAAGCATTTCAGAAACACATTGCCTGTGAACCTGAAATTTGCATAAAATCATCACCACTTCTTGTGACCATGAATTACATCATTCAAGAGTTGGATGGCTTCAGGCCTGCAGCGTGTTCAAAATGTTACCACACTACAGATTTGTATCAAAGATTATGACACTGACAGTTTTATTTTTGATGTTTTAAAAAGTAATTCCTTGCATAGAATTAGCCTTCTTCACGGCTGCAACACAGAGTCAATGTTTTCCATTGAGCTACCCAGCATGACCCCAATATATTCCTGGTTACAGTCACCACCAGCTGATAAAATTGTAGAGTTAGAAGGGAGCTTGAGGGTAATGTGGTCCAACCCCCTGCAATGCAGGGATCTCAGCTAAAGAGCATCTATAACAGATGGCCAAAAATATACAGTTGTCCCTCCCTGAAGCAAAGAGTGTGACACACTGTTCTCAGCCACCTCAGTCAGAAATCACTTGTCCTCGTCAGCAAGATCCCCTACTCCACTGTGGAGATGCTTCAAGCTTTAAGTATGGCCTTGTTGCTCTCAATTCTCCTTTGGAGAGCCAGTGTGGTGTAGTGGTTAAGAGTGGTAGTCTTGTAATCTGGGGAACTGGGTTCGCGTCCTCGCTCCTCCACATGCAGCTGCTGGGTGACTTTGGGCTAGTCACACTTCTCTGAAGTCTCTCAGCCCCACTCACCTCATAGAGGGTTTGTTGTGGGGGAGGAAGGGAAAGGAGAATGTTACCGCTTTGAGACTCCTTCGGATAGTGATAAAGCGGGATATCAAATCCAAACTCTTCTTCTTCTTTCCCACCCCAACTCCATTCTAGAGCCCCATTTGCACTATATGTTCAAAGCTGTATCATAACACCTCAAGCACTCATGGCCTCCCACAAAGGAATCCCAGAAGCTGTAGCCTGCCCAGGGTGCTGAATGTTGTTAGGAACCCCCTTATTCTCACAGAGCTACTCTTCCCATCAATGTATACATAAGATTAGGATCCTGCTCTCCTCACAGGGTGCAAAACTTTACACTTACATTGCACAAGATTTGCCATGTTGTTGTCCATTCATGTTGTTTGGAGAGCATATCAGAACTCTTCACTATTTGCTTGGGTATTCAACACCGTGAATAATGTTGATGTCATTTGGTTACAATATGCCCATTCCTAACTAGGGGTCATTTCTGAATACACTGAATGTACAGATCCTGATACAGATCCTTGGGTGAACCCACATCCTATCTCCCGTTCTGTAAGAACTGCTATTTTTTTATCTGTTTCTGGTTCCCCCCACCCCTAGTGCTAATCCATAAACAAGTACTAATCCATAAGACGACTGATCATCTTCTCCCATGATTGCTAAGTTTATTCAGGAGGCTTTGGAAAGGAATCGTCAGGCTTCAGGGAATCCTATCCCTCCCACCGTGACAGCCAAGAAGCAGATAAACAAGAAGAGTTCTTACCAAGTAGTTTATTCAATATTCACATAGAGAGACAAAGGAATGTGGTCTCTTTTAGATAATGGCATTGCTCCAAGTAAAGTCCCACCCCCTCAGTTTCTCCTGTTCTATGTCATCCCTGCACCGGCTGATCTGTGCTTTCTGCCTCTGAGCTTTCTGTTCTACTACTCTCAGTGCACGCCTGGTCCTGGGAGGGGGTGGTCAGGAATGCTTTCTAGAGGCACTGAGTCTGTCAGCTGTCTCTCCCCTGGTGTTTCTTCTTCCTGCTGCTCTCCCAATATTTCCCAGCTCCTCCCCTCTGCAGCCTTTGAACTATGACCTTCTGCAAACCCCTGATCTAAATCTATACTGTCCTCCTCTTCTCAGGAAGGTTCAGGAAGAGAGGGGGAGGTGGTCCCCACTATTTCTCCTCAGTCCAGTCCCTGACAGGAATTTTGTTAAAACCTTTTCAGAAGTCCAAAGACATGCCTAGTTGCAACATTTCATGTCTGTGGCAATCTCAAAGCTGAACCTTCTAAAGTTGAAGCCAAATCTTCCACATATTTCTTTTATGAAGGTCAATCATCAGTAATGTAGCTCTGAAAACTATATATGTAATGACAGATGGTTTTAATGTTGCACTGTACCCAAATATTAGGCTCAAGTTAGGTTGAAGTATACACTTACCTGAGAGTAAGAGAATTGTGCTGTCATACCCTTCAACATTTCTGCAATGAAAATAGGGACATCCTATTATTATTATTATTATTATTATTATTATTATTATTATACCCCACCCATCTGACTGGGTTGCCACAGCCACCTCTGGGCAGCTTCCCACATATACCAAAACATAATAAAACGTGTTTTTTTTAAAAAAAACCTTCTCTATACAGTATAGTTACTTATCTACTTGGCTCAGGGGGTCGCATTACTCCATACCCTCCCTAATTTCTTCAATGAAAATAGGGACATCCTAAGGAAAAGAGGGACATTTCAGGATCAAATCAGAAACCAGAATGGCTTCTGTTAATCTGGTACTGTCCCTGGAAAATGGGGATACTTGGAGGCTTGTTTAGTCTAGAAAAAAGTCTCCTGTGCATAAATGATGATAGGCCTCAGGTCAGTTGGGCATTTAATAGCATTAAAATTGTAATATATTTAATGAAGATCTACCAGTTTATCCCATTTTAACCAGGTCATAGCACTCCCTTCCCTCCCTCTCAATAGCTGTATCAAATTACTACAACAACCACCACTCCAAGGTAAGGACCCCTTGATCAGTGACTAAAACCATATAATTTGAATCACTGGAAATTCATCTCTGTTGACGATGAGACTGAAAGGATAATAGCTCATTTGGCTTTTCATGGTCAGAGCAAAATGAGGCACAGATTGGTAAGAGGTCAGAGGAGTGATTCTTACACTACACTAAGTTGAACTCCCCCTATAAAGGTGTTTTGAAAACCTATCCCTATTAGCATATTGTATTATGATTACCAGGTTTGAATATCCATCTCTAGCTGCTACTTTCCCCCCGCAAGCTATTTAAAGAAAAGGGAAAATCCACAGGTTGGATTATGAAGTATCATTCTTTTGGTTTGTTATTTAAGCACGCATCTGCACTGTGAATGTTGTGAAATACTGAGAGTGCCATATACGGTTGCCTTTACTGAAAATCAAAATGCTCTTGAAAAGTAAAGAGAAAGAGTATCTAACTCTCTACAGAAACCTTAAAAATATTTCAGATGAAGTATTAAAACATTATCAAAAAGAATTTTATATTTTATTAAGAGTTCAAGGAGGTGCTTAGAATCAAGCTGTGTATTGTACACATTTTAACTCAAGGGCCTTTGAAGAAAGACTGGAGGAAACTGGAAAAGATTTGCATCTCAGTTAAAAGGAATACAGGGGCAGCTAGAAAAGAGCCACAGATTTAACTCCGTCCAAGATCAGAAATATCCCGACATACTGGCAGGATTTATGAGCTGGGCTCACAAGACAGAGTTTTGTTTTGAATCCCACAAACACGAAGCAATGGTTTTAAAAAGTGAGCATGTGCAGAGCCATTCACCAATGAAAACCCACAGTCTACTCTCCCAAACCTGGGATTATGGACAGGGCTTTGGGGAGAGTGAGCATGACCCACAGGAAGCAGAAATTGCATCCCTCCTATTTCAAATAAATGAAACACCAGATAAATGATATAAGGCAATTTGCAGTGCATAGTCACACCTTAGCACTTCAGTTAAGTCTGGACAGTCTTTGGAAACTGACCATTAGTTTGCTAAGGTGAGAAGATAATCCTTTTACTTTACTTACTTGGAGAGAGAGAGAGTGTTGTCACTATTCCATTTTGTATACAAATTAGGGCATTTATTCAGTTCCTTTATTTTAGATGGAGACCTGCTGCATGCAAGGAATTTTTGGAATCAGCTTGTTGCCGTATTTCCCTACATTCAGCAGACAGATTGAGAGCAAAGTATTCGCAGAGATAAACTAGAGCTCCACTTGCTTTCATAGAATGGGTTCAGCAAAGGCTCATTCTTTTCCTTGTTATTTGACACACCAAAGAGTAGCTCTTCTTCAAAACAACAGGAATAAACATTCTAATAAACTGTGGAGCTCAGTCAAGCATTGCTACAAATATAGCGTGGTTTTTCAGAAAATGTAAATAACATTTTAAAAGACAAACAAGCAAAGAAGAAAATCTTTCTCTGTGGGAAGTCCAGCAACTCTAATGGCATTTACTCAGGGGAAACTTAAATAAGAAAAGATGCACCCTGGCATTTTAAATGGCACACTCCTGCATTCTGTGGTGCCTTACAACGACAACATGTATCACAGAAGTAGCATGTGAGGGCCTGAAAATCACTTTCTAATATCACATGGATATTGTCTATGTTGGCCAAAAACAGTCATTTCCAAGCTTCCTACCATCTGTCAAGGAACATTTTCAGTCTTAATACATCAATCAAGGGTGCTCTGCACTCCTCTGTAACTTCAGTACATTGCAGACAATTCGGGGGCACGTCCCAAGTATGGTGACCAGAACAGTAAGGTGTTCGGAAAACAAGTTCCATATGCAGTGGTTGAAGGAGCTGAGTATATTCACCTTGCAGAAGAGAAGATCATGGAAGACATAATAGCAGCCTTCCCATATCTAAAATTACAGCCACAATGAAAGGGAAAGGACATCAGAGTTGGTACTATAAAACTCTTCATCAACCGTCAGAAGATATTTGAGTGGTCCACCATCAGTCAGTATTGCATGTGTGAGTAGTAGTAGTAGTAGTAGTAATAATAACACTAATAATAATAATAATAATAATAATAATAATAATAATAATAATTTATTACTTATACCCTGCCCATCTGGCTGGGTTTCCCCAGTCACTCTGGGTGCCTCCAGCCATTCTAGGCCACTCTTGACTGAAGCTGGTTTTCTGCTAACATTTATACTCCTTCCTCATTATCGGCTCCCTGCCTTCCCACAGCCAAGATCAAAGTGAGGAATGGGATTTCTGAATGGTGGGGCCCTGGGTGCAAAAACATGGCACAAGCCAAGGAATGGCTGGCCGGTAGTGTCACCGGGCAAAGAGATCTTAGCACTTTGAATCGTGCCTGGAATTTGTGCTTGGGAACCAGTGGAATTATTTTAAGACTGGTGAAATATGTTCTGTTTGTCAGATTCCAATCAGAAATCTAGTCACCATAATTTTAATCAAGTGATACTTCTCAAGTGTCTTCAAAGGCAGCTCCATGTACTATACACTGCATTAATCCAAATGGTATATTACAAAAATGTGGATAACTGTGGCCATGACATGACATCTGTCCAGCACTCAGCCAATCCTACTCCAAAAATATAGCTACAGCAAAGAAGTCCCCACCCCCCATGTATCTCTGGGCAGAAAAAAAGTTATGACTGGTGTTTGAATTGTACAGGGACAACCTCTTCTCCAACCCCTGCTGGAAAGGCTCCTACTCCAGCTGTTGTTATGAGGAGTGACCAACAGTCTCAGCACTGGCCTGACTTGAAGGGCAGTCTGAGCATGCTCAGAGCTATTTCCTTGAAAGCTACACCTCAAAGTACATTTTTTGTAGCTAGCCAGTAGAAGGGATGTGGTTACAAGTTTCAGTTACAGATAGGTAGCCGTGTTGGTCTGCCATAGTCAAAACAAAATAAAAGAAAAAAATTCCTTCCAGTAGCACCTTAAAGACCAACTAAGAGTACTGACTGATGGTGGACCACTCAAATATCTTCTGACGGTTGATGAAGAGTTTTATAGCACCAATGTTACAAGTTTGAGCAGCTTGGGTTTGTTTTTTTTAGTTGATTGTGAAGAGAGAGCAATGGTGACCCAGGTGAGTATCTTTCTGTAATATTTATGTTTTACTTAATAATTCACATTCAGTTGAGAAGAATTTGGAGGGGAAATGGTGTGTTTTGTGTGCATTGCAACTTTCAACACTTAGGTTTTATTGGAACTGTAAGGTTAGTGTATGTTTTTAGGTTTGAGAGAAGTATGGCTGTCTAGCATTCTTGAAGACTCCAGCTACAAAAGCTGAGGTTGATGAAGAGGCCAGAGACCACCTAGGGTTGTGAATCCTGGAAGACCCATTCTCTGCACTGCAGGCCTTTTTCCTCCTGGCCTTGGAGGGCAGGGCCCTGACTGACTCCAGCTACAAAAGCTGAGGCTGCTGAACAGAATATAGGGCTACGGTATTGTCTTGGGGGGGGGGGTTGTTGTAGGGGTGTGTGCTGTTATTGATATTATTTTTTGTGTATTTATTTTAGATCTTAAGATTTATGTGGAAATTATTCAATTTGGTTATGTATTTTTATATGGTATTGTTTGAAACTACTTTTGTTATGTTGTAATTATGCGTGTTTTCATGTTGTAAGCCGCCTTGAGCATAGCTTGAACTATGGAAAGGCGGCATACAAATAAAATTACTTATCATGTATGTATGTAGGTTTAAAAATTGTTGTGTGTGTGTGTGCTGTTTGGCTACTGTGAAAAGAAGCTGTTGTACTAGATGGGCCTTTGGCCTGCTTCTACAGTGGTGGTTATACTGTTTATACAAAGGTTGAGTGATGTGGGATCACCTTACTCAATATAAGTAGAGGTTCCTCATTTGATGACACAGGTGCACTCAGAGCATGCTTAAGTCGTGTGTTTTTTTCAAAGTCTCATAGTTCCTAATCATGACTCCTCTTATAGGAGCTAACTCCTAGGAGCTGTGAGGGCTTTGGCCCCCACAAAATTGATAGGCATTGCCATTCAAACGGGGTGTGTACGCCATGCCATGTAATTGATTATGTGGGGTGGGGCTTTCCTGCCCCCCCCCCATATTTTATTCAGGTTGGTACCCCTGACTCCTCTGCTCAAGTCTGTCTGTGAGCAGAGGCTGTGATTTGTGGTGAGGAGTCAGTGGTGCTAATACATAATCTCTGAATCACACTTTGGGGAGAATAATCCCTGAAGACACCAGGGATTGAACTTTGTGTGGGATCTAATCCACTGGGAGCAGTCAAGTACAACATTCCTTGTAATGCTAGAGAAGACATGCGAGGGAATGTTTGGTCCAGCCAGTCGAAACTTCTGGTCCCTCCTGGCTGGAGCATCCTTCCTTTTACATTGATAGAAGGTGGGTGTGGGTGTCCAGGTAACAAAAAGGACGAGTCACACAGCACACCTCTCTCTTTTTCACTTCCTTTGTCATTTGAGCAGCTTTTAGCTAGGACTGCTCTGCTAGCTCTCAGCTAGCAGAAGCACTCTCAGCTAGCAGAAGCACTCCATATGGGCTAGATCCACAAGTATATATTTGTAACTACGTCTGCCTTCAGGGATCCAACTGTGAACTGATGTAAGTAAACTTCTTTTATTGACTTTGAATAAGGTTGTAGCATCTTTATTCTTTTAAGAGGGATTCAAGGGAACTTACCAGGAATGTACAATTCAATCTGAAGACAGACTGAATTGTATAATAGTGAGAGGCTTACACAAGCCTGCAACCAGCTATCTTCTGTGCATGTAAAAGGGGAATGTAAACTGTGCTAAGTAAAGGAACTTGCTAGCACAAGTTAGGAAAGATATTAATAAACAATATACCTCTCCTGTCACCCTGAACATTCCCACACCTTGGACCCGCTGCATATAATGCAGATGCTCTAATGCTGAGCTGTGGTGAGCTCGCTCATTGGTTTCATGTAGAGGTCAAACAAGATGAAACAGAGTCCCATGGCATACCAAAACCATACTGATAAGGGGCAGAGCAATAGTTGCCCTGCACCATCTTCCAGAAATGGTTGTCCAAACAGGTTAGAATTTCTCAAGTACATTGTCCCCAGTCTCCACCACAGACAACTAGAGCAAAATTATACCATTGGCTTGGGTTTGGGTAACCTGGAGAATGAAGTCCAAGCATCACTTTCATCACAGACTTCTTGTTGACCTTGATCAATTCAAAGTATCATCGGTAAAACTGAAATAAATGAGACGCCTCTTGGAAAGGGAAATATATTCAATGTGTGCAGTGCTGGGTTTGAATTTTGGGGGTGCAGGTTCAAATCTTGCTTCAGCCACAGAGTTCACACTGGGTGACCGGGGGCCAATAGCTATCTCAACAACCTAGGTTACTTCTGCCATGGAAGAAGGTTGGGCTAAAAATGAATTTTATAATAATGAAGTATGCCAATAATGAACTGTGCCTACGGGTTTTTATAAAGGGATTAGACAAATATAGTATGAGCCCACATCTTGTATTCTCTTTGCAAAGCCCTTTGCAAATTTGGTATTGCAATGATGAGCTGGAAATCAGGGGTGCCGTCAGGCAGTGGTTCAGGGGAGCTGAGCCCTGGATCTTGTGTGATGGGCTCTCCTATCCCTCCTTTTCAAAAACAACTTTGTTTAGTGGGTGGCTGGGTGCTGATGAAAACCACATCCACCACCATAATTTCCCAGGTGCAGATTTTACATATAAAGTAACATATGCAAGCGGTATGCAAGTTTGTGTCATAGGTCTGTGCCACAATCCTTTGAGTACTTGGCAACACCTCTGCTGCAGATACCCCACCCAAAGGTACTTTAGTATCAAATGTGAGCATGCTCATCATTGCCACTACATGCATGGGGAATCCAGGTGAGCTGGTTTGTCTACAGCGCTTAATTTGAGCGAAGTTCAACTCTGGAGCCACTTCAGCGCCTAATTCCAGAACACGTGGACTGGAATCAGTTGGGGGCAATTTTATTATCAGCGTGCTGATCATTTGCAGAAGGAAGTGCCTCTGCACATGTGCAAAGTCCTCTAGCTCCTCTAGCTCCAGCACTCCTGAGTCGCCACAACCCACCTCTACAGTTGTGGGTTTGGGGAGCCCCTTTCAGAAATTAAGTGCAGTTCATCCGGAGCGTGTTACGGACACCAGCAGCCCTTTCCACTAAACTGAATTTTTTGGCTTCCCGGGCCACCCGTGGAAAATCTAAACACTTCTGCACGACCTCATTCTCTTTAGGCGGGCACTTCTCGTCCTTTGGTTTGGTGGGTTGTGTGCAAGAGTCTGTCATCGCAGCCCGGAAAGGTAGAGTTGCTCTTCATGGTCAGCGACCACCGACAAAAATAAAGTAAAATAAAATACCTGTTTCACGTGGATGGCCGGATATCAGAAGGAAAGTAAACCCAAGCTTTCTTGTCTTAAGGAGGGCGCCTGGAGGGAGTGGAAACGGGGTGGATGAGTTTGATTATTATTATTAATAGTGATGGTGATGCTAAATATAGCGCATGGGCAGTATGGGTGCGGCCCCTCCCCCTCAGTCCCCCTCCCCACCATTTCCATCTGTGTAAATTCCACATCTCCTCCTCCGCCTCCTCTCATTTATCACAAAGGCTCGTCCAAACTGCTGTCTTCTTGCGCCCCCCACTGCTGACGAGCCGCAGAGATCAAAAGGAGCCACACAGCCCATTTCTCTCTTCCCTTTCCTTCCCTCTCTCCCTCCCGACACTGAGGGCTCCGTTTAGCGGCCAGGCTTTGCTTTTGTGCGCGCGTTTGCTGCCTCTACCCGGAGCGACTTCTCTTTCCCCTGCAAAAGAAACCTCCTGCAACTTTGCCAAGGAGGAGAGGAGAGGAAAGGACGACAGCGCAAAGATATTCCGAGTCCTTCCTGGACTGCAGAGCTTGGCAACGGAGCCTTTCCAGGTGTGAACCGATTCCTGGACGCTGTGGCGTAGCGTGGGTTGTCAGCACCCGGGGCAAGGCAAGTAATTTGCGCCCCCTAACCCGTGGATTTGCGCCCCCTAACCCGTGGATTTGCCCTAACCCCAGATGTTGCGCCCGGTGCGGTCGGCCCCCCCCGCACCCCCCACGCTACGCCACTGCCTGGACGACCCCCGCGAGCGAAATTTGGGCTAGCCTAACGGGTCCGATTGCCAAGCAAAGTCTGAAACGGCCCGAATTTCCACGCTTAGCCCATTTCCTTGGAGGAAAGGTGAGAAACGGGGGTTTCTTTGTTTCTGTTTCTTGGGGGGTGGCGGGTGGCGGGTGTTTTAAAAGTAGCAGGAAAGTAATAATGGTGAAGATCTAGGGCAGGAACCCGTTTGCCCCCACCCAAGATATTTGTTGAACTCCAACACCCAAGTATGGGCAAGGGTCAAGGGTCATGGGAGCTGCAGTCCACCTGTCTGGAGGGCCACAAGTTCGCCATCCCTAACTTAGAGAGGTGACTTCAGCAATGGACGATGGCTTCTTTTATATTTCAGGAACTCGGCTTTGTTCTCACTAACCTGCAGAAAGGTCAGATTTTCAGGAACCGAATTAATGCAGACTCTGCTGGTCCTTTGTTTTTAAGAGTATCTGAGCCCTTACACTCAATCATTACCTATCATCATCATCATCATCTCTGTACTATGGCATAGGAGAAGTATTCTGTGTAAATCCAAAACTTGTCCCAGCACAGTCAAGGGACCAAAGTCTGATGTCAGCAAAATTATACTCAGCCAGTAAGAGAGCATAGAAGGGATCCCTTAAGACTCCCCTCGATCAGCCTGCATTACTCACCATTGCAGTGGTAAAAAGAGGGGGTTTTCTCCAGCTATTGTGGCTATATTCTATTTCCACTGTCAGAACCAGTATGCCTCTTAATATCAGTTGCTGGGCTTCACAAACCAGGAGAGTATTACTCCGCTCAGGACCTGATTTGGGGCATCTTGCTGGCCACTGTAAGAACAGGATGCTGACTAGATGGCTCTGTGGCCTGATCCAGCCGTACTCTTCTTACGTCGCTGCCCTTTTAATGAAGGATTATTGGCAAAGGGGAATTCTGACTCGCTTTAGCGACTGTGAAGCCCCAGTCCCCATTCACACAAAGCATTAAGGTATGTGGTGTAAGATGCTGATCTATCTATCCCAATGTTATTTTCCTGTCTAATCCTGTTCTTCAGTCCTACCCACAAACCAGTAAGGCCGAAGCACTGGACTTCATCGTTTAGAGCAGCCGAGTCTTCTGGACGGCGTACGGTGGACGTGGAACCGTCAGCGATTCACAGGTCGCGCAGCCTGGAGACCCTTTGAGCGCTTTGGGGCCAGTCTGTCTGCTTTTCTCTGTCTCTGCCTCAGTTTGTCTTCTCTGAAGTGGGTATGTTAATCGTCTAAGATTGCCGGATTGCCTCGAGAGTAAGATACAAACTGCGAGGCGCGTTGTATGGCCTGCGCAAAACACAACCTAGCGAAACGCTTGAGGAACTCGCTCTTCTTAACTCGGAAGTCAATCCCACTGTTTTCAATGAGGTTTCCTCGCTAGCAGGCGTGTTTAGCATTGTAGCAGAATCCCAGTGGCAGAATTAAAAGAACTGTTGCATTGAAGCCAGTGGGACTTAAAGGACTTAACTTGGCCTGGGCTTTCGCGCCCAGTTTAATTTCGGGCTCATCTGACTGAGAGATGGACGGTGGACGTCAGATATCAGTAACAAAGAGCCCGGCGGCCCCTGAAAGACCAGCACATTTTGGATGGCATTTGCTAGTCTCTCAGGTGCCGCGGGACCCTTCTTTTGTTTTGTTGCAACCGACTAACATGGCTACCCGCCCTGAAGCAGAAATATATCCAACACACTTCCGCGTATTTGAATGGACGTGCTGTAACGGCATGGTAATAAAATCTGCTTTTCCATTCATTTTAAACTGTTTATTTGAAAGGTGTTTTTTTATTACGCGCGTGCGTGCGTGTTTGCTCGTTCAAAGCCCCGAGTCCAATTTTAATCATTCCTTTATTGTTTTACTGTTGGTAATTAGGGTAATTTATTAAAGCAAACAAACTTCGAAACTAATTGCATCTGGCTTTTCCCTCTTGCATAAGTGTATATCCGAACCTCTCTCCTTTCTACTTTTCTAGGTGGCTTCTATGGGGTGTGTGAAGAACTCTGAAGGAAATGAATAGCCCCAGCCTGGAATAAAATCCCTCCCCTTTAAAAACACACACACAAAAACAACAACCCAGGATACCACGTTTATACTACAGTAGGGCGATAGAAAGGCATTTTCCTGGTTGCGGTTGGTGGAACAAGAAATATCTACCAATACCAAAGGTGTGTGGGGAGTCACACTGATATTTAATGTCCACTTTTTTCTTGAATATGAAAGCTTTTAATGTTTGATGGACTACTGTATTTTAATAGTTTGTTGAAAGCCGCCCAGAGTGGCTGGGGAAACCCAGTCAGATGGGCGGGGTATAAATAATAATTTGTTGTTGTTGTTGTTGTTGTTGTTGTTGTTGTTGTTGTTGTTACTATCTCCCCGCGCCAAAAAAATCTTAGGTGAAATCCTACTTGTTTGAATGAGGTTGTTTATAATCGCAAGTTTCCTGAAGTTGCTTTTGCTTCCCAAACAAAAGAATCGGGGAGAATTCTGAGACAGAATTAACCAAGTATAAATCGTTTCACCGATCACCTTGCATAAATGAACCAATGGATGCTTCCGGTCGCCCACCTGGATTCGAATAAAGTAATACTGAGCTTTGTTCAACCATTTGTTGTTTCGAAAATGTCTTCCAAAAAAAAAAATTAGACAAGGATCGATCAGGGTCCACGATCCCATCAGAAAACCGATTCAAAACCAGGAAGGTGATCGGAGAAGTCAATATATTTATATTCGATAAATGAAATAGAGTCACGAGGAAGCCTCATTCTTGCAACAGAGTTTCTTTCAAACCCCTGAGGAATCCCTTGTAATTTCATACACAGAGAAGGACGCAGGTCGCCATCCTAGAATAATTCTGTACTATAGTTTACCATCCTATAAAACAGGTCATCGTCTTTATATATAGAGAAGGCCTTCCTATCTTAACAAAATAATGTTTAGTTTGTTTAAAATCGTGCATTTGTAGCCAGGACAAATACCTTCTTGAAAAACTCTGTTTATTGAAATGCCATCCATGGAAGGAAGAAAAAGAATATTGCGTTGAAATTTGGAAAAGACAAGAACTACCGTCCACCAAACATTTACTCAGGTATTATCTCAGTTACGTCGATAGAGCGAGGGCCGAAGTATTGCAGGTTTCAGTAAAAAATATTCAATCCCCATTTGATTGCTTTGCGTTATCATGCTGTCGACGATTGCGGGGAGGGGAGGCTGAAAAACAATGTACAGGGGCGGAGCCTTGTCCCGTTTCCCCATTTGTGGTTTGGAGGGCTGGTTTTAAACCGCTTTAGTAACCGTATATACCTAACCCATGGATTGGTCTGATCTTCTGGCGCGGAATAAACACGCGCGAACTTGGATCTGCTTCGCCCTGGGCTGTAGGGAAAGCAGCTGGGAGCATCAGATGATAGAGGGTTAAAGGAGAGGAAAAGATGAACCCCTGTATAAAGGAAGAGGGAAAACAGCTGGTTCGTCCACAGCTGCCTGGAGTTGGGGAAGTGAAGAGACAAGCAGAGATACCGTAACTGTCGCAGGAGCAAGAGGAGGAGCCAGAGAGCAGGGACGCTGTGTGTGTGTCTCTTTCTTTCTGCCTGCCTGCCTGCCTGCCTCAGCTGGCTGGCACCGGGGAAGGTGGATCAACCGCCCTCCCCCGTTCCTTGCATTCTGGAGGCCAGATGTTCATTTAAAAAAAAAAAACAACCTGACTTCCACAGAAAGGCTTTTCACCGAGTCTCAAAACGCCTTTCCGAGATCTTCTGCATTGTTTCAAAAATGCCTGTTGGCCTCCCACAACAGTTAAATGTGTGGATGGAGACATTTCTTACTGCCCTTTCCTTAATTTTTTTTTTTAAAAAAGAGGTGAAGAGAAGGCTGGCAGACAGACAGACAGAGACAAAGACACCAAGGGCACTATTTGTCTTCTCCGCAAGGAAATAGGAAATATAGTCAAGCAAGAATAAAATCCTCCCAGCTTACCATAACGCCTTCCACTAAGTACTACAGTACTAGTATTACTATACTGTTAGTATTTTTGGTTGCTGGTGGTGGGGGTGGGGAGGCCAGGAGAGCCCTGCCGTGCAAGCTCCTTACTCAGATGTAAGTCGCACTGACTTTTTTTTTTTTTTAGTAAATCTTTTTCAAGAAACCAGGGTCTTCGGTGCTGCGACCAAGGCTTGAAGGCCACCAGAATGGCTGCTCAGCCCACATCTCCGAAAGAAAAAGTGCCCCTCGGATGCTCTGAGGCTGCAGGAGGCGTCTCTTTCGTCTATATGCCCAGTCACAGATAAGGCGACGCTCTCTTCCTCAGAACTTCTTCGGTTTCTTGCGCCAGGAGGTTTTTCTCTCCTCGGAAGCAGTACCTGAAGTCAGTCTGTTCCAGCCATTGCAACCGAGAGTCTCCCGGCACCTGGAGACGAACAAAGTTGTTGTTGGCATACTTTCCTGGTATGGAGCCCACTTCATGGGAGGTTATCCCAGGGTATGGTCATGGTCTGAAAATACATGAAGCCACCACCTTACTGAAGCGAGGCCAATCTTTTAGATGTGGCGGCACCTGTCCTTTGGACCTTCCGATTGACACCAAGTTCAAGTCTTGCTGATTAAACCCACCACCACCACCACCTCCAGCAAGCCCACCGATACGAATTAGTTACCCATATTCGCTTCTTAAAGTTCTTATGATTCCTTATAGGTAACAAATGAGTCGCCTATATTGGTTTTCAAAATTTCATTCATTTTTATCCGTGTCTCAATGATTATTTTATGTCTATTTTTTATTTTTAAAATAGCTGCGTTTTATCTACAGTCTTATGGTTTAGGGAGCGTTCTGATTAAGCTGTTTCTAAACAATTTCCGAAGTAAATAAATATGTAAGCAAACAAGTCTGGCTCTGGTGGTCAGTGCTTAGACTACATGAGAACCATGTGTACTTTGTCCTCAATTCCATGATGGAAGAAAGTAGGGGCATGAATGTAATAATAAAAAAGTTGTGTTTTTTAAAAATAAAAAAAAATTTACAGGTATAATTACATGTAAACTGTAGGCCCCAAAGGCCATGAAATGCATAGGGTACAGGATGTGGTCTGAGAAAGTAGGTACAATATGCATCTGCAGTTTGGAGACAGCTTATAAAAGCTGCTACTACGTTACAGATTTGCTCAGGAATATCAACATTGCAGGGGCAGGGGTGCTTGCAACACGGTCATTATATTTTTCTGGAATAATAATAATAATAATAATAAGAAGAAGAAGAAGAAGTTGTTATTATTTCTACCCCGCCCATGTGGCTGGGTTTCCCCAACCACTCTATATTTTTTCAATTATAGTCCAATGTTTCTCAATCCTTCTGAGCTTCATCTTTTCCCCTCCGCCCCACATACATTCAGTGTCGCTTCTGTCCCCATCAACCAGCTCCGGGAGCCACCCAATTTTCTTCTGCCCCCCCTTGGAATTTAATGCCCTGTCCGCCACGTGACCCACGGTGGGGCTGCCTGTCTTGCCTGGAAGAAGAGGACGTGATGCCCAACCTCTCTTCCAGCTGTCCCGCATCAACCTTTTCCACCGGTTGAAAAACTAGGGCAGAGGGATAGTCAACGTGGTGCTCTCTAGGAGTTGCAGCTCCCATCATCCCTGGCCATTGGTCATACTGCCTGGAGTTGATGGGCGTTGGAGTCGAGAACATGTGGAGGGCACCGCTTGGCTAGCTCTGAACCAGAGTGTAATTGTTATTTCATTACAAACTCCCATGAAAACGCAATCCACCTGGAAGTTCTCTTGCCCAAGCATAGGAGCCAACTCCTAGGGGCCGATGTCCCTCCCCCCAAAAAAATATTTGAGGGGGAGCCCTCCCCCAAGTTAATGGGCATTGTCATTCAAATGGTGTACCTGCCACGTGTCTTGCAGTGCATTATGCAGGGCTCCCCAATATTTTATTCAAGTTGGCACCCTTGTGTCCAAGTAAGCCCAGTAGGAAGGCAACTTGGAACTGCTGCTTAACGTGTGCTGCAGGGTGGGGACCGTGCCATTTAACAGCCCCAGAGGGCAGTAAAACTTCACTTGGTCTAAGTGTTGGGCACGGATGCATCATGAAAGGACAGGATGGGGATCCCTTCTCTGATCTAAAGATTAACACAACACAACACAACACAACACAACACAACACAACACAAACACATACCCTCCCTGATCCTGATACATGTTTCTGCTGTACACTTGGTATTTTACAACAGTCAGGAACTTTCAGCTTCTCTCTGTTTTATGTCAAAGGAAGCGCTGCTGTGTTTTGATCCGGGTGGGATCTGAAGAGCCCCAGCGCAAACACAATACTCTACAGAAAAGTCCCAGAGCGCAGCATGCGCTTGCCTATAGCCAGCCCCCTGCTCGGCGTTCACTTCCTGGTTAGAGTAACCCCGCCCCTGCTGCAAGCGTCCAGCAGAGCCCCAGAGGCCAATGCGGAACTGAGCTTCGGTGGGTTAAGCTCAGCCTTTGCTTTCGCTAAGATTGTCTTTCATCAGCTTTAAACTCGTGGTGTGGCTGCTGTTGGTGGTAAAGGAATTAGTTTAATTTTCTGCACCGCGACTGTTCCCTTTTAGACTTTCTGCAGTTTCACTTCTGAATCGGCCCTGCTAAAGCGAGAATCCAGCTGTCTGGCTTAACCACCCATGGCGCTCAAAAGACCTCCCAGGGAAACAATACCCCCTGGTTTTGCAGCCTGACGAGTCACGGGAACCAACTGGTTGTCACTTGGTAAATGATCAACAGGCAATTTTCATACTCTCTCAGCACCAGCTTCTGTATCTAAATCACCAAGTAGCTGCAATCAATACAGTTGTGGGTTATCCACACAGCAGTATGGATTACAGGGCTGTAGACAAGGAGGAGCCCAGGCCTTTAAAACAACAACAACAACAACAACAACAACAACAACAACAACAACAATAATAATTTATTATTTGTACCCCGCCCATCTGGCTGGGTTTCCCCAGCCACTCTGGGCGGCTTCCAACAAGGATGAAAAATACACTAAAATGTCACATATTAAAAACTTCCCTGAACAGGGCTGCCTTCAGATGTCTTCTGAATGTCAGGTAGTTGTTTATTGCTTTGACATCTGATGGGAGGGCATTCCACAGGGTGGGCGCCACTACCGAGAAGGCCCTCTGCCTGGTTCCCTGTAACTTGACCTCTCGCAGTGAGGGAACCGCCAGAAGGCCCTCGGAGCTGGACCTCAGTGTCCGGGCGGGACGATGGGGGAGGAGACGCTCCTTCAGGTATACTGGACCGAGGCCATTTAGGGCTTTAAAGGTCAGCACCAACACTTTGAATTGTGCTCGGAAACGTACTGGGAGCCAATGTAGGTCTTTCAAGACCGGTGTTATATGGTCTCGGCGGCCGCTCCCAGTCACCAGTCTAGCTGCCGCATTCTGGATTAGTTGTAGTTTCCGGGTCACCTTCAAAGGTAGCCCCACGTAGAGCGCATTGCAGTAGTCCAAGCGGGAGATAACCAGAGCATGTACCACTCTGGCGAGACAGTCTGCAGGCAGATAGGGTCTCAGCCTACGTACCAGATGGAGCTGGTAAACAGCTGCCCTGGATACAGATTTGACCTGTGCCTCCATGGACAGCTGTGAGTCCAAAATGACTCCCAGGCTGCGCACCTGGTCCTTCAGGGGCACAGTTACCCCATTCAGGACCAGGGAATCCTCCACACCTGCCCGCCTCCTGTCCCCCAAAAACAGTACTTCTGTCTTGTCAGGATTCAACCTCAATCTGTTAGCCGCCATCCATCCTCCAACCGCTTCCAGACACTCACACAGGACCTTCACCGCCTTCACTGGTTCTGATTTAAAAGAGAGGTAGAGCTGGGTATCATCTGCATACTGATGAACACCCAGCCCAAACCTCCTGATGATCTCTCCCAGTGGCTGCATGTAAATGTTGAAAAGCATGGGGGAGAGGACAGAACCCTGAGGCACCCCACAAGTGAGAGCCCAGGGGTCTGAACACTCATCCCCCACCACCACTTTCTGAACACGGCCCAGGAGGAAGGAGCGGAACCACTGTATAACAGTGCCCCCAGCTCCCAGCCCCTCAAGACGGTCCAGAAGGATGTTATGGTCGATGGTATCAAACGCCGCTGAGAGATCCAGCAGAACTAGGAAACAGCTCTCACCTTTGTCCCTAGCCTGCCGGAGATCATCAACCAGTGCGACCAAGGCAGTTTCAGTCCCATGATGAGGCCTGAATCCCGACTGGAAGGGATCCAAATGGTCCGCTTCTTCCAGGCGTGCCTGGAGTTGTTCAGCAACCACTCGCTCAATCACCTTGCCCAAGAATGGAAGGTTTGAGACTGGGCGATAATTGGCCATCGTGGCCGCATCTAAAGATGGTTTTTTAAGAAGCGGTTTAATAACCGCCTCTTTCAGCGGGTCTGGGAAGGCTCCCTCACGGAGGGAAGCATTCACCACCCCACGAAGCCCATCGCCCAGTCCTTCCCGGCTAGCTTTTATAAGCCAGGATGGGCAAGGATCCAGGAGACAGGTGGTTGGCTTCACTCGTCCAAGCAGCCTGTCCACATCCTCGGAGGTAACAGATTGGAATTGATCCCACACAACTTGACCAGACAGGACTCTAGCACTCTCCCGCCCCGGCCCTGCTCCCACGGTGGAGTCTACTTCTTCCCGAATCTGAGCGATTTTATCTGCAAAAAATTTGCAAAATCATTGCAGGAGAACATATGGCCCGTACTGGGCCCCGATGTTACAGGTGGTTCCGCTAAATTGTGAACCACCTGAAAGAGTCTCCTGCTGCTGTTTTCTGCAGATGCAATAGAGGCGGTGAAGAAAGTCTTCTTCGCCGTCGCTATCGCCACTTGGTAGGCTCGACGTTGAGCTCTAACCTGTGTCTGGTCAGATTCGGAATGAGTTATCCGCCACCGGCGCTCTAGCCGTCTCAACGATTGTTTCATTACCCTCAGATCCGTGGAAAACCACGGGGCTCTCCGGGCTCCATGCAATCGGAGAGGGCGCTTCGGAGCCAAACAGTCAATAGCCCTGGTTAACTCCACATTCCAGCGGGCCACTAGGGAATCGGCTGAAAGGCCATCAACATGGGATAAAGCATCCCCTACCACTCTCTGGAAACCATTTGGATCCATTAAGTGGCGGGGGCGGACCATCCGAATCGGTCCCACCTCCCTGCAGAGGGGATGGGTCGCAGAGAAGTCCAGTTGCACCAGGAAGTGATCTGACCATGGCACTTCTTTCGTTTCGCTTTTAGTTAGTGTCAGATCACCAACATCCATAGAGGTAAACACCAGGTCCAAGGCATGTCCGCGGCTATGGGTTGGGCCAGACTTATTCAGGGACAGCCCCATGGAGGCCATGCTTTCCACAAAGTCCCGAGCGGCCCCTTGTAAGGTCGTGTCGGCATGGATGTTAAAATCCCCTAGGACAACCAAGCTAGGTGTCTCCAGGAGAACATCCGCCACGACCTGAAGCAGCTCGGGCAGGGAATCCTTGGTGCAGCGGGGAGGTCGGTACACCAAAAGGAATCCTGTACTGCCCCTATTGCCCAACTTCCAGAACATGCACTCGGAAAATTGGGTCTTCCCAATAGGACAACAACAGATGCTTCCAGGTGGGAGTTAATTGTGGAACCAGTACTGCTCATGCGCACAAGTTTATCACACTGTCCAAACGACATTGTCACTGTCAGAGCTGCCCGAGGTCCCAGCTCACAAAGGACCAACGCCAGTTCTTGTTATATACAAAAGTCTTTATTGAAGATCAGTTTCGATTTCAAAGCCGCGGCGCGCAGCTCTACGTCTTGGAGTCTAGACCGCTGAAGCTCCGTCTGAATCTCCTCCCCCCAAACACCAATTTAAGACTCTAGCCTTGCTCCACCTCTTCCTTTGCTCTTTCCTCCTCTGGGTCTGCCTGTCCACTGGGGTCTTGCCCTTTCTAGACTCTTCTGACGCTGAGTCCCCTGAGTCTTCCCCCTGCCTCCGGCGGGCTTTAGGACCCGGTTCCCAATTCGGGTCTTCTGCTGTCCCGCGCGCCTGTACATTTGAACTTGGCGCGCGCGCCCAGCCGGCAACCTTCCTCCTGACCGTTACACTGCTCCTGTCACTGCTTCCCCCTTCGGGGGGGCCAGCTGGACCTGACTTCCCCTCCGTTCCCTCACTCAGCGATGGAGGCGTGGTCAGCCCTGACTCATCTTCTCTCCCTACTGGAGGAGACGCTGGCCCTGATACATGGGACTCCTCCCCCCCCCCCCGCTACGCTCTGGTGGGGAAACTGGTCCTGATCTCCAGCTGCTGCTTTGGGAGTCCCTGCTGGCCCCTTGCTTCTGGTGCGTCCCTCCTGGGACCCCCCTTGCCCTGGCCATCGGCGCCCCCTTCTGGGAATCTTCTGAATCGCTGGAGAGGCTCATGGAATCTCTCGGGCCACTGTCATACTCCCCTACGCTGCCCTCAGATTCTTCCCCTTCGCTCTCCGTTTCCTCTCTCCCCTGTGCCTCTGCTCCTGAGCCCCTGACAGTCACCATTGAAATGCCAGACTTGTTGTTGTTGTTGTTGTTGTTGTTGATTTAATCAAATGAATCAAAACAACCCATTATACATCCACCATCACCACTGGCATGGAAGCTTCTGAACACATGTTGAAGGGATGAATGGTTTGGGACCTGTGTGGGTGGTCTTGATCATCACACTGTTACATCCATTTGCTAGTCACCTGAGCACAATCTAGCCATTTTTTTTACTCTGATGGCACCCAATTCCAATCAAACTACGAATGCTGCATGGTGACGGCACATCCCAGAGCTATTCCTCCCCAGTCTCCACCCAGTAAACATGGAGGTTTTCTTTGGAAATTGTCATCACAGTACATACATCAGACCTTTTATTAAAGCAGGTTTCATGAAAGATAATAATTGCTGCATTTCATTGCTGCAGCAGTTTTTTGGGTTCATGGAGAGAATGCATGGTTGGGTTAATGCTCACATGGAATGGACATGCATAAGATAGGAGAGCAGGGGGCAGTCGTCCTCCCCCCTCCGTACAATTCATTTCCCCTGCATTCCCAGCTTTGTTTTGCTTTGCTTTGCTTTGCTTTGCTTTTGTGGAACAAGTCTTTAGCCCTTGTAGAACCCAAGATACAGGGCAAAATCTACAGGCATGATTCTGCTCATTGGTTTTGTGGGAAATTAGCCTGCTCCCACCCATCGTTCAGCCCAGACACTGAGATCCAGTGCCAAGGGCCTTCTGGCGGTTCCCTCGTTGCGAGAAGTGAGGTTACAGGGAACCAGACAGAGAGCCTTCTCGGTAGTGGCACCCACCCTGTGGAACGTCCTCCCTTCAGATGTGAAGGAAATAAGCAGCTATCCTATCTATAAAAGACATCTGAAGGCAGCCCTGTTTAGGGAAGTTTTTAATATTTGATTGGGAGCCGCCCAGAGTGGCTGGGGAAACTCAGCCAGATGGGCGGGGTATAAATAAATTATTATTATTATTATTATTATTATTATTATTATTATTATTAACTGAACAGAGTCATGCTCAAAATGATGGATATCTTATACTACATCGAAACCTTGCAAAGCCATCAAACCAGATTGGGGAGGCGGAACTTTCATTTTTCAAATGCTGGACTGACTGGCTACAAGTTCCTTATTATAGTGGAGCTTCTTTGCCTCTTTTGTCCTTGAATATCATTCCCCAGTGTGTACTGCCTCCAAAAAGTGCAGGCAAGAGTTCCAAGCCTTTCCAAGGAAAGGATTAGTGAGTGGACAGCATGAAGCATGCAGAGAGGTGGCATAAACGGCAGCTTAGAAAGAAGACAACTTATACCATTCCAAATAGACTTATTTCTGAAAATTAAAGAGGAGGGTTCGTGTCCCATGGAAAATTTTGGCCTTCAGAAAGCACACATTGGGCAACCTATTGCCGCTTGTCTCAAGAGAACCTGAAGTGTTATTTCACAGGGGAAACTACAAAGATAGCAAAAGGAAGTGTTTTGAAAATCAAATACAGTGGCACCTTGGTTCTCAAACTTAATCTGTTCCAGAAGTCCTTTCCAAAACCAAAGCGTTCCAAAACCAAGGTGCACTTTCCCATAGAAAGTGATGCAAAACAGATTAATCCATTCCAGACTTTAAAAACAACCCTAAAACAGCAATTTAACATGAATGTTACTATCTAACGAGGCCATTGATCCATAAAATGAAAGCAATAATCAACATACTGTACTATACAATAAATAAGACAGTATTGTAGATGATAAAAATTAAAATTATTTTTTTTCTTACCTGCACTGATGATAGTCATTGTTTGAATGGAGGGCTTTTATCCATTTCCGCAGTCACACAGTCAATCAATCAATAGCTGGACCGGGTTCCACACAGTCACAAAAACAAATTAATGAAAAATCCTCAAAAACAAAAACACAACATAAATAGCAAAAACAAAATCACTAAACTTAATTCATTCTGGAAGTCCATTTGACTTCTGAAATGTTCGAAAACCAAGGCGCAGCTTCTGATTGGTGCAGGCATCCTAGAAACAATAGCTGACAGCTGCATCGGATGTTCGGCTTCTGAAAAGCGTTCAAAAACCAGAACACTTAACTTCTGGGTTTTTGGCGTTTGGGAACCAAGGCATTTGAGTACCAAGGTGTTTGAGAACCAAGGTACCACTGTATGTATTCTGCATGTTTTGATTTGTTAACATCACCAAATCTGCTTTGCACAAATCCTCCCTGATTTCACAATTCACTCTGGCAATATCACCAAATCTGCAGTTAGGACCACTTCGATGTTTGGGGAAGTCTGAGATTTATAGGTCTCTTGCACCCATTTAAAACATAGCATAACATAAATTACAAAATAATAATAAAGGCAGACACAGGGATTTCTGTTGTTCTGCAACTGAGAAGGGAGCAAGAGGTGGACATTAGCCAATCACATTCATTCTTTTTCCCCTTGAGTTTTCCAAGGGGAAACTCCAGAAATATTATTTGGTTCAATTTGTTTTTCCTACCCCCTACAGCTTTAAATAAAGGAAAATAATGAGACTTGGCAAGTGTGTAAAATCCTTGACTAATAATTGCCATGCCTAAACCCTTTCAGCTCTCAGAAATCCAAACTTGCGTATTGTCAGGGGCTCAGGAGCAGAGGCACAGGGAAGAGAGGAGATGGAGAGCGAAGGGGAAGAATCCGAGGGGAGCGTAGGAGAAGAGGACAGTGGACCGAGGGATTCCATGAGCCTCTCCAGCGAATCGGAAGATTCACAGAAGGGGGCGCCAGCGGCCAGGGGTAGGGGGTTCCCAAGGGGAATGCCCCAGGAGCAAGGGGGCAGCAGGGACTCCCAGAGCAGTAGCTGGAAATCAGGACCAGCTTCCCCACCAGAGCAGAGTGGGGGGGAAGAGTCCCAAGGATCGGGGCCAGTGCATTCCCCACCAGGGAGAGAAGATAAGGCAGGGCTGACCACGCCTCCATCAGAAAGTCGGACAACGGAGGAGAGGTCAGATCCGGCCAGTGTCCCGGAAGAGGGAAGCAGTGACCGAAGTACTGTAACGGTTAGGAGAAAGGTCACTGGGCTGGCGCGAGAGGCAAGTTCAAATGTACAGGAGCGCGGGACAGCAGAGAATGAGGATTGGGAACCGGGTCCTAAAGCCCGCCGGAGGGAGGGGGAGGAGCTAAGCGACTCAGCGTTGGAAGAGTCCAGAAAGGGCAATGCCCCAGCGGGCAGGAGGACCCAGAGGAGGAGAGAGCAGCGTAAAAGGTGGAGCAGGGCTAGGATCTTAAACTGGTGTCATAGGGGAGGAGACTCAGACGGGACTTTGCCGATCTAGGGTTTAAGACGTAGGGCTGCACGCTGTGGCTTTGAAATGGAAACTGAACTTCAATAAAGACTTTTGTACATTACTACAGCCTAGCGTTGGTCCTCTGTGAGCTGGGACCTAGAGGCAGCTCTGACACGTATGAAATATCAGGGTGAAATCAAATGGCTGAACTTGGGGCAGCTGTTATTAATGGCTTTGAATGCTAGAGTTCCCAAAGGATGGGCAGAATGAAAGAGCCATAGGTAGCTGGATACTAAGCAGAGCAGAAATAAGTGGAATCCCACACAAAACAAGCTGCAGTGTCTCCTTGACTGCTTGACTTCACCCTTGGAGGTGCACTCCATTGCCTCTTGAGATGCCAACAACATTCCAATTTCTGCCTGGTACAGTACTAGCAGAACAGCTCACATACACTGCAGTAAAATTGTATGTCCTTCTTCACAAACTTCACAGTTTCCCCCCCAAACTTCAATGTATAAATTGTCATAGGCATGTATGTGAACCCTAAATGAGTCCAATGCGTCATTGCCCACCCACTTCCAACAGTGTTTTCAAGCAGGCTCAAAAACTGAAGATATAAATACAAGGCCTTTCCAAAGTCATTTTATGTCACCTATACTTCCAACCTCAGCATTCCAGTTTTGGCAAACACAATCCTATGCTAACCCCAGCAGTTTCATAAAAGTGTGTAGGTAAGTTGAAAACAATACTGGGTTTCGTGTGATGCAACCAGTTCAGGTGAACAAATTTATCACAATGATATCTCTACCCATAGCAGACTGACTGGCTGGAGCAGCTTATTCAGAAGAGAAACAACACAATAGATAGATGTTTGTTTGTTTGTTTGTTTGTTTGGTGCAATTTCCATGGCTGAAGGTAGTATTCAAGATGGCCATGCCATTGCTAATACAGTACTACAAATACCGGTACATTTGCAATGCAAGCACAGTTCCATACCTCAGCACAGTGTTGTGTAAGCTGTAATCCACAACCATTTTATGTCAATGCGTGGGGTTAGCTGGAGGTGCAGGGGGGCAGCTCCTCCCCCCTCAAGTAAGAAAATAAATAAAAATACTTAACCAATAGTTGAAATAATCAGAATATTTGAAATGTCTCGACAGATTTTTCTGAGCACTTGGGGTCAAAAGAAAGAAATTTAAAACAACTGTTGTTGAGACATTTCATTCCGAATCTGCTAGACAGAGCTGGACAAGAGTAGGATGACAAGTGGGTGGTCCTGCGCACACGCACCCCAACCTAAATCCTGGGTATGCCCATGTGTCAATGGGACTTATTTCTATGCAAGGTGTATAGATTTATGGTGTAGGCCAAGTACTCTACTTCCTTATCTATAGAGGGAACCAATAACAATAAATTTCATCTTGGAAATGTCGCATGTAAAACAATTACTAAACAGTACTAAGTCGTTCTGATGTTTTATGTAAACAGGCCGCAGGCAAGACCTATCTTCAACACACCTGGGAGAAGCCCTGTGGAGGAGAAGTGTTTTTCCAGACCTCTGGTGAAGGTTGAGAACTCCCAGCCAGGAGTCTTGGCTAAAATCCACAGTAGCCTTTTTGTTGTTTGTTTGTTCGTTTTGCTATAACAGACAAAAGTTGGCTGAACAAGTCCACAATTCCGTAGCTACTTTTCCATTGGAGAAGCTACTGCTAAGGAGCACTTCTGGTCAGAGAAGTTCTGGAAGATGCATGTCCCAAGCCCACATATTTATCCCATCTCACCTCCCTCTCCCCCCCCCTCTCTCTCTCTCTCTCTCTCTCTCTCTCTCTCTCTCTCTCTCTCTCTCTCGCACACATTTCCTGAGGAAGTCTTTGGGCGACTACAGCTGTTGCTTAAACCTCTAACCACCCTCCCCACCATAGCATAGTGTTTGTATGTGTGTCAAGGAGAGAGAAGAAAGGGAGAGGGGGATGTGTCTATGGAAAAGGAAGTGAAGCCAGTACATACCAACACTCCAGCAATTCCTGGCTGCAGTAGTAGCCTCAGGGAAATTCTACCAGCTGGTCTAGATTACAGTATAGAAGATATATGCTTTAAATTGTTTGGTGCTGGGCTGGTAGGCAATTGGCCACAGCAGCAAAACACCCCCTTCTCCTTAAAGAGCATTTGCTTCTCTCCCCATAATCAAGCACCATATGTGACAATGTGGACGGTGGGCAAGCTGGCCCAAAAGATTCGCTTTTGGATGTGGCAAAGCATTTTCTTGTCCGAAGTACCAGTATGCCTCAACAAGCATGCTAAGGAAATATAAAACACAACTCCATCCCCACCCCTTAAAATAACTTCAAATTCCTAAAACCATTAAAGACCCTTTGCAATAGGCCCCATAACTCCAGTTGTTATAAGTTTTATTGCAGGAGTTCATAGAAAACCTTTCCCAAACACCTTACAAAGGCTGACCACATCCTGGCTAAGACCAAGTGTTGTGTGATAAAATGTCTGTCTGGAACAAACCACAGCGAATTCATCACAAACAGGCTTCTGCTGAAAACAGTCCCTCTGGTTTGCTCAGAGTAAGCAATCTGCATCTGAGATTGCTGAATACGTTTGGTCAAAAGATAGGGTTAGAAAACCTCCTCTTCTGCCCATCATATACATCTGATGTTCCCACAGAATTGTTTCAGCTCATGCACACAACCTCCACTCCACCCCAGACAGCCTGATGGTCTCATGTCTTAGAACTCATTGCTTCATTTCCTCCTTGCTCCTATCCATAAGTCGCATGGCTTCTAACCACACCCACATCGCAACAATGTGCTGCATTTTCTCAGCATTATGCCCTGTGTGCTATTTAAAAGAGGAAAAACATGGAAATCAAAATGTGTGCCATGCACCTGTTGTAACTCACATAAGCCAGATTTTCCATTCCAAACCTCTGCTTTGAAGCTCCTGTTTTTCACAAGAAGCAAATGCTAATACAGATGTGATTAGACTACAACTCCCACCATCCCTGGCATTGGTCATGCTGCTTGGGGCTGATGGGAGTTGGAATCCAACAACATCTGGCAGACCGCAGATTTCCCATCCCTGCTATAAAGGCATTGGCATATTATAGACAGTGATAGGACTGGGCAATGAATATTGAGGAATCAGTTCATGTCTTGGAGTTACGTTTCACATTCTGGTTCTTCAGACATTCTCTCTTGAACTAGTTGATAAATATGGTAACCCAAAACCTCACCTACAGAGGGATGTGGCTGCTATTAATACAAAAATATAGAATCATAGAATTGTAGCATTGGAATAGACCCCAAGGATCATCTGGTCCAGCCTTTCTCAACCTGTGGGTCCCCAGATGTTGTTGAACTACAACTCCCATCACCCCTAGCTAGCAAGGCCAGAGCTTAGGGATTATGGGAGTTGTAGTCCAGCAACATCTGGGGACCCACAGGTTGAGAACCATTGATCTAGTCCAACCCCCTGCATTGCAGGAATATGCAGTTGTCCCATATGGGGATCAAACCTGAAACCTTGGTGTTATCAGCACCATGCCCTAACCAGCTAAGCTATCATAGACCATGTTCAGCAGAAAGATCCAAACCACAGTAGTAGCAGTACATTTCAAGAGTTCAGAATGTTTCACATACATTGTCTTAATTATGCTTACAACAACCATGCAAGGTAGGGCATTTCACATGGGCAAAGGGCTGAGTACTTGACTCAAGGGAGAGTAAAAATGGAGACTTCTTGGCTTACAACTTGCATGCTTACAAGCTGTACCATCCTCTACTGCACTTCTCTACACCCTTGAAGTACGTGGAGACCAAGCTCTGTCGTATGTTAATGGTGCAAAGCGGAGGTGCATCATTGGTATCCATGATACATCTAGAGTTGGAATAATCCACTTAAGGGAGCAAGTGAAGCTCAAGTGCTGGAACACGTCTTGCATTTCTTTTTAGTCAATCACAAAGCATTCACAATAGAACCAGCCAGCGTGGTGTGGTGGTTAGAGTGTTGGACTAGGACCTAGGAGACCAGGGTTCAAGTCCCCACTCAGCCATGAAGGTCATATAGTGACCTTGTGCCAGCCACTGCCTCTCAATTGAATCTACCTCACAGGATTGTTATGGGGCTTAAGTGTGGAGGGAGAGAAGCAAGCAGGCCACTTTGAACTCCTAGGAGGAAAGTGGGGTATAAATGTAATAAAGGAAGAAATAACTTTGTTCTATCTGAAATAAAAACTCAATGGACATAGAAAACTAACATATCAGGGCAGTTGGGAATGCTAGACTTTAGACAATATTCGAGAGCAGGGGACAGTTTACATGATTATGTGCATTCAATTACAATGGTACCTCAGGTTACAGACGCTTCAGGTTACAGACTCCCCTAACCCAGAAATAGTACCTCGGGTTAAGAACTTTGCTTCAGGATGAGAACAGAAATTGTGCGGCAGTGGCACAGCGGCAGCGGGAGGCTCCATTAACTAAAGTGGTGCTTTAGGTTAAGAACAGTTTCAGGTTAAGAACGGACCTCTGGAACGAATTAAGTTCTTAACCCGAGGTACCACTTTATTTCAAAGTGTGGTAAAGCAGTATTTCGGGGCTCTGCTGTTCATTCTGCTGAATTTCTGCCCCCATCAGTACCACTAGTTAGGATGAGGGCTCAGGCACTCACAATCCTCCTGGCATGCTGGTTTTCTATGTACACATGGCGGGTGCTTACTTGTTTTTCATATAAGGAAGCATTCAATCATTGGATTCCCACACCTACAGCCTCAAATGGGCCATTCAGCAACATGTGAGCGTGTTGATGGCGGAGCTGGCCATTGGGGGGGGGGGGCTGAGGAAAGCCTGGCCTTGTGACTGGAGCCAGGAAATTAAACTCCTTCCCCTCCTAGTCCCTCCTTGTGTGTCATGCCTTTATGACTATGGTGACAGCTTGATGGCTCCACTGAAAGGTCCCTTCCTCTAGCAAGTCCTGTCCAATGTTCTACTTCATTCAATTCATAAAGGCTGGCTGAACACTGCAGGATAGCTGTGGGACCCTTCAGCTACCCTTCTGAGATGCAAGGACTGAGAAGCCCCCTTGCCCCCCCCATCATTCTTTTTCTATTCTTCTACCTACCTGTCAAAATCCCACAACAGCTTTCTTTTCCTTGTAAGAGGAAGAAATCAGCTTCCTGGAGCAAAATCAGGGCTCCCTCTGCATTGAGGCCCCACCCAAACCTGTACTCAGGGTCAAGGCAACTCTAGATTGTTAAGTAGGTAGGTTTGCCAACACACACAGAGAGAGGGGGGCAAGGTTCTTCTGTCTTTAAAGCTACATGAAATTCAGCATGTGAGGCTTTTTCTGCCATGTAGAAGTGCTGATAAAGTTTCACCCAATAAATATATATCCATGTCACACCATAATTAAATGCCCAAGACTCCAGCAGAGTGTGGGGGATATGTTGTTCAGTTTGGTTATGTATTTTTTTAATGTTTTATTTCTTGCTTATAACTACTTTTGTTATGTTGTAGTTAAGTATTTCTTCATGTTGTAAGCCAGCTTAAGCATGCTTTGAACTGTGGAAAGATGGCATACAAATACAATTATGTATGTATTTTTGTACTTTCCCATAGGTAGATTATGATAGATAAAAGATAGACAGAGAGAGCAATATATATTCCAATATACAGTGGTACCTCGGGTTAAGAACTTAATTCGTTCTGGAGGTCTGTTCTTAACCTGAAACTGTACTTAACCTGAAGCACCACTTTACCTAATGGGGCCTCCTGCTGCCGCTGTGCCACTGCTGCATGATTTCTGTTCTCATCCTGAAACAAAGTTCTTAACCCGGGGTACTATTTCTGGGTTTGCAGAGTCTGTAACCTAAAGCGTATGTAACCTGAAGCATATGTAACCCAAGGTACCACTGTACTGACACACCGTAGCTGTCTGAGTTTAACTAAGGCAAGGGTGTCTTTCTATACAAGCACAAAATGTCATTACAACAGATCCAGTTAAACATTTCCCTAGCACCAGTGACACAAGGAATCACTGAGATGACCTACACAATTATTGTCCAAAGGGATCATAAACCGCAATAGAACAACAAGATTTTGGGAGCAGACAGTAATGAGTTGTGGAGATGATATACCAAAAAAAACCCCTCCAAACCTCTCTCCCCTAATGGGAGGGTGGGAAATGCTGTCCAAATGACCTTTTATTGCTTTCTGTAATTGATTTTAGAAAGGCCTTTGGGCTGCTCCAGACATACTTGGCTATCTGAACGGCTAGGGAGTTCCCTTCAAAGGAGACCTACCAAAGGGGAGCTAAATGTTTCTCCCGAGATGAAGTTAAACATTAAGGAAAAAAAGAAAGCACCGATCTGTGGGGTCAGATCTGTTTTGGCTGCCTGTCCCTGGTTTAAATTACCACTGCTGTGAAAGGCAAGTTTACCAGCTCGGCCGTTCTGAGCGCCTACAGCGAACAGCGAGAACGAGTTTCAACTGGAGCGCCTAAAAGCTTTTTCTTTGCATTACCCAAATTTATTACTTGGAAACTAAATATTTGTTCAAAGAACCTCTGGAGGTGTTCGAGTACATAGGCGATTCCACCCCCCCAACCCTCCCGTCTTCTTCCTCCTCCTCTTAAGGGAGTGGGAGGGAGTTTAGATATTTCTTTCTTCTGCGATAGCCACATGAGCCACCCATATTCTCAAATCCTTTGATTAAACAGGGAATGTTTCACCTCTGTCTTGTTCTGTGGTGGGCTTTTATGACTTCTCCATGATCAGTTTTCAAAGTGCTTTGCAATCTCTTTTTAACTGTAGTCATCCTTGGAACCACCTGTCCTGGAAGGGAGGTGGCTATTGTCTCCGTTTTGCAGTTGGGGGAACTGAGCCAGCAACATAGCATGGGTTACTGGCGCCCGGGGCGGTGCAAGTATTCCCCCCACCACCAGCGAACTGGGCAGCTGGAGTGGGGGCTCATGCAGAGCCCACGTGGAGGGTGAACAGAGCCTGCCTCCAACAGGCTCCTTGCCCACTGCCTCCATCCACCTGCCCACTAGATCATCCCACCTGCCTTGCACCTCAGCTGCCAAGGCTCCATGTCTGTCATGGGGGCACCTCCTCAAAAATGTGTGCACGGGCCGGAGCCTGCAGGAGGCCCCCCGGCCTCCCCATGCTATGCCTCTGAACTGAACATAGCATAGCCGAATTACCATATTTTTCGCCCTATAGGGCACGCCGGCCCATAGGGCGCACCTAGTTTTTTTGGGGGGGGCGGGGTGAAATAAAGAAAAAAAAATTATTTCCCCCCCAGCCCCCAGAACAGGCTGCTATCCGCAAGCCTGGGGAGCCTGCAGGAACTCCCGCAGGCTCCCAAGGCGTGGGGATAGCTTCCTGAAGCCTGGAGAGCGAGAGGGGTCGGTGCGCACCGACCCCTCTCGCTCTCCAGGCTTCAGCAAAAGCCTGCATTTGCCCCATAGGACGCACACACATTTCCCCTTCATTTTTGGAGGGGAAAAAGTGTGTCCTATAGGGCGAAAAATACGGTAATTAGATACTACCCCACTCTTCCTCTAAGGAGTTGAAAGCAAATGTGTAAGGTTCTCCCACCATGGCCCATCATCCATGGCCTGGAGACAGTGATAACTTCATGATTTCTGACTGTCAGAGAGGGGGCAGATAAGCTCTGATAGATGGTACCAGCCTATTTGCAAATTATATAATACTGTTACACACCACCCCAATCTTCGAGCGGTGCCAGATTCCAGGGCTCCAGGCACTTACCCAGGGTTCATGTTTCCTTTGGAAGTGGGGCACAGTGTAGACTGTGGTGTCTTTATGATGCATGGCTTACACACATATACAACCTGAGCCTATGATGGAGGGGTTCAAAGTATTACACTCCCCAAAGGTCCCCTCTCTCCCATTACTGCAGCCTCTGATTCAAACAGGCAGCCCACATTGTGTTCTACACACACACACACTCCTGCTTGCAGGGCTGGATTTTGGTTTGATGAAGCCCTAAGTTACTGAAGGTAATGGGGCCCTTTTTATGTCCAGCTGTCCTTTGTCAACAACAAATTGTCACTCTTTTTTGTGTTGAATATATGCTATATGATAATTTATGGACCTAATAAGGATCTAAAGCCATTTGCCACTGTTGCTGTATGTAGGTTTTATTTAATTTTTTTTAATCTGATATTTTGGAAATAAACATCCAGGTTTTTTTCCTTTATTTTTTTGGAGGCGGCCCAAGGGAGTGGGGCCCTAAGCTATACCTTGTTTAGTTTATACATAAATCTGGCACTGCCTGCTTGCTTCCTTTAACCAATTGACCCCCTTTCCCCTCAATCACACTACAGTCAGCTGAATTCCTAAAACTTCATCCTAATAAAAACCCTGATTAAGGAACTCAGAGCTCAGGGAGGGACTCCCTGCATTTGCCAGGTGGCACAGAGTCTTTGCCTTGCCCAGCAGCTTCCTCTTTTCTCCTTTATTTTTTTCCCTCCCAGGTGCTTTCCTGAGCAGAAAAAACTGGTTTGCCCTGTATTTTGACACTGCTAAATTCAGCACCTAGCAGCCCATCTTAATACTCCAAGCATTGATTGAATTCTAACACTTACTAAATCCAGGAATTAGGGATGTGTTGCACCCACAAACTCCTAACAATACAATAGGAAAAGACTGTATGAAAGAAGTACAGAGTGAATTTTCTTCCTTACTGAGTAACCAAAGTCAGCCCTCTCCCCACATTGTTTCAAAAAATAAGAAAAGGGTCAGAGGATATGATTTCCATTCAGATTTGAGCCAGCCTCTCTTTTTAGAAATCACTTATGAATTCAGTGTATGATATATTATTATGTTATCATGGTACAGTATCACGTATTACAGTGGGCTGTGAACATGCCTCTCATTTCGGAGGGCTTTGGTCACTTCAGGGCTGTTCCCACATGCATGTCTTACCACTTAATAACTAGCAGTTGTGTGTGTGAAAAGTCTCTACTGAAACACATACTGTGAAACTTCTGCTGGTGTTACACAGGCAATGTCCCTTTAGCGTTTCACATTGTGCTCTTCATCTCCTGATGAGCTTGCACATCTCAGCACACTCCAGAAAGTATAGGATATGCACTTGTTGGTAGGGCTGCTACTCCCCCCCTTCTTTCAGGAGTCCCGTCCCCGTAACATCTGGCTGGGAGGCAGGCATTCAACAGGTCAAGCTTTTTTCCAATGTGCTAATAGTGCAAAACCTTCACCCATTGAATGGCTGCCTGTTACTGCAGTTGTTGAAGGTCCAAAAGCTCTGTCCCCAAAGCACAGCAACCTTATTTATGGGGTTGATTGAAAAGTTGCCTGCTGCTGTGTATTCCACATTTAAAGATCAGAGGGTGGTGGACAGCGGAAGGACCACTGCCTACCACGTGGTCGGAACTGGAGGCAACCAGATATAGCCAACCAGTACACACACAGCGCTCTACGAAGAAGACAGGTCCCTGCCCTGAGGGGTCTGACAATCTAAAACAGACACAGAGGGACTCCGAAAAGGGAGGGGGCGCGAATGGAGGCTTGGGTGCGGGAAATAATATGCGATCATTTCCATTTACACTTACTTCGGCTTAGTTTCAATAAGATATGGCGGGGTTGGGGTGGGGGCGACAGTTCCAAACAGGAGAAAGGCTGAACAGGAATTAGATTAGACGAGAGAGGGCGGTTGAGTGCCGTTTATTCAGAAGATGTTTTTATAGCATCCTTCGTCAAACGATCTCAGCATAGATGCTGTGGAAAAGACGAGAAGGGGAGGGAGCCGTGGTCCTGCTTGTTTTCTTCCCGTGGGAGGGGGGCGGGTGTCCGCTGCCATTTTTCACTTATCTGCTGTTTTTATATTTATTTATAATACTTATAGCCCGCTTTATAGCCCCGAAAGCTCTTGGAGCACTTTGCAATACATTTACATTGATGGAAACAAAAGTCCCACCCAAATCTAGCACACAGGAACAGGAACTACAGTGGTACCTCGGGTTACAGACTCTTCAGGTTACAGACGCTTCAGGTTACAGACTCCACTAACCCAGAAATAGTACCTCGGGTTAAGAACTTTGCTTCAGGATGAGAACAGAAATTGTGCTCTGGCGGCGCAGCGGCAGCGGGAGGCCCCATTAGCTAAAGTGGTGCTTCAGGTTAAGTTTCAGGTTGAGAACGGACCTCCGGAACGAATTGAGTACTTAACCCGAGGTACCACTGTATACGGTGTCCGTAGGGTCCAGCTCCTTGGGGTCGACGTCCCTTCGGCACCCCAATAAAATATTTGAGGGGCTGGGTCCTCATAACAGTTTATGGGCAGTGCCATTCAAGTGGTGCGCATGCGCCCCGTCTTTTGTTGTTCGATTGTGCAGGGCAAGACTTACCTACCCCCCCCCAATATTTTATCCAAGAGGCCCCTCTGACGGTGTCACTATGGATAATTTCAGGTCCTGGCGGTGTCACTATGCATAATTTCAGACGCCTGCCATCTCTACAGAATATTCCAAAGAAAGGTATTTTCATATTTCCCTCCACTAACGAGCAGAGGAATGTTTCGCCCTAAAGGGAATTTTGAACAAGCGACGTTAAAAAAAGAAACAAAACCTTCACAAATGATGAAATGTTTATGGCTAGCCCCTGTAATTCAACACAGCATCAAATGTCTCCAAAGCAGATAGAGAAGGATACAGTTCAATTTTTTTTGCAAAGCTTTCTTCCCAGCAAGAGAGACACACACAAGCTGTGATCTCAAGCTAGGGGTTTTGGGTGGTGATTTGATTTTTTACTAGGAGTCCATATTTACGTCTTCTGCATCAGACTTATTTGAATTCGCTTTGGTGAAGTTCCAAACGTTGTTGGGGTTTCAAGGCTGCGCGGCCCCCCGAGGCAATTAGCCGCTCAGCCTTTGCAAAGCAGAGAGGATTTGTTAGAAACGAGATCAAAGCGGGATCATTTCTGTGCATTAACAGTAGAGCTCTTAGCCTGGCTGCCCCTCCCCCACCGCAAATATGCGTTTGATTCTCTTCTTTTGCATTCACACAGACTGAAGGTAAACATCCAGGGCAAGAGAAATGTATATTTAAAGGAGACGGTGGGAAAAGTAAGCGAACTTCTTTCTTCTTTTTTTAAGGGAGGAAAATGCAGAGAAATCTTCGTCAGACCGTCGCGCTCTGCTGCTTTGCCTTCCAGAAAGCAAACCTGATTAGGCAATAAAAGGCAAAGGGGTCTTTTTTGGTATGTGTGTTTTTTAAAAGAAATCGTGGTTCCAATTAACACAGAGACAACTCACGTAGCTTCAGGAGAGAGAGTGGGGCGGGGGAGTTAAACAGACGAAAGAAAAATACTTTTAAGACTCTCCTGCAACCGGCAAGTACTGAAGTGACTACACCGTGTAAAAGAAAAAAGCGGTGGAAAACGAATTGTTCCTAACACGAGGAAATATTTCCCTTTTGGAAGTGCGCTGGATTTATCAGCTAGCAGTTCGTCAAATAAATCCTGCAGTTTATATATATCTCCCTGGTATGTATTTCATACCTGGAAAACTTGCTTAAACGTTTTATTTCTTCAAGGGGACCTATTAACCCTACTTTGCACCGCTGTAACCTTTTGGGGAAGTAGGGTGTGTGTGAGTTTTCTTTCTTTTTTTGCAGAAACCTGCAGAACTGGTGCTCCCTTAGCGTCACCAGTTTTGCTCAGCGCTGGTCTGTCTTTGCAGTTCTGCAAGATAAACGCGTTTCTCTGTCTGCTCTTGTGCCTACGCAGATTGTACTGTGTGTGAGAGAGGGGGGGGGGGAGAGAGAGAGAGAGAGAGAGAGAAGTCCAGCGCCCTCAATTCCTCAAATGCCGCAATTCTGAGAGCTGCTTTAGCTAAGATGCTTTAGCTAAGATTCCTGCATGGGGGCTGGACTAGATGACCCTTGGTGTCCCTCCAACTCTACAATCTATGATTCTCTGTTACATGAAGCCACAATGCACTTCTATTTTAATCCTATTGAAGTGGGGCTTCTCGTGAGTAAGTAGGGAACTGATGCACTCCAAGTCAAGCACTTTTAGGCTGCAATCCTAGAATTTTCCCCCAGGATTTAGGCCGATTTAACTTAGTAGGGATTGCTTATGAGTAGAACTAGGATCGCGCTGTTAGGCTGCTTTCCTAAGCACATTCTGACAGTTAAACCCCTTTTCACACTTTGAGGTTTCCCTCCAAATACAATATACTTATTGGGGATCGGGTTGCGCGTGTCTGACTGCTCTCAACTGCAGAAATTCACAGCTCCATCCCACGTGTGATTATTGGTAAGTCAGTGGGTTCAGTAGGACTTGTTTCCAAGAAAGTGCGGCATGAGACCGCAGCCTTCCAACTGAAATCAATCGTACTTAAGAGCTTGACTTCGACTAACTGCTTGGTCATATCCTAAACTATCTAAATGACGCACGTGTCACCTAAGATGTGCATTTTCAGGACCCACCCTATTCCTGTGACTGTATTTTGTTTTAGCCGCTTTAAATACTGAAGTTTAAATTGTTGTAACCCGTCCAGGGACCCCGCTGGTGAAAGGCGAGTGACAACGACGACGACGACCACAGTAATAATAGCGGGACAGTAATCCTAATGCACTAGCAAAGGATTTGGATTTAACTTCATAAGTGGACTTAAACATCTTTTTTGCTTCTTCTTAAAGCCATTACATGGAATTAAACGATCTGCTGGCATTTAGAAGTGGGGTGTCAGCTGCCTTTAAATCCATGGGGCTGTACTCATATGCTGGCTATATATAGGCACAAACCAGAGAAAGCTGAGTGGACTAAAAATAACGTTTCATCCAAATAGATGGTACTGGTTTCTTAGTTTCCAAGTAAATAAGTGTGCTGGTGGCCATCATAGTCGTGACAGTAGCGGCAATAAGAGAGGAGCCCCACTGGTCCTGTATCAGACCGGGCTTCCATCGAGCTTAGCATCCTGTTCCCAGCAGCGGCCTGCCAGATACTTCCTGGAAACCCACAAGCAGGGCAGGAAGTCAGCAGCCCTTGCCAGCAATTAGCATTGAGAGCTTTGCCCCCAGCAGTTCAGAGGTGAACAGCTTCTGGGGAAAGCAGAAGCCTAACTTCGAACAAACAAGTATCCTGGCGTACAATGCTGAAGGCTGATTATTAGTTCCCAGCTCCTCATTTGTTCCAGAGTTCCTAACAGAGCTCAGTTTAAAAACTTGCCTAGAAACCAACCCCTAGGACCCACCGCCTCATAAAATATTTGAGGGGGCCACATCCACCCACAAGTTGATGGGCATTGCCATTCAAATGGTGTGCATTCAATGGGTCATGTGATAAATTATGCAGGACGGGGCTTACCTGCCCCCTCCCCCCCCCAATATTTTATTCAAGTTGGCACCCCTGATAACTTTATCTGCTCCTTTTTAAATATTATGTTGGGGAAAACCCAGCCAGATGGGTGGGATATAAATAAAAAATAATATCTTCTTCTTCTATAAATTTTGGACTATAACCTTTGGGACGCAGGTGGCATTGTGGGTTAAACCACAGAGCCTAGGACTTGCCGATCAGAAGGTCGGCAGTTCAAATCCCCACAACGGGGTGAGTTCCCGTTGCTCGGTCCCTGCTCCTGCCATCCTAGCAGTTCAAAAGCATGTCAAAGTGCAAGTAGATAAATAGGTACCACTCCAGCAGGAAGGTAAACAGTGTTTCTGTGTGCTGCTCTGGTTTGCCAGAAGCGGCTTAGTCATGCTGGCCACATGACCCGGAAGCTGTATGCCAGCTACCTCGGCCAATAAAGCGAGATGAGCGCCACAACTCGGTCACGACTGGACCTAATGGTCAGGGGTCCCTTTACCTATAGCCTTTAGCTCCATGACATGCAGGAGTTGCCCCCTTCCACTTTCTTTCCAGTTAAAATGTCCTTTTTAGACAATGCTCATTAACTGGGAGCTAGGAACCAACTTTAGCATCCTTTCTGAAATGGAGCAGAGGTACTCCCATTGGAACTGAGATCAGGGAGAACTGTCAGGGGTGGACTTTGGTAATCATTCATAATATGGAACCCTGTGCAAGACCATACTTGGTGTAGGACAGCTTCCTATATTCCTCTTTTAAGTGGTTTAAATGTGTTTTGTATGTCTGGTACAGATGTGAACTAAGTTGCTGGAGTGGAGTTCCTACCATAGCTATACAATTGGGAGTCAGAAATCCTTCTGATTTGAATAATCCACAGACCTACCAGTAGTTCCCATCTACTTTTTGATCACCATAATTCTACAGTTTTCCACAATAGTTCTGACCCTACTGCAAAGAAACTCTGGGATCTACTGAAGTCTATGAGGCATCACCAAGTTGGTTTCAGTGCCACTATTTTTAATCCACTAGGGGTTAATTGGTCTAAAACATGGCAGGGAAGAAAATCCAATACCTGGGCCAGAAGGTTTGCTTCTCTGCCTCTTCCATCTCAGTGCCAAATGAGACCATCAACATCAGACTTCAGCAGAAGTCAAGACCACAGGATAGTTTGTGGTATGGCATATATATATTTAAACAGGTCCTTAGTTGAAGAAATGATGGTTAAATTTAATCTGGGGGCCAGGGAGCTGAAGTCCCTCTGATTGATTGTTGTTGTTGTTTAGTCGTTTAGTTGTGTCTGGCTCTTCGTGACCCCATGGACCAGAGCACGCCAGGCACTTCTGTCTTCCACTGCCTCCCGCAGTTTGCTCAAATTCATGCTGGTAGCTTCGAGAACACTGTCCAACCATCTTGCCCTCTGTCGTCCCCTTCTCTTTATGCCCTCCATCTTTCCCAACATCAGGGTCTTTTCCAGGGAGTCTTCTCTTCTCATGAGGTGGCCAAAGTATTGGAGCCTCAGCTTCAGGATCTGTTCTTCCAGTGAGCACTCGGGGCTGATTTCCTTCAGAATGGATAGGTTTGATCTTCTTGCAGTCCATGGGACTCTCAAGAGTCTCCTTCAGCACCATAATTTAAAAGCATCAATTCTTCAGCAATAGACTTAGTTTAAAAAAAATCCTTTTAGTGAAGCCAGGCAAAGAAACACATAGTTACAAATGCAATTAGCACCTGAGTTTGTCAGGCATTTCATTTGTCAGTAATTGTCCCCTACTGTATGTTATCCTTTCTATCACAGACATCCTGGGAGTCTGGCCAGGACCTTAAGTTGGCCAGGAGCAGGAGGAGGGAGGGAGGGAGGTTGCCTTTGGAGATAATCACAGCCCTGGAATGTGACACATATATTTTCATTTCCTTCTGGGGCCTTTTGCTAACTTATCTCCCTTGCTGTGGGTGGTTTCCGGTTTCAAACGCAGGACTGCTGCAGGAAGGAAGTCTCAGCTCCCTTAGTGGGACTTACCGTATTTCCGAGTAGACCAGCTTGTACAATTTCACTGAGCATGCAGAATGATCCTAAGCATTTATTTCTACTCAGAAATAAATCCCACTGAGTTCACATACTCAAAGTAGGCATGTACAATATAGGCCTTACGGTATAAACACATTCTACTCAGAAGTAAGCCTAGGTACTTTTTAAATGCCTAGGTAAGACAGTAAGGTCAGCACATTTATGGATTCCACCTGCATATTTACATATTTACCTGCATATTTACTGCTATGGGCTTTTTCTCTCCCCCAACCCTATTACTGCATTATTGTTTATTAAACCAATTTGTATATGGTTCCGTTAGGGCTACACCTCTCTATCTGCCCTGGGCTGTTTTAGGAGGAAGAGTGGGTCAGAAATGTTAGTAGCAGCAACAACAATGTCCTTACAACAAAATTGTTAATCAAATTTGATACTGGGCCATTTTAACTTTCCCTGGATTTATTTATTTTTTTAGGATGGAGGGTCAAGGATTTTAATATGCCCAAAGTTCTGTGGTATGTTTGGAACAAAACTTCTTGTGTGTTCACAGATGAGCCAACAGAACAGTGCTGCAGATGAATGTGGATTGAAAATTAATATCTGGAGCATAGCCTGTTACAGTACTTGTTTTTGTTTCTAGGTACAGGAATGCAATGCTGCCAGGAAGTCCCGCCCTCTGACCTAAAATCCCTTACCCTGAATCGCAGACAAGAGGGGGTGCTGCTGGTGCAGAGAACAATAGTATAATGTCTACTGAAACATCCGGAAGGAGTGAGCAAGCTTCCAAATGAAATGAGTCTCTTAAACCTTTCTTTTTAAGTGGGAGAGGTGCTTTATACCTCTTCTGTACCATTGTAATATTGCTCCTGACTGCAGTGTAGCCTGGAGGCTTTTCTACCAGGCCCACTGACACTTTCACCGACACCCACACTTTTATCCTATTGAACCTTTAGGGTTGGGGTATGTTTATACATTTTATTAAATTAACTACTTCCAGCCTGATGAAAGAATTGAAAGTTTGCTCGCTAGTACACAGATGCTTCAATTGGTCATTAGCTACAGCCTGCCCATTCTCACCAAGGCCACTGTCAATATTTGTCAGGTATAGGTCTCTCCTTGCATTCACAACAGGTTCCAGGGTTAGAATAAAAACTGCTTGCTACGAAGACTGAGTTTCAAAGAGTTTTTCATATCATGGAGTTTTTCATATCAAAGAGTTTTTCATATCATTTGCCTTTCCAGGATATGTGGCCCTTCAAACGCTGATGGACTCCAACTCCCATCAGCCTCAGCTAGCATGACCAATGGTCAAAGATGATTGGAGCTGTAGTCCAACAACATGTGAAGGATCACAATTCCCCATCTCTCTTACTTTCCCTGACTTTCCTTGTGAGGAACAGTCTCACTCAGTGTCTCAGTGTTATCATCAACCCTGGCCTGCGAAAGGCTACTTTATTAGGTGTATTGTTGAACTAGGAAGTGTATATTGGAAGTGCAGCCCTACAGCAATCATTGAAACATACCATTTTAAAACAACCTAAGTTGATAATGTCTCATAGGGATTCCTCTTCTTTACTTCCAATCAAAATGAGTGCCATCTGCTATTGGCAAAATGCCTGAAAGCAGACTAGCACCCCAATTTTAAGTAAATACAGTTGTTCAAATACAGTGTTCTCGAAGCTACAAACATGAGTCTGACCAAACTGCGGGAGACAGTGGAAGACAGAAGTGCCTGGCATGCTCTTGTCCATGGGGTCACGAAGAGTCGGACACAACTAAATGACTAAACAACAACAACAACAGTTGTTCAAAAGAAATGAGGTCATATCAAATAGTTTGAATGTGATTTTGCAAATATGCTTTTGGCACAGCCTTAGGGGTGTATCCTTGGGTAGCATTTAATAAATATCACCATCTGAATCAGTATCTAGCATGTTTGGACTTGATGCTGTTTTGTGACTGGGTTCTTAGAGTGTTTGATTAGGACTTGGGGGGATCAAGGTTCAACTCCCCCCTCAACAATGAGGCTCACTTGATGATATTCTGCTATTCACTATTTCTCAGCCTAATCTACCTCAAAGCATCCTTGTGAGATTAAAGTGGAGGAGAGAACCAGTTTTTAATGCTGCTCTGAGCTCCTTGGAGTAAAGGAGGATGGATTTCCGAGCACAGTTCAAAGTGTTGGTACTGACCTTTAAAGCCCTAAATGGCCTCGGTCCAGTATATCTGAAGGAGCATCTCCATCCCCATCGTTCTACCCGGACACTGAGGTCCAGCTCTGAGGGCCTTCTGGCGGTTCCCTCACTGCGAGAGGTGAAGTTACAGGGAACCAGGCAGAGGGCCTTCTCAGAAGTGGCACCTGCCCTGTGGAACGCCATCCCACCAGATGTCAAAGAGAACAACAACTACCAGACTTTTATAAGACATCTGAAGGCAGCTCTGTTTAGGGAAGCTTTTAATGTTTGATGTATTACAGTATTTTAATATTTTTTTGGAAGCCGCCCACAGTGGCTAGGGAAGCCCAGCCAGATGGGTGGGGTATAAATAAATTATTATTATTATTATTATTATTATTATTATTATTATTATTATTTATAGGAGAGGTTTTTTAAAAAAATTATCCTTCTTTTTGTCACACGTGTGAAAATGCAAATACCTATTTCAGCTGAGTAATCACCATCTGTGCATAGCTTATCTCTAGAAGATGTATGAGTCAAGGTTGCATAACCTTCTAGAACAATTATTATATCCAAATATGCTTAGCCATACAGTGGTACCTTGGGTTACATACGCTTCAGGTTACATACACTTCAGCTTACAGACTCCGCTAACCCAGAAATAGTACCCCGGTTTAAGAACTCTGTTTCAGGATGAGAACAGAAATCGTGCAGCAGCGGCGCAGCGGCAGCAGGAGGCCCCATGAGCTAAAGTGGTGCTTCAGGTTAAGAACAGTTTCAGGTTAAGAACAGTTTCAGGTTAAGAACGGACCTCCGGAATGAATTAAGTACTTAACCCGAGGTACCACTGTACTTGGACAAGTGCCACTCCAGGTACTGGAGCAGGTTGCTTCACCTCTCAGTGTGAGGAGGCACCTCTCTTTGGGGGGGGGGTGCAGCAGCTGCCTGGAGAGTGTTCGAAAAAGGGCGAGAGGCTGCCAGTTCTGCAGGCAAGGGGTGACATAACTGGGCTCCTGAGCCCCACAGGGAGTGTGTGGGGGGGGGATGCGGTCTGCCCCAGGTGTCATCACTGAGAGGGTGGTGACAAAATGAGTTTTTTAAAATAAAAATAAAAATTGGGTTCACGAAACTTTTTAGGAGTGACGTGGTGGCTTAGGTGCCTGCAGGTTCCGCACTGCCTGGAATGGCAGTGTGGGACTTGCGTCTGCCTACTGCCTATCCCTCAGCCGCCCTACAGCTGAGGGGGAGGCAGCAGAGAGGCTCCAAATGTTGGAGAGGCTCGCCCTGCCCCCACAGACGGATCACCCCGCCCCCACAGGCATGGATCGCCCCGCCCCCAGCTGCAGGACACGCCCCCACACCAAACACCCAAGCGGCTAGCTATGCCACTGAGCAGACATCTGTTTCACATACACATGTTTGAGGAGTCTTATGAATTAGGCTTACCTTCATGCAGGTTTTAAATATGACATGACATGACCCGGAAGCTGTACACCGGCTCCCTCGGCCAATAAAGCGAGATGAGTGCCGCAACCCCAGAGTCGGCCACAGCTGGACCTAATGGTCAGGGGTCCCTTTACCTTCACCTTTTAAGCCTCACTGAGCACAATGTGACTTTCTTTTACGTCACTGCGGTTATCGGGCTTGCTTTTTATTATTTGGTCCAGTAGAAGAAGCCTAGGACAACTTCTTCATACACCTCTCTGAGCAAGATATGGACTGTCTCATATGAGATATTGAACTTGATCCAGGCAGTTGAACATTTAATGTAATTCTTCCCAGCTGAAAGCAATTGGACCTAAGCAACAAATTTGGTCCTCACACTTACTTGGGAATAAGTTCCACTGAACTCAATGGATCTGAGTAGACATGTATTGGACTGCACAGCTATAAGGAAGGGTCAGCTTTGGTTGGATCATGCCAACTAGAATTAATAATTCAAGGCATTTAGACCACTATGTAGTATACTAATAATAATGTCAATAATACTACTGCTGCTACTAATAATACTAATAATAACAGTAACCCAGCCTATATGTAGCAATTCAATTTTATTCTCACAGCTCCCCTCTAGGATCAATTAAAGTTGCATCAAGACAGGGTTCATTTCTTCCCTCGGAGTGAGGATGTGAACCAGTGTTTCCTTGTGCAGTCCAAGTGGTTCTGCAGTATCATTTATGTATTCATTACCCACCCTTTGCCCTACGGTTTTCGGACAGGATACAACAGTAAAGCACAACATTAAAAATAACTAAAAACAATCATAAAAATAAGGTGGATCCAGAAAACGTACACCTCAAGTGCCAGAAGCCAGGATAAAGAGGGACTAATTCAGCATCCTCCAGAAGCTGTCTAGTGAAGGTGCTAGATGCACCTCTGTTGTGGTGGACTTCCATAGCTTAGGGTCCTCCACCACCACCACAGCCTCTGAGGACAGAGGAACCACCAAGAAGGTCTGATCTGTCAATTTCAGCACCCAAGGCAGTCTGTGGGGAAGGAGGCAATCTTTCAGATACTTGGAACCTGAGCCATGTAGGGCTTTAAATGTGTGGATTATTTAGGACTTTAAATATGTGGACTATCCAGTAGTGTAGCGTGGGTTGCTGGCACCTGGGGCAGGGCAAGTGTTGCATCTCCCTGGTGGTCTGGGAAGCAGTCAGTCCCTTCCTGCCAGCCTCTAAGAAAGGGAGTCTCTCCTTGCAAACTAGCCCAAACCTGGGAGATAAGGCAGAGTATCACAAAGCCAGGAGCGCCACTGTCACATCACCCTCCTGTCCTTTGCAGCAAGGCTTTCCGGCCTTCCTCCCTCCCTCTTTGGTAGGTGGTGCTGGCAATGCCCCCCCCACCTCCTCGCCAACCTTGAAGATGATGATGATGAAGAAGAACAAGAAGAGGAGGAGGAGTTTGGATTTGATATCCCGCTTTATCACTACCCTAAGGAGTCTCAAAGCGTCTAACAATTTCCTTTCCCTTCCTCCCCCACAACAAACACTCTGTGAGGTGAGCGAGGCTGAGAGACTTCAGAGAAGTGTGACTGGCCCAAGGTCACCCAGCAGCTGCATGTGGAGGAGCGGGGAAGCGAACCCAGTTCACCAGATTACAAGTCCACCGCTCTTAACCACTACACCACACTGACCCAGCCCTGGTGTGGCTTGCCTCCCTGCAGATCTGACCTCAGTAAGGGAGCCTGTCATGAGGGCACCTTGTTGCACTCCTTCAGAAATTTGTACCCGGGGCCATGACCCCCCTGCCCCCCGCCCCATGCTACACCACTGGGAATATCCTACAACATCCTCATTGTAATGCAACCATTTTTTTCTACCATATCTATCCTGGCCTCCTTGACTCCAGAATGCAGCCAAAGTTTCATGGCATGGTGGCATCGGGCATTCTCTCTCTTCAGCTTTCTTCAAAACTTCAACTCTTATATTCCCTTCCAAACTGGGGCACAATTCACTGGGGATTCCCCACTCTACTTCTCCGCCAGCCCTGCTGTAAGGAATAGGGAGCAGCAACGACCCCGAAAATTTATATGACCACCGCAAAACTTTATGATCCTCGGGGTCCCTTCCAACTCTACAATTCTATGACCAAGGGACGGATTCTGCCCCCTGTCCCTTCTTCTGGCCTTCCAAAGACCTGCCTCTGAATCCCTGTTGGCACTCGCTTGTCTTCTTCCCCTAGCTGAGTTAACGCTGGGCAGGAAAGCTGAGGGAGGAGGGGTCGGTTATCACACAATCCCACTAAAGGAATTTTGAAGAAATGGTGGTAGCTCCCATAAAGTTGACATGGGAACGAGTGTGTCGAATTCATAACCTTGCTGTACAACAGTCCCGAGTTTGTTGAGCTCCCTCTCTGCAGCGCCTTGTAAAGGTGTAAGGACACCTTCGCAACACAAGCAGCGTAATGTTCTCGGCTCAGCGCCTTAATTATTTCCAGATTTCCAGAGCCCCCGCCGCCACCCCCGCCCGAAGAAGCGGGTTTCTCGAGGCGAAGCTGTGTCTGCGTTTCAAACAACTCGTGCCTTTTGCAAACCCTAAACTTCCTAATTGCAAACGGCAGACTGATGCGACGTTCCCATGTCAAGGCTTTCGTTTTTCAGAAGAACTTGTAAATGGCAGGATAAAGAGAACTCCTCCCCCCCCCCCGCCTTTACTCCCGGCCACCTCCAGACTGGTAGCTTAATTAAAGCGGAATTGAAACAATCGACACTTTAAAAAAAAAGGGTGTTTTTTCGCCTTTCCCGAAGAAACGAAAAACAGCAGCCAACAAGCCGCTCTGGCAACAGAACTTCTTCAGAGAGCAGCAAACAAGAACTTATTAGCATATTAACATTTTTTTAAAATGAATTCTGGAAGCAACGTGGCTACTTCTCCCATCACCACTCCAAAAATTAAAATAGTTTTGTTTTGTGTCTTCAGAGCCTGTTATTTTTTTAAAAAATTACAGTCTTATCTACAACCCCATTTAAGTTGCCAAACATATTCGCTCTAGTTCGTCTGAATTCAGTGAAATGAAACAAAGCTACCGTACATCTCGCATATACACAGTATATGTGGCTTCTCGATGGAGCTCTGAAATTGTATTATTATTAGTAGGAGTATTATTAGTATTATTAGCAGTATCATCATTATCAGTACTGGCAGCATTTTATTTATTTCGCAACCCGACCAGAATGAAGCACATTTAAGCCCCACTGATTTCAATAAGACACTTGAAGCGCTTCCTTCATTCTCACACTTAAGGTCGGTGAGACTTATCCTGCAAATCCCATACATGTTCACTCGGAAATAAATTCTATTGAGCCCAGTGGAGCTTATTCCCAGATAAGTGAGTACAGGATTGCAGCCTTCGATATACTCAATTGAGTCTGCATTCCTGTATTCACTTACCTGGGAATAAGCTCCACTGGGCTCAACAGGATTTATTTCTGAGTGGACATGCATAAGATAGTCCCCTGCGCATTGACTTGAGAGTATACCCAATTGGATTTAATGGAATTTGCTATAAAAATGTTTAGGATCAGGCTACGATGGAGGGGCGGGAGGAATCGACTGTATTTCTGCTTCTCTCGGTTGGGAAGCAGTATGCAGTTGTATTAGACAATAAAAAGCAGTATGTCTTAAAACAATCTGATCCAATAATCGTCTACAGATGAACAGAAATTACGGGCTTGGCTCAAAAACTAAATGAGGACAACATTTGGTTTTCACTTTTGCATTCCCGATATAGATTTATATTAACAATTCCTCCTTTCTTTCCGACATACACACTTTTCTCTAGATTGCGAGAAGCAAAAATAATCCAGGAACAAAATCGATCAGACTGCCTTCGAATCAGGACAGGTAAACTATTGGTGAAGCTGGGAACCGGCTGCACACATTCCCTGAACTTTATTGTACTGCCTCTTTCCCCAGAGTTCGCTGTTATCCGGTACTCTTAGGCAAAAATTCGGCATTCTCCTTTGTTTTGTTCAGCTCCAGTTATTATGCGACTCTCTGAGAGTGGCCAGATTGGGACTAATTAATAAATAAGAAATATTCTGTGTCATAACAGATGCTAGTCCTACTCACAGTAGACACATTGAAGTTAGTGGACATAAATTAGGTACATGACTTTCAATAGGTCTACTTTGAGTAGAACCTACTTGGCTACAACCCTCTCGTCTGTTGTTAGAAGGTCTTTGAAATTCAGTGAGGCCTTTCGTATATTTGGGTCTAATACCTTAATCTATGCGAAAATGTGGGTTGTATTAACTCCTTAGTTTCAAAAATTAAAACAGAGAAAGTAAACCTCTCTTCCTTTTCCTTCTCCTCTTTCGTTTAAATACGAAATAATATTAAGGTCTATCTTAAAACAGCGAATGAATCTTCTTCCCTTGCTAGTCAAACCTCAAATTTAAATCCATCCAAATGACAAATAAACATTTGATTTTATTTCTTTTTTGCTGTTGTGATCGCACAGCTTTTAAATAGCTTTGTAACACGGTATCAATATTCGGCCTTGTAGCGAGGTGCACAAATGTATGCCTGTGAGAGTGAAGTGGAAAAATATTTTTAATTTCTCGGCTGGAGAAATATTTAATGCTACACACATATATTAAAAGACAACCTATAATATAATATAATATAATATAATATAATATAATATAATATAATATAATATAATATAATATAATATAATATAATATAATATAATATAGCAAACACATGCACAAAACATCGAAGGATCATCCATCTGAACCAGCCGCCTTGGGATAACACGTCGCAACTCAGCACAGACTTAGGCTGCCAGGTAGGGAAGATTTAACTGCTCCTAAATATGTACTGGATTGTGATATACGCATAATATATACGCATGCAAAATCTATGGATCTCTGTTATTGTGGAGATCCATCTCCCCGAAGTCTATTAAAATAATTTTAAGACTATATTAATTTATATTATATAACTGAAGCTAACCTTCCCGAGTGTTCATTTACTGAGGTGAAGGACAATCGTTATTTATTTTTCCAGTCTCACCTACATAGCTATATCAAATTTTATCTGTGCCGCGATAACTTAATTGTCCGCTACTGTGTGTCTGCCGAGAGCGCAGGGGAAGGCGAAAGGTGTCTTAACTGCCAGTAAACCCTTTGGATATATGGGCAAGGTGTCTGTTTGTACATTGGCGATATTTCTTAATTAGAAATCTGTTTCCTCCTGAGAACTATTCTCACTTTTAAGGAGGTGAAGGTAGCAACCGGCCGGCTTCAAGAAGCCGTATAGGTGAGTTCATCTTTTGCGGCTTTAAGTTAACGCTGTGTCTCTAAAGAGCAAGATGAACCTTTGGACCATATATTGTACCAAAGCAGAAATTGCAAAGTAAACTCATTTACCACCTGGGCGTCCTTGACTTCAGCTGATTAAAGTGTGGTCCGGAGTGTGTGCTCAGCTTCCCCGTGTTATTTAAACACAATCACAAAGTAATAAAAAGCAGTCCACTTGCGTGAGCAGAACGATCCCCACCCTGGAGGAAAAGTGCGGGGGTGGGGAGAGAGAGCAGCAAAAAAATAAAAATAAATCCAGCCTCAATTTCTAGCTTGAAATTGCAGAAATCTTCCTTAGAATGAAGACAGGGGTGTGTGTATATCTCTCATTTTCCCCTTCCTAAATGCAAAAGAGACGTGTTTCGTTACCCAACGGGATAGTGGACTCCGAGCAGAGGGGCACCCGACATTGGAAAAGGAAAGAGTCCTCTCACTATCATTAACTGGGAAGACATCTAGTGGGAACGTCTTGCAACTGCAGCTCCACCAGAGAGCAGTGATCATCCCGGACCCGGGAACGTGGGTTGCGCAACCTCTCTCTTCCTTTCCTCTGGCTTTGCATTCTGACTGTGCGTTTAATGGCACGACTGCGTCCCGCCTCGGCCACGAAGCCTCTCCTCAAGAGCTGCGGCCTTGCCATCCCATGAGTGATGAGCAGCCCGTCCCAGAGACTTCTTCGGCTCCTCCTCTTCTCAGATCAGCAACTCCAAATGCCAGTCCGGCGCGGTACCCCTCCCCCAGGACGTGCCAAGCCCAACAAACACCCAGTCAACGCCCCAGATCGAGTTCAACTTGGCGACACTGTTGTGCCACTCACTTTCCCAGAGGGAGCTCTGAATTCAGGAATAGATATTTTAGCGTGAGTTTGCGTTGACCTTTCACGAAATGCTTGCAGCAGAGAGCGCGACAAATCTGAAGATTTTGGAGGGGTGAGGGAGTAATTCAAGCACAGGTTGAATCCAGCATTACTTGCATCTCTGTGCTCCTTTTATGTAAGTTCCCTTTCGCAGAACAATGAGGGATCTATATATACCATATTACTGCTATACTTTCTGTCATTATGGAAGTGATGGGCTCCTCCTTCTCCCCTGGGGACAGGATTCCAAATTGTTTATCCCAGTGCTAGTAAGTGCAGAGAAATTATAAGACAGCTGGGGCTATAGCCTCTGAAATGGTCTGTGCCCCCAATCGCAGATGAGAGATCCCATTTTAGGCAATGTTAAAGGTGGTCTATTCATAGATGAGAAGGGTTATTGGTTGGTTGTTGTTGTTTTATTATGTATTTTGTCTTCTCATTTTGTATTTTTATGTGTGAACCACCCTGATATCCAGATGAAGGATTGTATACAAATTTAATAGATAATAATAATTAACAACTAATCTTACTAATAGATTAGTTTAGCTAGGAATATGTATGCACCTAAGGGTCAGATGAGGGACATGGGTGGCACTGTGGGTTAAACCACAGGGCCTAGGGCTTTCTGATCAGAAGGTTGGCGGTTCGAATCCCCGCAACAGGATGCTCAGTCCCTGCTCTTGCCAACCTAGCAGTTTGAAAGCACATCAAAGTGCAAGTAGATAAATAGGTACTGCTCTGGTGGGAAGGTAAACGGCGTTTCCGTGCGCTGCTCTGGTTTGCCAGAAGCAGCTTAGTCATGCTGGCTACATGACCCGAAAGCTGTACACCAGCTCCCTCAGCCAGTAAAGCGAGATGAGCGTCACAACCCCAGAGTAAGGGATCCCTTTGCCTTTAAGGGTCAGATGAAGTATGTATCTTCTTTATTATTCTTAAATATCTGCCTTTCTTGGAGGAGATAGAGTAACTGTCCTCAGTGGTGAAGTTAGGTAATTTTATACTCTGGACTTAATGGTATTACAGACAACCCTACCTGCTCTCCCAATGGTAATTCAGATTACAGGCAATTCTCATTTTGTTGGGGGGGGCCTCCTCCACCCCATTCAGCCCTGCCCTGCCTTGCCCCCATTCCATCCCATTCTTCCCCCCTTCCATGATGTCTTTATGAAGTTTTGGGGCTACTTCCAGGTTCTGCACCATGTGTGCAATCATGCATCATTTGGACACGCCTAAATTGGCTGTTGCTGTACTTTGCTTCCTTGAAAATATCATCTATGCTGTATTTGGAGGGGTCCTCCTACTCATTCTGTTGACATCTGCCCCAAAGACCTACCCACATGGCACCACAGACTTCCCCTGGCCTTACACATGGAAGTGACCTCATTAGAGAAGTAACTGCAATGATATCAAATAACTAAGGCAGTAACATTTTAATGTAAGATTAATTGATCTTAAAATGTTTGGTTTTAAAGATTCTCCTGTGACTCACCCAACAGATTAAAAACATCTATTATTTTTATATGAGGACTTGCAGATGGAAAGCACTTTTTTTTATTTAAGGCATTCCCTCTTTTTTCTGCTCCATTAGAAGGAATTGCACTTCTAAGATTATGCCTCCTATGGCACAAACCTGTGTCATCTAAAAACAAAAGAAGCATGCTTCCTCCTTCAGAACAATTGCTTTTCCCCACATTTATTTAGTCACTCATCCATTACATTGATATCCTACTCTTCCCCCAAGGAACCCAGGGTGACACAAATGGTTCTTCCAAGCAAGGGCTGTGGCTCAGTAACAAAACATCTGCTTTGTAGGCTGAAGGTGTTGGGTTCAGTCCCCAGCATCTGCAAATAGAGCTGGGAATATTCCTTGCATGAAATCCCAGACCCTCCAAGTATCCCTATTTTCCAGGGACAGTCCTGGATTTACAGAAGCTGTCCCAGTTTCTGATTTGATCCCAGAATGTCCCGCTTTTCCTTAGGGTGTCCCTATTTTCATTGGAGAAATGTTGGAGGGTATGGAGATATCTGACCTCTGAGCTGACTGAAGGCAGTATAGGAAGCTTAATATTTTCTTATGTTTTTTCTATAAGTTGGAAACAGCCAAGAGTGGCTGGGGCAACCCAGTAAGATGTGTGGGGTATAAATACTATAGTAAAATTATCATTATGGAATGGAACGTCCCTATTTTCATCAGAGAAATGTTGAAGAGTATGAAATCCTGTAGACCTCCTGGCAGTCAGTATAGGCAATACCTAAATCCACTCCTGGTTTTCCCCTGCACTTTCTTAGTTTCATCAGCTTAAGGTCACATACACACCATACATTTAAAGCACATCACACCACTTTGACATGTTGGGATGTGATTAGTTGCTAGGAGAGGATGTATCTATTACACATCTAAACGGTGTTTCTGTGCGCTCTGGCTTCCATCAAGGTGTCCCGTTGTGCCATAAGTGGTTTAGTCATGCTGGCCACATGACCCAGAAAGCTGTCTGTGGATGCAGGCCCCCTTGGCCTGAAGCGAGATGAGTGCCACACCCCATAGACGCCTTTGAATGGACTTAACCATCCAGCGGTCCTTTACCTTACCTTTACCTATTAGATATGATCCTAACTTTCTCACACTTGTGAGTGCAGCAGAGTGCAATCCCTTTGCAGTTTAAAAGGCTGGTTTTAGCCTTTTAGCTTTAGTAATCCTGGATGCCTTAAGGCAGACTAGATTTTCCTAGCATTACCCCCTTTTCTTGCCCTTAAAATAATAATCATACCCAAACCGTCCTGTAAAAGGTGAAAATAACATTTACTCACTCAGTTTACATCTTGAGGAATAACATGTGGGGATATTTACAATGTGTTCAAACCAGCAATGCATGTTTGCTAGATAAGCACATGACAGGAGCTGAAGCTCACAGAGTTTTCCTGTAAGTTTGTTAGAGAGGACTCTGATAGAGACACTCCCACTGTACCCTGGGAGAGGGAGGACCTAACCATATATATTCTGCTTGCCTGCCAGGGCACATCTTCTTTTCCCTCTGTTACTCTTCATTTCATCACCACACCAAAAATATGAGAACTGCTACTGTCTGTGGGTTAAACCACAGAGTCTAGGGCTTGCCGACCAGAAGGTCGGTGGTTCGAATCCCCGCGACGGGGTGAGCTCCTGTTGCTCGGTCCCTGCTCCTGCCAACCTAGCAGTTTGAAAGCACATCAAAGTTCAAGTAGATAAATAGGTACCACTCCAGTGGGATGGTAAACAGCATTTCCGTGCTCTGCTCTGGTTCGCCAGAAGTGGCTTAGTCATGCTGGCCACATGACTTGGAAGCTGTACACCAGCTCCCTCAGCCAATAAAGCGAGATGAGCGCCACAACCCCAGAGTCATCTGCAACTGGACCTAATGGTCAGCGGTCCCTTTACCTTTTTACTGCCTGAGCTACCACTCAGACTCAGATGTATAGCATCTATACATATCCCTATGTAAGTGATACAGCAGCTAGGTGCAGGCAGGCTTAAAATGCTAATTGAGTTCCTGAGACATTCAAAAGTCTAGCTTAAAAATGGAGTGTGAGGTAAAGCTCAGAGTTACAGATGCTCTCACATTACAGACATGGTGGAATACAGTGTGTGCCCAAGCAGGGAGGAGCACTCTCTTCCTGTCAGAACACAATAAGGAAGTGATCTCACAGAGTTCTCTCTAGCAAGTTTACAGGAAAGCTCTGTAAGCCTCAACCGCTTCATGCGCCTAACTGGCAAAACATGAACTGTTAGTTTGACTGCAACAAATATCCCATAATATTGAGCTAGATGGACCAATGGTCTGAATCTGTTCAAGGCAGTTTCCTACGTTCCTGCTCCTGATTTCATCCTCATGACAATTCTCTTGGGTTGGTTAGGCTTAGAGATTGTGACTGGCACAAAGACACCATTATATTTCATGGCTGAGCAAGAATCTGAACTTTGGTCTCCCAAGCCTTAATCCAACACTCCAGGTGCTACACCATAGTGGCTCTCTCTATGCAATTTTATGCAAGTTTCACAGAATAGTCAACTCACATTTCTTCAAATGAATGACAGATCTACAAACAAGGCAAACGCACAAGAAGGTAAACAGAAATAAAACCATCCAGTGATTCACACATAACCTCTTCATGGAAATGGAAGCAAACAGGGTCTCTTAGCTTTCATGTTGGTGCCTGCTGTGACGTTTAAAGAAGGTTGCTTATGTTTAAAATGTATACCACACTTTTGTTTATACAATAAGCTCAAAGCAGCTTACAAAAAATAAAAATAAAAAATCCAACGAAATAGTTAAAGTTACAATAGAAGAAACCCTATTCAATTTACCAAAACCAATTTTGTACATTAGAACCAAGTGCAGGAAGGATAGCACAATTCAGGATAAAACCAGGAAAACTGAATTTTAACCCATCCAAATGCTCAGCAACCATCTTTGATACTCACCTGATACTCGGGTGCCTGCCCTTTCCTGAGGGGGGTTGTATAACATGGGTAAAGGTAAAGGTAAGGGACCCCTGACAGTTAAGTCCAGTGCAGACGACTCTGGGGTTGCGGTGCTCATCTCGCTTTACTGGCTGAGGGAGCCGACGTTTGTCTGCAGACAGGTTTTCCAGGTTATGTGGCCAGCATGACTAAGCTGCTTCTGGCAAAACCAGAGCAGCGCACGGAAATGCTGTTTGCCTTCCCACCGCAACGGTACCTATTTATCTATAAATGACACCTTCATCCAAAAAATGGATTTTAGGGCCAGTATACATTATGGTTACCAGACGTCCCCGTTTCCCAGGGACAGTCCCCAGATTTACAAATTTGTCCCCAGACAAAATCCATCCTTGGAATGTCCCCAGATTTATATTTTAAGTGTTGTAGATTTATTAGTAGGGAATGAACGTTGCATGATTGGTTCAACGGCAGAAGACACATCATATGGGGACTTCCAGTGAGGCAAAATGGCGGGCATCACAGCAGTGTGCAGCTCCTGAAGCCAGCCAGAGCCAACTGTGCTACCAGGCTGATTCCGGGCTGCTGAGACTGCCGCTGCTGCTGCCACTGCTGAGGGGGGACTGGGGACTTGGGGACTCCTGGCGCATCAACTAGGGGAACCACTGACACACAAATCGAGCCGGGAGCAAGAGCACCCGGCCACCTGGCCGACTGCCCAGCGGCGCTCTGGGGCCAGGAAAACCCCAGAGCCAGTGCAGGGGGAAGGAGGAGAGGAGGAGGAGAAGGAAGAGAGAGAGAAAGGAAGGAGAAAAAAGGGGAGCCCTGACCTTGCCTCACCGCTGCCACTGCCGCTGAGAAGGAGAGGCAGGAGAGCCTCAGGAGTGCAAGCAGTGGCGTAGCGTGGGGGGTGCGGGGGGGCCGGCCGCACCGGGCGCAACATCTGGGGGTTAGGGTTAGGGGGCGCAAATCCACGGGTTAGGGGGCGCAAAGTACTTGCCTTGCCCCGGGTGCTGACAACCTACGCTACGCCACTGAGTGGAAGGACAGGTGGCTGAGCCCAGGCCCAGTCCGAGCCTACTCCACGGTGGCTAGCACTCCAAGAGAACAGGCCAGGGCCCAGAGGAAGGCCATGCAAGGCCATGCAACAGAGGAGACCACAGAAGACAATATATTACATCTTATTTTTAAAATAAATTTAAAAAATAACCTTTTTCTCTTTTTTTTAAAAAAAGTGTCCCCGGATTCTTTGAAAAAAAAATCTGGTAACCTTTGTATACATATGAATTTAAACTGCGCATATCAATAGGAAACATAACCAACAATGCCAAAATTTGAGAGGTGTAAAACAGATCAGTTGCTTAAAAATACTATAATTATGTATACCCAGGTAAGTATATAAGCTTTGACCCAGCCCTGGAAAGAGTACAATGTCAGCGCCTGGGCAAGGGTGTTGCAAGGTACTGAAAAAATTCATTCAACAGGTCCATGACACAAAGGTTCATAAATTCTACAGATGTTAACTCATGTTTTACATATGCAAATTGTGGCTGCCTGTCAAGGCTTACCATGAGATATGGAGTGCCAAGAGGATTTTGTGGGCCCGGTGCGCTGCATGTGAATTGAACCCTCTGCCACACTCACAATTTATTAGTAAGAGCAGCCATTTATGTACATGCTGAAAGTAAAAGAAGTGCATCTTGCCAAACTGAGATGGTGGGTTGATGGTGTTTCACTGGCACTATGCTTTGAAGTACACCCAGTCACCCTGTAAGCAAAGCCAAAGAATAGTAATAGTGATTATGATGAGATGGGAGGAGGAGGAGGAGGAGGAAAAGCAGGTGAAGAAGAAGAAGAAGAAGAAGAAGAAGAAGAAGAAGAAGAAGAAGAAGAAGAATAGCACATAGCATAGCACTGTAGAGTTGGAACCATCATCTAGGATCTGCAGCCCTTCCCCTTCCTTCCTTCCTTCCTTCCTTCCTTCCTTCTTTGTTTGTTTAAAGGGACAAAGGGCCAGGGAATCCAAGGACTGGAAGAAAGGCCTGGGCTGGGCTCCCTGAGCCACCTGCTTACAATGTCCCTGGTGTCATGTACCTTGCTCTGGAGGGCCTTCTGCAGTTAAGGTGCCACCACAGAGAAGGCCATCTCTTTTGCTTATGTGGAATGATCTTCTCCTAAGGACCACTTTTGACCATTTTAATGCATGGGCAAGTTGATGAAGGAGTCTGGGGTGTATTATTCATAGAGCAGTCAAGTACAACATTTTCCTGTTGCCTAGAGTGGACACACAGGGGAATGTGGCTCCAAACAGAGAAGACTTCCTGTCATACCTGCTCTGGAGCTTCCTCCCCCTGTGTGCGACCAGGTAAAAGGGCTGGCCATGCAACCAGCTGTCTCTTGGACTCTTGGACTCTAGCTCTTCGCTGCCTCTTAACCAGCACATGGCTCAACCTTCACATAGGATGGCGCCCACAAGTAGAACCCCAAGATAAAGCCTGCCTTCGGATTACTGCTGTGAACTGAGTGTGAGTAAAACTTTATTCTTCCTTTTAAAGAAGACTGTGTTGTGTTGCTATTATTTTAAGAGGGAAATAAAGGGAAACCTACCAGGAACAATCCAGACTGGGTTGCTTAATTAAAGGATTCTAACGAATCATCAACTTGCTTCCAATGAGTTGCAAAGGGAACGTGCTCTGCTGTTTACTCACTAGCGTGAGCAAGGAGAAATAATATCAAAACAATATATCCTCCCCTACCTTCCTTAACATGCCCACAAGGAGGAATTGCTCCTTCACATATCTGTGCACCAAGCCTATTAGGGCTTTAAAGTTAAGCACCAGCACCCTGATTTGCACTCAACAGTGAAGCAGTATAGCTCCTTCAGAATGACTATAATATGCCTTCATCTTTGTAAACCAGCCAGAATCCTAGCAATCAAATTCTGTCCTGTTTGAAGGCTATGGGTATGTATTGTTTTAATAACTCTAGGGAAGACCCCACTCTAGCATGTTGCACCAGTCCAGCTGTAGATATGCCCATATCAGAGGTCACAAGTGTAGTACCAGCAGGTTCCAAGGGGCCTGACAGTACTTCCTATGGCACTCACGAAAGGTCTATGTAAAAATCCACAAAGCTCAGAAAATTGTTTGCTCTTCTTGTTCAGCTCCTGTTTCCACTAGCTTAGCCTCTCCTACATTGCACATGCCCCCTTAAACGTACATGGATTTCATTGGATTCCAGGGGGCAGAACACCAACACTCACTTCCATTCTGAACAGAGAAGAGGTGCAAAGAGTGTCTCTCTCTGAGCAAGTGTAGTCGAGGCCTTTTTCTCTTGATGGGACAGTACCATTTTGTGCTCCTCTTTTCCTTTGATGTCCTTTTAGATATGGCAGCAATTTTGCTTTACGTTGTGCCCCCATGGCAGCCATGACACATTTTCAATATTCCCACTGACCCAGAAGGGTTGGTGGCCCCTGTTGTAATGTACTTACATGAAGATGCCACATGCCTTAACATCACACTGCAAGTAAATTAATCTGGTAGGTTGATATCCTAGAAAATATTTAGATATGTGCAACTTAGACAACAATGCAAGGCAATTAAGGCTCCAATTCTATACATCCCAGGGTAAGTCCACTTGAACCCAGTGAAGCTCGTACGTCTGAGGAGACATGAATAAGATTTCACTGTAAGACACATTACTATAATGTGTATGTTCTGTACTCTCTCTCTTTTTAGGTTACTTGATTTATTTGCATAGCCAAATCATGGATCCCCCACTTCCTCAACTTTATCTCTGTTAACATTGTTTCTGGGATACAAATCTCAGCTGGAGTTGTCTGAAAGTTTCCTTCCATTTCAAGATATCTCCAGTAGTGTTTTTCCCCCTATAACTATTGAATATCTTCAAATGGTTTTTATGCCCTCATCTTTTTCTATTTTCTTGCCTTAATCCATATTCAAAGGCTCTCTAGAATTATATTATTTTCTGTAGCTGTAACTGATGAATATCTTCCATAGTTTTTCAATCACTGTTTTCAATCCTTTTTTAATCCAAAGCGATATTATTATTATTTCTCTCAAAATGCTATATAGATATACATATATATATTATTATTTTGTTTTATTCTTTATTCACCTTTGGCTTCTAGAAGACCACATGGGATAGGAATTTCAGGTTGTAGTCCTAAGTACACTTACTAATCAGTGGGTCACATTTAGTTCAATAGAATTTATTTCTGACTCAACGTACAAAGGATTCCACTGCAACTAATGAACCGTACCAGTCCTCTCACTGTACATGTCTTACATGTCTCCTCAGAAGTCCAACTGGGTTCAATGGGCAAGTGTGTATGGGATTGCATTTGCCACCTCAAAGAGTTAAAATGTGTGCTGTTTCAGCTCTGTTTGCCTATTAAAATGTGGTACTTTTCTTGGTTTTTCTAAAAATGCAGAAAGCCAGAAGCAAAGATCATGGCAACGAATTCTGAAGGCTCCCCCCCCCCCCTTTTAATCCGCAGGATCTTCAGGCACTGCTATTTCATCATTCACACAACACTATTTTTCTTCTTGAATAAATCATCCTTCTGTTCCCTGGGGATCTCAAAGGAAGTGGTTCGTTTATGAACCAGATTAGATCAATTGCCATATTTCCAAATACAAATCCATAATAAATCCAGCAGAAAAACACATCTACACATGGGAAACCAAATGTCTAAAAGTGTAACTAACAGGGGTTTTGTACACGCACAGGCACACACGCACACACCCCAATGCATGCCCAACTCAGGTATTGATTCAGGACTCTTTGTTCCAATTGTTGCTGCTGTCACATATCCTTTTAACTTTCTCACACGACCGGATACTTGTTGTTTTCACATTTAAGTGAATGCACATAATTTGAATAAGTTTTCAAAAGACCTAAAAACTAACTCTCTCTCTCTCTCTCTCTCTCCCTCCCTCCCTCCCTCCCTCCCTCCCTCCCTCCCTCCCTGTGCATAGAAATATTTGCACAACAATTGCAATATTAAATCTGACTTAGTTGCGTATGACAATTCTCCTGCCAGCTCATTTTGATTTGACTGCTCCATTGGATTGTTAGCCTGCTGAAACGCTTGATTCCTCATCAGCTACAAAGAGGGCAGGTGAGCTCAACAGTTCTGAAGCCAACGTGGAATTATAATGAAAGCATGACAAAGGAAGAAACGCTTTGCGGATTTTGAACACATAGAAGATGGCTGGATTCCACCTATTTCTATCCATTCAGCGAGGGCTGCAATCCTGTGCCTTCTTACACAGGAGTACGTCCTATTAAATTCACTGGGTGTTTACTTTAGAGTAGGCATGTATAGGCGTTCCCTGCAAGAGAGGACTTTGGTTCAAACGTGCATCGTAAAAATGGATGTGAGTTCTAACACACCGATGTCAAACACAGCAAATGGAAGTACATGTCGTTGAAATCCATTTTACCTCAATAATCATTCCCCTTCTACTAAAGCGTGGTGTGTAAGTTTCGGAAACATTTGACATTCTAGAGCAAACCAAGGGTGCCTGAGTGTTTTCATAATACTGTATGGATTTCTCCAACACTCCACCCTTGGTCCTTTGCACGGTCTTTTTGGGTCTGATCCTTCTCGTTCTTCCCCCTCCCCATTGCATCCCCATCAGCAAACCGTTTTCCTTATTCTCCCACTTGACTCCGAACATGCCAAAATTATCCCACCCGTAGAAAACTCGCGTTAGGAGAAGGGTTAACTTAAGCAATAATAGCAATAATAATAATTGACTAGCAGGACATCCGCACACATACCCTTCCCTCTTACTCTTTCACGAAACCGCCTCCCGCCCCTCCCATCCTGCTCTCGCAGAAGCAGCAGCAGATTGCATTTCATTCAACGCCCAAAGACAGACTTACAATCCACGTCACTCATTGCAATATTGACATACGAGGTCCCGGTTTCGCCAGCTTATGCGTAGGTCATGTGTTTCTTCTGCTGTTGTTTTGGCAAGAACTTCACAGTGGGCAAGTCGAAGGCTGTCAAGATGGGTTGGTCATCAAGTCAGATCCTCTCCCCCACCACCACCCTTGGTCTGAGATGACTGCTCGGGAAACCTATTCGTTTTGTTTGCTTGCTTATGTCACCCCTGCACCTCCTTCGAGTCATCGCTTTTCCCTACGCCATCGCATGCCCCGGAGACCCTTGTTGACTTGCTTCCACTACGCTTCCCAAAAAAAGCACACCCAGGCTCCGTCAGCGGTCAGCAGACCCAATCCCCGTGAGATTTGATCTACGAAGTCCGTGTTAAAGTTGGGGGAAATCGCTTGCTGAGCTATAAGCAGCCCATACCAAATCAGCTGGTGCCTCGAGTCTTCGCCCTTCCAATATCTTTTTGCTGCTTGACAAATGAACCCTTGTCTTCGAGCGCCCCAATTTAGACAGCCACCAGGCGATAGCAGATAACCTGACATAACCCCTGCAGCCCCCAACAAGAAAAATATCTAACCCCCCCCCACCCAAAGCTTTAGAGAAGTGGATTACTAGCAGTCTCCATAGGGCTACCCCACGGATATTCAACCACCGCTGCAACAACAGTGGAATCTGCACGACAGAAGGCTGTTAAGCTGGATACATGGAGACGTGTGTGTGTGTCTGTGTGTGTGTTGTTTTTGTTTTTTAAGCGGTACCTGACTATGAAATAAATGGCTGTATTTAACTCTAGGCTAAACCATTTTTTAAAGAAAAATAATAATTATGCATGGTTATAAAAACCGTGAGGGGAGAGAGAGAAAGTCCTTGAGATGCTGGCACGAAGTCAACTCCTTTGGACTATTATGTTGAACCGAGCCATGGGCACAGAAGGTCGCGAACAAGAGGCCTGTTGTTGAAATGGCTCTTCCCCCCGCTATCTCAATCATAAAGTCTCCCCCACTTTCACCTACGGGGTTTTTGCTTTCATCTGGCTGCCTAGTTGCTGCTGAACGGGCTCAGTCCAGAGACCCTTCATTAAAGGCTCTGCAAGCCTCCCAGCTCCCAAAGGAATGGGGGCCTGTTCCCAAGAAAACTAATCAGTGCGGGGAGGGGGCTGGATTGACACTGCACTCTCCTAGACGTTGGAGTTAATAGAGGGAAAATGCATATAATAAACCCAAACTATAAACCCGAAAATGCCCAATAAGGAACTAACCCCTTGGTTCCAGCAGCACTCCAGATCGATGTTGTTATCATTAATCTGACCTCCTCGATGGCACTTAAACTGACCTGGCTCCAGAGAACTGAATTTAGCTGAGCTGCGGAATGGGCTGTTATTAGCGAGGGCACCCCAAAATAATCTATTTTGGTGGTGGTAGTGGTAGTAGTAAAGTAGTAGTAGTAGTAGTAGTAGTAGTATGGGTCTGTTTTCTCCTTCCAGCTGCTAAGGTTTGTACTACAGTTTCTACACTTGTCTTTCCAGTTGGATCGCAACGATTAAGAAAAGGAAACTTCCTTCTTTGCAAAGCGTTCATTTTGTCTCCTTACTCGGGAACAATAGTCCTACTCATCCCAAAAAACCGTGCAGGCTACTCTAGGCAAAACGGTGGTGCAGACCAAATATGACAGCAGCATATATTTATTATGGACCTTTATATTCCGCCTTTCTATGATAAGATCCCACTCAGGGCGGTGTGTGTGTGTGTGTGTGTGTGTGTGTGTGTGTGTGTGTATATATATATATATATTGCGAGGAAATAATTAGTGCTTTTTCTTATATGAAAGGCTCCATGACTGCTGGGAAGGTAGGGGCGCCATATGGTTTTATGGATTTCAGTTGCTTTGATTTTAATGAATTGTTTCTGCACTACCCTGGGAACTTTCAGGTTAAAGGCTGGATGAATCATCCTCATCCTCATCCAGAGACGGGGTTGCTCTCCCAACCATCTAACCATCCATCCTGCCCCAGTCACTTTAAAAAATGCACCCTTAGGATTTATAAGCATTGCAACACCAGCCATAATTATTTACATAAGTACATTAATGGAGATTGGTGTTCCTCGGGCACAACTGTAACAACGCCATAGCAATCCATCCATTTATCAAAAGTTAAGGTGTCACCTTCTAGATAGATACAAATGTCTGGCATATAAAAATATGATGTGATGGTGTGCTGCTTAACTCAGAATATGTGTTGGTTAAAATTAATTATGTAATAGTGTGGCTGCTGGAATAGCAGCGAAGGTAACGGGATCGAAACCTAACTGGACTCAGGATTGCAGACAAAACTACATCCCGACTTTCAGCCAATAGGGATTTCAGATATAAACTCTCCTTGTACTTAGACAGGTATGTGTTGTGCCTTTTCAGAGCTCCAGAATGTTCCATACTTGTTAAACTGATCCTTCCCGATCCTGATTACAGTTTATTTCAAAATAAAAATTATTTCAGCATACGAGAGCGGTAAAGCAACAGACGAGATTGAGTCATATGAGAATTAGCAACTTTGCCAGTGTTGATCTTGTGTTGCATCGCGTTTTCAGTGCGCTTAAAGCATTCCAAAGGAAGATTTGGTTACTTCGTGTTTTTTTGTCATGTTTGATGGAGATTCCACAATATTTCCTGTGAACTGTTAGTCGCCCTCGGTCATTGCAAGAACTGAACGTGCGGATTAAGTAACAGTACTTCTGAACACACCCCGTCTCATTATTTTTTTATAGAAATATGGTCGCCTGCAGCAAGCTGTTACACCAGAAGGTCACAGATTTTTAAATTCCTGTTTATTAAAGCAGTAACTCTTTGTAGGGATTATCTGGAGTTTGAAAAACACATTTATTTTCGTTGAGGTGAGAAATATCGGCAGTAAAGGGACAGCGACAGTCCTACAGTCAAAACCATAATACTCCAGATCCATTTGACGGTGTCTTCCTTCCCAGACCCAAAACCATTTAACTGAAAATAAATCCCACTGATATTTATTTGTGGCCAGTCGGGTTTACCTGGGGTGTCTAGGAGAGCATTTAGGAGCAGAGTGCCCAACCTGCAAAACACAATGCACTTACTCGAGAGCAGTTATTTTTCTTTTTATAGGATAACTCTTAACACATTCAGTTCGTTACACAGCTTTAAGTACAGATTTGACAATATCTCTACTTCTTCCTTAATAATATAGAACTCTTTCCATCTGGGAGCTTCAATTTATGCAGAGCGCAATCCGTTGAGAAGTTCTCGTGCGTAAATTCCACCCAGATTAATGCGATGGGTTCTGTTTGGATGAGGTTTGGCAGGAAACGTTTCAGTCGACGGGCTTTTTAAATTCACCTTAAACCTTTAAGAACAAGGGGGACTGATAAACTCGGCAATGCTCCTATCGACAGCACATGTACTATACAGTACTTAGAAGCAAGTTCCACTGAAGTCTTTTGAGTTTTGCTTCCAGCTAAACGTGCTTAGCGTACAGAGTATAAATAAATGGATGGCTAATGGCATCAATAGTAATTCTGGGTTCAGATGAGTATACTACGGAATGAGCAAAGAAAGGGGGAATTTTAAGGTATAGCAAAACAGCCATCAAATGGTTTGGATCTTGTCCTCCACTAATTTCCATCCAACTTTGGGGGATGTGGAAGGTTACAAAAGTCTGCAAAGTGCTTTATAGCAGTGATCTCATGCACCATCATAACAACCGGATGGAAGAAGTCTCATTCATTGATACTCCCAGTAAAGCTTAGGCAGGGTGGGGAGGAAGAAAAGACTTCAAGGCCTCCTGAAATTTTTACTTAGACAGGATTTCCAGTACAGGGATTTTCCAGGTCCAAGTCTTCCAGCGACAGCTTTTTATTTTTACTCTCCAGTAGCCCCATTAAATTCTGTGGCATTGTTCTAGAGCAGGGATGTGGAACCTGTGGCCTTCCAGATGTTGCTAGACTGCATCTTCCATCCTCATGAACAATGGCCATACCAGCTGCAGCTGATGGTAGCTGGAGTCCCAACTACAGCTGAAAACCACAGGTTCCCCCATCTACACTAAAGGTTGTTCATTTTGCGTACCAGTGCCATACACACCAACACATCTCACTGTCTGGGAGCAAAGTACAACAGAAGTTGACTCTAACAACCTGTTGCATTGGGCAACACTAGAGGGTATGGACCATCCCAGAGAAGAAGATAAGTTATTTAGGGCATGCTTCATGAACCTGGTGCCCTCCAGATGATTTGGACTACACAGCTCCCATAATCCCTGGTCGGTGGAGAGTTGTAGTCCAGCTACATCCGGAGATCAGGAAGCTGAGGCAATACAAAAATCCCAGGGGCCGAGCCCTGCCCTCGGATATGAATGAAATCAAGGCTCTTTTCCCGACTGTTACCTGCATCAACACTACGAGCTTTTGGTCGTCTCACTGTTAAGGAAAGCCTTGAACTTCTTGTGCTGCCAGATCCTGCCGAGAAACAAACTCCCAGTTGGTTGCAAAGAGAGAAAACCTGGTGTGTATGAGAAGTTTCGCCTTAATAGCGGGTTTATGTGCCGCCGCATGAACTGCAATGACAATCCCGGTCGATTCAACTCTGTTATAGCAACGGCCACAATGCCTGGTGTTCCAGAACCATAAATTAAACAGCATCGTGGTTTTGGTCTGGGAAATGAATTCTACACAACCCACCTATGTTCAGCATATATATATATATATATATTTTAAAGTCTAAGTACAGATTTATTTATTTTTTTGAGGTCAGGGTTACGGGATGGTATTATTACCCAATAATGCATTCTCCCCACCCTCAGCTACTAGGCAGAGGAGTTGTGGTTGTTTCTCCACTTTCCAGAAGCCTGCAGTAAAACTGGTAAGTTTAGCTGGATTCTCGCATTTCTCCGAAGAGGAGTTATCCTCCTTCCTCAAGTGGCTCTTATCCATCATTTTATAGGAGGAGACAACTTTCACCTACTTCAACGTGGGGAGCATTAGACCTAGCGCTCCCCCAACTCCTTTTAAAAAATCATCTTCATTGGAAATATTGTCAAAATAGTAGAGGTGTATTCATCTGTAAAGGAGGAAATGAAGGTCAGAGCACACACACGCTAAGTTAGTAAAATCGCAGGGGGAAATATGCTACAACCCCTTGATTTATTCTTACTTTTTACAAAAGGACAAAGCCCACTTACTCCAGGCAAGTGCTAAGAGTCAGAAGAAATTTACTCCGGAGTAAACGGAATTTGAGTTGCAGAGTCAAGAGCACTTCCTACCCCCCCCCCCAGATGAATACTTAGGTTTCGAAATCAGCTTCCAAATAAGTTTTCGGTGGTTAAATCTCCTGAGACTAAGCAATACGGATGCTACTTTCTGTAAAGGCAAAGCAATGAAATGAAACTGATGTGGGGGGGGGGTTTAAAAAAGTTTTAGGAAAATAGTTCTCATACACTGTAAATCGACCTCCCCCCGCCCGCCCCCCTGCTTCACCTAATCATTTGGTTATACCTAAACAAATAATACAGTGGGTCCGGGGTTCAGGGAGAACGATGAGCGCTCACAAAGAGATTCGGGGATATGTTTAATTATTCTTTTATAACAATGGAGCTTGTAATCATGTGGTAGCAATTTATCTGAACTCCCGCCAGAAATTAAAAAGATTGCCAGGGAGAGAGTTGATTTCTCTCTCTCTTTCTTAAAAACAGTGGCTAACCCCTAGCAAAAATTTAAAATAAATTAGAAATATTGTTCTATCGGTATACATTCCTGGTCAACGTAAATTGTAACCGATCCGGAACAAAACATAAAACACAACTACTCCAGGCCCATTCTAAAAAAATCAGGCTATTATTTTCATCGCACTTTTCTTTTCTCCCCATACCCCTTAAGATATAGGACAAACTATCTCACTTTGCCTGATAAGACTACATTAAGTGGATTGATAAATTTATCACTTTCTAGCGACACTCCTAATCCCATAAATAGTTAAAATATCACATTTCTGCTTAACACGAGGCTATCCATACTACGATGTTATAAAATCTTTTCACCTAATAACTTTTAACATAACGCTTTAGCAGGTCAGATAGAAACAGAAACTAACCTACACAGGCGAGAATGAGAGAACTCTCGCCTACTTCAATGCGGGGAGTCCTATATTTGTGTTCACACACACACTCACATACACACACCGTCGCCCCGCCAGTTCTTAAATTCTCAAATTCCTCAGAGGATCCATTAGAAATTGTGGGAAAACGATAAAAGGTTTGACAGAAGTGTATACTGTAAATATATACTGTACTCAAACAATAGGCACTGAGTCATCCCAAGTCTGACTTTGATTCGTTTTATGTTTCCTGGACGTTTTAAATCTCTCTTGTGTTCTAAATAGAGGTTTCAGAAAATGGCCGGTTTTTAAATCACCCAGAGGGAGAGAAAAAACACACTAGATGAAATAAAATTTTGCACTCCTCTCTCTGTGTGTGTTGTAATCTACCTACCCTGATTTTAAACAGGAATGCACTTTCTCTGTGTGTAATCTCTGCACAAGTCTTCCTGAACGTTTCTCCCCCTTTAGCATTTGCTTTTGAAAATCTTTCTTATTTCCCAATTATCTCCAAGGGGGGAAAAGAGCACTCAGTGGGAGGGAGGGAGTTAGGATGTCCAGCAAATGCTGCTCGTAAAGCTGTTTAATTACATTAGAAACACATGAATATCCTTGAATGCAAAGTGTCCTTAAAACTGGCTCAGGAATGTTTTCAGAGAAAATGATGGGAGGAGGAGGAGGAAGAGGCCTTGACAGTTTTCCTCCAAAATAATGTGATGGCAGGTAAACTGCATTTGCTCATGAAAATCAAATCCGATTAAAATACTTCCACCATCATCTTTTAAAGGTTTTCTTCACTCCTGGAAACTGAGTTATTAGAAATCAACATCCTTCCATGGATTAGACCAAAAGCAATATTTGTGTTTAATAAAAAATACTGGACACCATTCAGTATACTTCTATGACTACTACTATGTCTGCTGCTGCTTTTACTACTACTCCTCATACTCATACTACTAATAGTAGTAGTAATGTGGACATTAGGTAGCAAGGGCCACATTAATTAAAATGGACCTGAGTTATGCCACTATTACAATCAGAGAAATTTCACAATCCAGAGAAATGTTGGGTGTATTCTCTTTCTCCTGAAGTAAATGGCAAAGCTCCATTTTCAAAACAATAATGGAGCTGGGTAGCACTCTTACTCCGGCCTGTCCCATTGAAATCAATAATTCAAGTTAGTTGCTGGCTAACTCAAGTATTGTTGATTTCAGTGGGTCTGAAGTGAATCAGGGCCAAACACTGAACTCCACTGCAGACACATTTGGATGGGAGCCCCCTCTGATTCCATGGAACACAGTTGATTCCATGGGTTCTTTGGGTGTTTTGTTTTGGTGTTAAGGAAGGATTTCCCTAGCAGTGCTTTTATATAACGTTAAAGTATTTTCTAAGTGGTAGCATCTATTGAGGAGGGGAGAGACGGGGCGGGGCAAGAATGCCAGCTTTTTCGTTTTTCTATGAACTTTGTCTTCACCCCGACCTAAGTCTGCGAAAAATGCATTTGCCATTGAGGAATGCTCTAGAGCCACAGGGAGAAGAGAGACGCCTCTTACGCTCATCCACTCACGGTTGCAAACCTCCTTCCATTAATACATAAACAGAGGTTGCAAAGGGGGGTGACATTTTTCTCTCAACACTTTTAACCATCTCGGGTTCTCCTGAATAAATACAACCACATCATTCCCTGTTTTCTTTTCTAATGCGTTCCAAGGGTTTGGTTTTACATTAGAAGTGTCCCTCTCTTCTTCCACCAGATATCGTTCTGTGAGGTCAATGCCTCTCAAGCGTCATTCAGCGGCCAATTTCCATTGTGTTCAGCTGAATTTCTGGTCCGGTTAAAGAATGGAGTCCAAATTCATGATTTAAAAGGCCGCAGTTCTCAGTACAACTGCAAGGGTCACTCCTACTTCATGCGGCGATCTTAGAGGACCGTCGTCATTAGCAGTTATATGGCGCATAAGGAATAATCCGTTAGGCCGCAGGTTGAGGGCGATGTCGCGACCATCTCGTAATTTTGATTAAGCATTCCACAGGAGTGGAAGAATCCCGCCTACTAGGAAGGGAGTACAGTTTGGGTTTCTACCTCCTGCGGACCCATCATCAGAGAACAGAGCACCCAAACTTTCTATTATCCTTGGTGTCCGCAATCCTATACACACCTATATACACACCGCAAAAGCGGAGAGGACCCACACGCCATAGGTGTGGGTCCGTCTGCTATGGCGGGTCTTTCTTGGGGTTGTCACAGACAAATCAACAAAAGCGGGATGGCGGAATTCTGCAAGAGTTTTTACGTGGACTCTTGTCCCTTTTGCTACATATACACAGAAGCGATTACACGATCTTTGAAGTGAACAGATCAATTTAAAACCTACAAACACACGTCAAACCACCAAAAGCTTCATTTTGGCTACCCTAGACCAGTCGCTCTACTTGCATTTAGGAAAGCAAAGAGGCTTTACATTTTTTCTCTTACTTTATTTTTCCCTCGTCCAGTAGAGAACAGATTTCGCCCGTATTATACGCACTCATCTAATATTCATGGTCAAGCCCTACGGTTTTCCTGTTTGCTCGGCTCATCGCCAGGTAGTTTTTAGACCATGCAAAAAGCAACGTCCACATCCAACCTCGCTTTTTTGTGCCTGCTGCTTTCTCTAGCACCTATCTGTTGGCTTTCAGTGTGGACCTCCAGCTGAACTCTTTGGACGCCTCTCTTCACCCCAATGACCGGAGAAGCAAAAAACTGTGCATTGGACCGACGGCGATAACCGCCCCATGTTTTTATTCCTCAAAAATCCATTTCTGAACCAGACAAATGGAAACGCCCCTAGAAATGCTCATTCTTTTATCCGCGCAGCAGGTCAGGCTGAGTTTGAAGAAGCTTCTGTTCTGATCAATGTCCAGCAAAACTCGGCCTTTCTTGGGAGCCAGAGCAATGATGTGAATACAGCCTCATCTATCTCTCTCACACACAGCCTGTGTTTGTTTGTTTTTTATCATCAGAACTGGTCAAAGCCAAGCAAGGAAACAAACGAACAGCATATAGGATCCCCACCTCTACTGGTACATCTTTTGATTTGTTTGCTTGTTTGTTTTGCATCCTGCTTCACCCTCAAAGAGCCACAGTTTCACACAAAGTTCTCCGTAACCAGAAGAGGGAAGGGTTTGTCTGGAAAGTGACAGACAGAAAGGCCGAAAAGGACACACGGGGGGGGGGGGTTGGAAAGGAGTAATTGGCTGCCCCCCTCTTCTTCTTCTTCTGTTTCTTTGTAGCAAATCAGACAAGACTCCTCCGGCTCTGAATGACCATCCTGGCATTGGCTAGGTTGCCGCTTTCAACTTGACCTTGGCCTCTAGTCGTGTCTCCCCTCCCTCCCTAAAAGAGCGCTGCCCTGTTAGCCTTTTGCTGGGGTAGGTTAATGAATTGAATGAGTTGGGGAAGGCTGAGTGTGCTGTGTTTTGGCTCCGCTGCAAGGCGTTTGAAAGAATGAGATTCCTCAAAAGGAAAGGGAAGGCGAAGGGGAGCTCCCCCTCCCCTCCCCTCCCTGCCAAATAATGGAAAGATTTCGAAGCCTACATTTTTCCTAACGGCTGAAGCCCGGAAAGCGGGGTGGGGGGTGGGGATATGAAAATATGCCAGGAATAAATATTTGCCTTTGGCCATGAGGAGGAATGCGGAAAAGACCATCCAGGAGGAGAAGGAGGCTGGGGTTGGAGAGGAAAGGAGCCCTTTATTGGTTACAATTAAGAGAATTCGCTGAAATATTGTCCGGTGACAAGAGTCCCCTCTGTCGCATGCCATTCTCAGCGAAAAGGGCCAGGGCAGGGCAGACTGGGGGACAGGCAGGCGAACTGACAGATCTGTTCCTTCCTACATACAAGGGACTGGGAGTCTCTCCAAACAATGCACGATTTAGAATTCCATCCTTGTAGCACTGCAGCGAAAACAATGTTGCAAGCCCCAACCGCTCGCACAATAGTTCATAAATACCTGTCAAGCGTGCATCAAACAAGCAGACAGAGGTTTGGGTGCGGTGGGTTTTTTGTTTTGTTTTGTTTTTCCTTGCTTTTGCTTTTGTTTACAAAGACAAGTTTACTCCCTTCATTGTGGTCGGAGGTCAGTAACTCTCAAATCCCCACTCTCTGGCGTGATTATATTACCATGAATTAACTTCCACTTGCATTTTGCAGGATGCATATAAATCCTTAAGCAGTCGTGTCTGCATAACATATACTCGTAATAGAGTATGTGCCAATGATAATAACAATAAATTATTAATTAATTAATTAATTAATTAATTAATAGAAAATACTCCAAGGAAGTGCCCTTTTATTGACATAATGGCTTTCCGTGTTGGTGCATGTGCTTACGCAGAGCGTTTCGGTGCAAAGGGTTTGTTATTAACGATGATAAGGGGGGAGTCCCTATGGTCACTCGTAGACAATAAATAATCCCACGCAATATTTTTATGGTCGGGGATGATTCAAGCAAAAAATTGTAGGCTGCGCGTTTTATTGTTGCAATAACAAATAATACAGGGAGGCTGATTCATTTCTGAGGTCTGCTTAACTCTTTCCCTTCCACATCCTGCCGTGGCAAATCTGCTGCCTACGTTCTGGATACTGCTCCTCTTTTTCAGATGTATTTGTCCAAAGGAGGAGTGATATCATTCAAAACGCACATATATGTTTGTTTGTTTGTGTGTGTGTGTGTGTGTGTGTGTGTATCTGGACAGGTCAGGAGAAGATGTGAAATACCCGGCGTTGACAGGCGTTGTGGTTTTAGAAAGAGGTGTTTTGACCTCGTAATGGTACAAGCAGTTTGCAGTCCTATAACACGAGAAAATACGAGTTTAAGTCTAGTGAGGGAGGGAGGGGGAGGGGAGGGCGGGACGTTCCCCAGGAAAAACCAAAACCAAAAAAAACCACACACACCACCAACCACCAGTTGATGAGCAAGAAAAATACAGAAAGTCAGAAGGCTTTGACATTAAGACCGTGGAGTGAGAGCCTGTTGAAATAATTTCCTAGAGGCAATGTGCTAGAGGGAGTGGAGGGGGAGGGGGAGGGAAGAAATCCACACTTTGCAGAGCGGGGGGTGGGGAGGGAGGCGAAATACCTGCTCTTCCTTTGCACCCGCGTTGGCGCCTCCCTCGCCACGCAAAGTCGTGAGTGGAAGGGGCGGCCGCGCGCGGGGGCGAGTGCCTTCCGCCGCTGGCATTCCAAGCCGTGGCGCGATTAGGCCATTATTTAATTATCTGCTCTTTATTCCTTAGATGTTTATCAGCTGCTTTGCATATCACGTGGGGGAGGGCGGTCCAATGAGCGCCGTCGTGGCGCGACACTGGCGCGTCAGCCCTGGTCAAGTCTGGGAGATTTAGTATCTCTTTTTTCAGTCTTTGGGGCTTTTAAAAAAGAGCCACTAGTCTCAATGCGGATCGGGCTATGACAGCCTCCGTGCTCCTCCATCCCCGCTGGATCGAGCCCGTCATGTTCCTCTACGACAACAGCCTGGAGGAGATCAACAAGAACATGGAAGCCGGTTTCCACGCGGCGGCGGCGGCGGCCGCAGGCACCAACTTCGCCGCGGCCAACCAGTGCCGGAACCTGATGGCTCACCCAGCCTCGCTCGCCGCCCCGGGCAGCGCCGCCGCCTACACGTCGAGCGAGGCGCCCGCCGCCGCCGCCGCCGCCGCCGGCATGGCTGAGCCCGGGGCATCGGTCAAGCAGTGCAGCCCCTGCTCGGCCGCCGTGCAGAGCTCGTCGGGGCCGGCCGCGCTGCCCTACGGCTACTTCGGCAGCGGCTACTTCCCGTGCCGCATGAGCCACCACAACGCCGCGCTCAAGTCGTGCGCGCAGCCCGCCGCCTCCTTCGCCGACAAGTACATGGACACGTCGGTAGGCGCCGCCGGAGAGGACTTCACCTCCCGGGCCAAGGAATTCGCCTTCTACCAGGGCTACGCCGCCGGACCCTACCAGCCGGTGCCGGGCTACCTGGATATGCCCGTGGTGCCCACCATCGGAGGCCCCGGGGAGCCCAGGCACGACTCGATGCTGCCCATGGAAGGCTACCAGCCCTGGGCTATCACCAATGGCTGGAATGGGCAAGTCTACTGCCCCAAGGAACAGAACCAGCCGCCCCACCTCTGGAAATCCACTCTCCCGGGTATTGCACCTGCATGACCCTTCTTTTCTACTCCGGAGTATGCTTACTTAGTGCCTCACTGTCTGCCTTGCCCCGGTAGAATTAACAACGCCCGTTCTCCTCCTAAGCCTCCACCATCATCCCTCACTTGTTAGCAACAATATGGTCGCTTCCCTTAAGAGACAGAGAGAGAATTCGCCCCAGTTAGGCTGCAAACCTAATCCACACTGATCTGGGAGTGAGTCCCATTCAGCTCAGGAGGGTTTCGGTCAGAGCAGACGCGCCCAGGATGGCTCTGCACCTATCCGTACTTCTCATAGTGCAACTGCAGCCCTCTTGGTTATTTCGCTCACAGCAGGGTCAACCCCTTGCTCTGAGACTGGCGATTTACTTGGCTGTCTCACCAATCATCGTGGTAGAAGTGAGAGTTGTTTTTAATGCCAGTCTCTTACCTTCTACAACGTGGTTACCTATATATGAGCCATTTGTTATTAACTTTCATAGGGAGAGAGTGCGTGTGCTTGAATCAATAGAAAACAGTAGGGTTTACTTGCGAGTAATGCATGAAAGATCCGATTGTTGCTTCGCTATCATCTCTCTCACCAAGCGCGTTCCTGCTTCTTTCTCCGTCTCTCCAGCCAAAATAGGGAAGATGCCTGGTTTACTGGTATATTAATATTTACCTCTTTTGCAACATCACCAACCCAACTAGCAGCAATTATAATAATACTTATAATATTGTAGCGTTTGTCCTCTTATTCACACTCTCCCAATACTCGTTAGATCAAGCCTCTCATAAATAACTTGATTATGATGATTAAGTCCCCTCTTCCTTAATATCACTACTGCCATTCCTTACGCCACTATCACCCAGTTTAGTTTCTCGGTTTGGGCTATATAATAAAACTTAAGAGTGTTGTTGTTTTTTACTTGCTCAATTACTAGCCTTCTGATTAACATAAAGCCTTCCTGGTGAAGCATGAACTCCCTTAGTCAGATTATTCCTCTACGGTCAGCGACTTTAGCAATATATATGTGTGTATATACATATACATTGCTACTGCACCACAAAAGTAATAGAAGCTGCAGTACTGTACTAGTAGCTGTCTAGCTTCAAGTCAGAAGATTGTTACTCGTTCTGACTGCTCTGCTTCCAAATTATTTCGACCACCAGTCTCCGCTCCCCTTCCCCTTCTTCAGCGGTACCAGAACTAAGTTTCGGGTACCTCAGCTCTGCTGGATCTAGATTCTAGAACATATGCACGATTTGTTTGTTTATATATTTATTTCCGAGGAGCGAATCGACTTGAACAAGTCTGCCAAGGGGCATGAAGTCTTCCCGGTTAACAAGAATTTTCCACCGAGGCTTCAGCTCGCACGCTTCATCGGTTATTATAACTGCGTATAATTTTCCTACAGTCTTTTGGTGTTACAGGGAAAAGAGCTTGCAGCTAAGCGCTTGCTAGCAGCAGAAAAGCAAAGCCCGCATTTCTGGGTGATGACTTAGGAGCCAATGCAGGCCTGTTGATTACAGTCCATTTTAGCTTGTCACTGCGTGAAGGGGGAAAGGCATGGTGAAGAGTAATAAATTGATATCAGTTGATGGTCGTAATAATGCTAATGCCCGCCTTCCTGTTTTGATGTTTTTCTTTTATTATTATTATTATTATTATTATTATTATTATTCTAGACGTGGTTTCGCACCCTTCGGATGCCAACTCCTACCGGCGTGGGCGAAAGAAGAGAGTGCCTTACACCAAAGTTCAGTTAAAGGAACTGGAAAGGGAATATGCTACAAATAAATTCATTACCAAGGACAAGCGCAGAAGGATATCGGCAACTACGAACCTCTCAGAGAGGCAGGTCACAATCTGGTTCCAAAACAGAAGGGTGAAAGAAAAAAAAGTCATCAACAAATTGAAGACGACGAGTTAACGGATTAAATGAAAGCGCAGCTGCCAAGAGGCCTAAAAAACCAACTCTCTTTCTCTATATTTTTTTGGTCCAGATTATAATAATAATAATAATAAGTAAATAATAAGTAAAAAAGAAAATAATAAAAGACAATGAACCTCTTCTTTCACCAGAACTCTCTGTCTCTTTGGAATTATGGCTTTTGGAGAGAGCGAGAAAGAGAGAGAGAAAGTATGGGTTCTTGAGAAATGCTTTAAGACTTGTCAGTGCTCCCGAAATCCAGAAGAGGCCATTTCAGTGACTGAGTCTGAGAGCCCAAATGCCCAATCCAGAAATATTTCAGTTAAGAAAGATAAACATTTTGTGGAGAAAAGCGTGTAAGTATTACTGTGACTGTTGTAGGACACTATTTAGGACTGTAATTTGAAAGATGGCTTAAAAAAAAAAATACGCGCGCGCGCACACACACATGCACACACTTTGCGATCCAATTTCTTGCGTTGCTTCCCAAAAGCATGTTTGAATGGTTGCTCAGGTAAACACGGGGGTGGGTGGGGTTGTACAATTACTGTATGTTAAAGCAATGCCTTTTGTGTTTTCTGTTTTATTTTCTTTCTGGAGGAAGGTACTAAGTACCAAAGACAGCAGTAATGAAGGAAACTCTGCGAAGGATGAACCTTGAAAAGAAATTAAAACCAGTCTAAACTACCGGGTGTAAAAAGGGGAACCTTACAAAAAAAAAATTGATTTACTTTCCAATCGCTCATTTCTTGATCCCTAAACTCAGTGATAATAGAATACTCCAGAGATTTGTAAAGGGACTCTATAGCTTTTCAGTATCAGCGACATTAATCAAGTAAACAAATGGTGTAAATCCCATAAATGACTGTTTTCCAAACTTGGGGAGAAACAGAGACATGAGAGTTATAATTGTGATGTAACAGAAATCCCTTTCTAAGAGAAACAATCTCAAAGGACCTGATAATGAAAATATATTTTGCTTCCCAGAGATATCTTGATTTCTATATTCTATAGTTTGAACTATGAGTAAGTAGACATTTTTCCTTCTTCGTTTTCAGTTATCCGGCTGCATTAGTAAGTATAGGAATTCATTTTACAGCACTTTCACCCCTTGAAACAAATCAGTCTGCAACTTCAACCAGCACATTATTATCCCCCCCCCCCCTTCACAAGGAGAGGCTATCTTGTAAATATTTTTTTTTAATCAGCACACTGTGAAAATGTATTGGTGCACCCTTGGTTTGTTTTTTGTTTTTTTTATATTTTTACTGAAAATGAAAATCTAAGAGCTGTAGATAGATACTAGTGTTAATACTGTTAATAAAAAATAGTCACTGTAATAAAGCCTGCTTAAACCCTCCTTTATTTCGCTCCCTCTGATATATACATATCCGTGAATTTCAGGACGAATGTACTTATCCTGCAGGCCTAATGTTTTCTCCTAAATTGCTGATATGGTCCATATTTCCCCCGTAAATTACCTAGCCCAGAAAGCGAATGCGTGATAACTAAACTATAAATGTTTCAGTAAGGTTAAAGAGTCAGGTATTCTGAAGCGGGGGGGAGGGAGGAGATATAAACATTGAGCCGGAGCACCCCTTCCCGAATGAAAAACAGTTGTTAGAGACCACAAATGCAAGAGTGTCGTATTTAAGGTTTATTGGCAGGACCGGTTAAGAGTTTTTTGGGGGGTGGGGGGGGAGCAAGGAGAGAGAGAGAGAGGTTTTGGTATTTGTTGAAATGACAGGACTAGGAAGGCCTTAAACCTTGACCTTGATGGGGGGTGGGTGGAGAAAAGACAATTTGTGACCTTGACTTTTGACAGCTCATGAATAGCCTTCTTCTGGATTAGTAGATGAAGGGCGCCACCTCGTGTTTCCACTTCGGCTTTGTCGGCACTGCTGCGAAGGATGGAAACCCAGCGAGGCCTGTCACCTGGCGCCTGCTTCACCAGGCGGGCGTCAGCCGAACTAGCCAGGATGCAAGAAAGCACACCGGGCGGCATTAGTCTATGGCTCATTTCACATCCCCGTCTCTTGGGCTTGTCTCGGAGACCAGTACATATTAAGACGCTTCTTCCTTGACTGGGCGTTGGCTCCTGAGAGCGCCTTGCATTTTGTTTATATATATCTCCAAGAGCTCTTTGCTGCCTGTTCGCCACCCTAATTAGAGCGGTCAGGCAACTTTTAAGGCGAATAATAATAATAATAATAATAATTTATTATTTGTACCCCGCCCATCTGACTGGGTTGCTCCAGCCACTCTGGGCGGCTCCCTACATATATAAAGACATAATAAATAAACGCTAATACTTTGTCTACTGGTCGTAACTTATCACAGGCGACCCTGAGGTATTGGCTACGTCTTCGATCTTTTCAAAAACGTCAGGACTCGTAGGTCTATATCTCCGCCACCAGTCGAGATATATGGATGTGCACGAGTGTGCATATGTATGCCGCCATAAATCTGTTCGCCTTTAACGTGCTACAGTGGAAGGACTCTCTTTCTGTGATAGGCAGGGGAAAATGTGTGTGCATGTTTGGGCGTATTTTTGATGGGGGGGCAGGCCTTTTGTTAGGGGGGAGTCCTTTGTGGGGGGCAGAACCTTAGTTTGCTATGTATTTCTATTGAATTTTATTGGCTACGCTCATGTGTGCGTGTACATCCATGCACGTATGTTCGCATATGTGTGCACATATACACATACGCATACATGTCCTGTAGGAGATTACTACCAATGTATATTTCACTTTTGCTCATCTTCAGGGGGTCTTCTGAGGCTCAAGTCACAATAAATGTATTAGTCTTTAAGATGTCACATGACCTTTTCTTTCTTCCATTTTTTTTAGCTATTTAAAGTGACTCTCTGGGACAGTGGGTGGTACCCAATAAGTTTTACTAAGAGTAAATCCATTGAAATTAATGTGCCTAAGTTATTCATGGCCCTTAATTTTAATGGGACAACTGAGCACTGCCAACAACCCAGTAAAGTGGTCTTCTTAATACAGTATAAGTTGTTAATACCTTCAGGTAGTATTTCAGAACGCGAAATGATCTCCTAGAAAAGGGAACTGTTTGAAGGATTTTATTGTGGGCTCTCTTTTTTTTGCTCGGTGAAATATAGAATGAATGAATTGATGGATGGATGGATGGATGGATGGATGAATTGAATTGAAAGGCTATTTTAATGTATCTGGCAGAAATGCCTGGCAATCCAATAATGAGCCTCTCCAAAAATCTTTTCTTAAGGCCTCCTGCCACCTCAGTTCTCAAGCTACTGAGACTGAGATGCTCAGATTGGTTGGTCCTTCCCTTCCCAATGAGGTCCAAGTTCACTGCTTTACTTTGAAGACGGACGGAGCTAAAACTCGCAGACAACAGAGATCTTATGCAAGCGAGGACCGGCTATCTTTAAACTGAGAATAAGGGGGATGCAAGTATAAATAAACTGATGTTTTGGTTCTGTGGAAGGGCATTTTCAAAACAGCAACCGGAATTTGTTTCCTAATGCTTAGAAACATACAGAGCATATTTTTGCTTTTACAGAGAGTAAAAGCATATGGCGTTAGTGAGGACTTAGGGGGCTTCTAGGTGACTTTAGCGATGGATCCTAGACGCCTTGACGGGCTCTCCACACCTGAAACTATCCAGGATAGGGAAAGGGTAAGAGTTCCGAACTTTGCGGCGCTGCTGGGAAAGTAATTCGCTACTTGTTTCCTGCATACTAATTGCATGTTAAGAGCTGTGACCTTGGAAAGTGCGCCTCGGTCTCAGCTTGCCCGCTGCACGTCAGAACTCATCTTCCTTGAACAATGCAAATAGGGATTTTGGCTTCCCTTGAAGTCTGTAGTCAAACTCCCTGACCCTCGCAGGGCTAGGTGCCCCACTGTCCTTATCCTCTTGGAAAGAATCCCAGTGTAGGAGTTCAGATGATCTACCACTGCCCGAGGACACTGAGGGCGCAGATTGGATTGGATAATATAATGTCGCCCAGTTACCTCTCCTAAATTCTGGACCCTAGTTTCTAAGTTGCTTTCGCTACTGACCTCACTCTTTACTATTTATTGTATATGCTGTGGCGTTAGGTACAATTATGAGTGTTTTCAAATAAGTTCCTGGACGTTCCAATAATTAAAAATAGTGGTTAAAGCCTCACCAAAAAATGTGACTAGACAATTAATTGGAGAGCATGATGGCACATATTATTAGTTTACACGTGTGTAATTTGGCGTGTGAGTGTATGGCATTTAGTGGCACATAAAAGTATGTTAAGGTATACTTGGATTACAGGTGGATCCCGTGCGTTCTGCAATACGCAAACCAATGTGAGCATCTTTTGTTAATGCAGCTTGTATATCATGTATGGAAATGCGTAAACTATTATTCAAAACACTTATTTCAGGTATAGGAATATATGTGCATTGTATGGAACGAAAAATATGTATAAATCTGTGCCTGTGGATATACTCAAGAGGTGCAGTCGTGCACGTCTGAGTACATTCTTAACAACTATATAACCAATATCGTCTTCCAAATCAAGACAAGCAACCCAGATTTAATCCTTAGGAGTTCAGTGGGACTGCTACACGAACTCGTTGGAGATAAATGAGTTGAGAATCCATCTGCTACATACTTTGGCACTTTGCTTTTAAAGTTTACCCATTCCACGTTAAACCAATAAATGCAATGCTCTTTAATATGATATACACACAGAGCAATATATATATATATATCTGAAGCAACAACAACAGTAAAAATCCTTCCAATTCTGCACCCAGGCAGGAGCTATCGTATACTCTAAACATTCCCATTGTAGGTTGGCACCTACACACAGAGGTAACTCCAGTTTTCTTAAAAATATCAGCAAGAGGGATGGAGTGAGACAAAAACCTCTTTTACATCTACTTCTTGTGAAATCTCCTCTGATTAACTAAGACGAGTGCAGACTGAAAATGAGTTCTCCTGTTTTGAAGGCACAGCATTCCTGTTAATTGCAGACTTAGTATTTTTAAAGATATCCGTGTGCATTTCTAGTCCCAAACCAGGACTCCTTCGGCCTTAATTCTAAATATAGACAAATGTTGCAGTAATATTGGGAATGGTGGTGGCAGTAGTAGTAGAAGTAGTAGTAGCTGCAGCAGCAGGAGCAATTGCGCGCCAAAAGGGTATTTGTATCCAACGGAGTATTGTTCTTCCCTCCCGCGCCCCAACTAACAATCCCAAGAAGGCTTGTCCGCTCCTGGGCCCGTTGGGAGGCCATTACAAAATGCCTCCATGGGATGTAAAATACGTAAGAAGCTCAGTCAGCCAGCTGGTCTCTGGTCATCACGTTTTCTCAGTTGGACTGCGAGTCTGCGACACCCTAGAAATTCAGCCATGGGCAAATAAAGAGGGTTTGTTATCCTTTTCTCCCTCACCTCGCAAAATGACTTTTTTAAAAAAGGAAACGCAGCCCATGTGATATTTTCTCCTCTTCTCGGCTGCGGTCATTGTCAACCTCATCCCTGAGAAATGCAGGAGAATAAAATCGGACGCAGGCTGTGCGGTGCATGGTGAATTCTCTACAAAAGGTCACGATAACAAATCAGAACCCTTCGGATGCGGACCCTGAATTTCGAAATTTAAGTTCCTCGGGATAACTTGCCGCATTATAGTTTAAATTCTGAGCCTCCTAAAACGCATATATGGGATATTAGTAGATTTACACGCCCGATCCTAAAATTGTTTGTTAAGGAGCAAATTCTGTTATTCCAAACGTGCTTAATTTCCATATGAAATATTTAGGATTCTGGTGTTCTTCCATGAACTTCCCCGGGTTTCTCGCTTGATTAAAATAGCTCAAGAAGCTTCCGATTTCAGGGCTAGGTTTTATTAGTGCTTCAACTTAACATTTCACGCGCGTATTTGTTAAGGAAATCATATTCTGATGTGTATAATCTCCAGCGATTTCTCAGACATACCATGAAATTCAGGCCAAGGGGAAATGGTTCGTTTTGCACAAATCCACCGCCCATTTAAATAGGCTGCTTAGACTTACTCAGATTTACACCGTGGCTCTAAAAACATTGACTTGGGAGTAATTCCAAATGGTTGCGAGAGATATGACTCCCCGGTCACTGATTTTTAGGATCTTAGCCTTAGGTGGGAAATGGGGCTAAATCCTGCTACTGTAGGTTCAGTGGACTGGGTCCAGCTCAAGCCTAGTAACAATCCCACCTTGCTCTGCCTTGTCCTCACAATCTATGATCGTATACTGGATCACGATGAGACCCGCAACACGTTTATTTATAAATGTATGTGTGTACTCGGAAGTAAACCCCACTGCGTTCAACGGAGCTAACACTTAGCGTAGATACGATTTCAGCCTGAGATGCAATGTCCTATTATATTGTATCAAGATTGGAGAGACCAGGCCGCTTGATAAACTGTGCTTGAAGAATGAACTTCCATTTTCTTATTGGTTTTGCATCCATTAAATCCCCTCATTCATTCTCTTTTGCTTCAGTAATAGGAATGCCTAGATGTTCCGGTAGGGTGTGGTGCCTGTTATTTATGGCCTTCATTTACCCCTAAACTGTTGGCACATATATTTCCAGGGTACAAATTGCTGTTGGGTCACATTTCCGCCCCCTCTCCCCATCTGCCGCCTTCGTTCTGAAATATATGCGTAATATCTGCTTTATAAGAACATCTATCACTAATGAAATGCGTCCGCCACTACGAATGTCTGCTTTGAATTCGCAGCGAGTTCCCACGCAGCATTCGTGCCTTTCCAAAGAGCCTGGCGCTAACGTGGACCCTTCCACTTGTCCTGCTTTATTCTGCCATACAAACACCAAGATGGTTTTTTTTTTGCTGTTTTTTGCATTAATTTCAATAAGAAAATCTCCGTTACTTCTCAAAGCAAACGTGTTTAACACACCAATATAGTTTTAAGAAACTTCCCTTCCTAAATCGTTGCGTTTTGCATGGGGGGGGTGATGTGCCTGTGAGTATATACTGCGCTCCACACACACACACACACACTTTTCTTCTTCCTGTAAAACGGAAACATTCCTAACCACCTTGGGTATTAAACTTTGTCCCTAACTAGGAAATATAGTAATGTGGGAAAACGATTAGCGTTTATGCATATTGACTTTTAATGGCGGTAGGGAACGGCAAAGTAAGATTAACTGTAAACTCAGATGGTGCCAATCCTGGGAAAGTTAGCGGTGCATCACGTTCAACTGCAAGCTCCTACATAATCACCTAAAGTAGGAGTATATATAGGACTCCAGAATATAATCCGCATTCTAACCTCTCAAACTGCTGGCAGCAACAAATGTGTTTTTCTCAACAGGAAATAAAATTTGACAGCAGTGTGTTTCCTAATCAGAATTAAAGTAATACTGCGAGTCTATAACTTAGGCCATTTCTCCCCTCGAACATACTTCCGTTTCAAAACACCAAGCGCTTAGTGCTTCAGATTGCAATGATTGGGGTATAAATAGCTTGTGCTATCCAGGAAAAGACTTAGATTTCTAGATATATATATATATATATATATATATATATATATCGGGCAACTATTTTAGGGCCCAACTGTAAATGAAAGTTAAATGTCAATGGGTGTTTTAAAATATTTGGTTTTTTAAAAGGCATCAGTGTGTGTTAACTGAAATACGTTTCAGTATCTAAATCCCTCTGCAAATGGAGACGAGTAACTATTTTTTTAACGTGAGGAAGACCTAAAGAGACCTGAGTTTGTTGGATCCGGACAAATGGAAAACACGGGCTTCCTGAGCAGTGCGGGGAGGGGGGAGAACCTCTTAGGCACAGGGGAAAAGCAGAATCGTGGATAATAGTTTCCAGCCGCTCATTCTGTGGTACTGAGCTCGAGCGATCTGTGAAGGTCCGAGATAAATTGTGTCGCTATCTCTTTAACACCCTCCCCTCGCCTGCGCACGCACACACACACACTTTGCTCCTGGATTCTCTCCCTCCTCCCCTCCCTCCCAAAGACCCCACTGGTTGTTTTATGATAGGTGGGGGCGGGGGGAGGAAGGGGAAAGGCGCGTCAGTAATGAAAGTGGATGTTTCTAATCTATTGACGAGGATAGATTTCGTTTCGTTTTAGTTTTGTAGCGAAGCAGAAGTCTTTCCCGGATATTTACACACACACACACAAACACACACTATTCTTGCGTTGCATATGTTTAATTCTTAAACTCCAAGCTCCGGGGTGGAAACGGTCCTGGCTGGTTTTCGCTGGAGAAATAGACCAAATATGGCGTGCAGGAAAAAGCCCGTGGCTTTTGCCGCTCTTGCTTCTGATTTCCGATTAAAGATCCCCGAAGAGCGCATCTTTTCCTCCGCCCCCTCTCCCTCCCTCCCTCCCTCCCTCCCTCCGTCCCTCATCTCCTCATGCAGCGTGAAAGAAAGAGCCCCTCTTCGACGTAGTAAAGGTCAAGTCCTACAACGCACAAACCACGGTCATTACTGTACGGTGACCCATGGTGAATTAGGGAGGGAACGTCAGGGTGTCCCGCCATCAAAAACATTTGGACTTTCCCTCTGGTGGGACTAGTGGGGGGAGGACACGTATGGGATTCCACCGCCCTTGAGTCTCGTTCCCTCACTTTCGTTGGCCTGATCATCTCCATCGGAACTTTAAGCAGCGGGATTTGAGAGGAGAAGTCAGCGTGAGATGTTGGGCGCATGTTCTGGCTCAAGTTCGTAACGAGAAGAAGCAGACTAACCTTAAGGGCTCTGCTTCCCGATCGTCGGATGATTCAAAACCCGGAGGGGTCTAGATCAACCGGCCTCAATCCAGCTTTATTAGCATACCGGCTCTCCCGGTCTCCCCCCTCCCTTAAAATCCGAGTTGATCCGGAGCTTTAGAGGCGAGATCCGAAACCTGCTTGTCCAGTTCCTCTTTGATGTTTTGCGCCGGTAGACTGGATCTTGGAGAATGGGGTAAGATTATTCTGATAATCTCCACGCCCGTGACAATGCCATGTGAATATGAATATGTATGTATTCATAAAATTTCTGGTGCCGCTGCTGAATGCGTGGCTGCGATCGGTGTCGTCTAAATTGTCTTTCTATGAGTTTCTGTCTTTCATTTTGTGGGATGTATTACAGTATTATTCCCACACCCTTACCCCAAAGCCGTTATTTTTTCACCACCCCTCTGCTTTGACGTTTCATATCTATCTGTCTATCGATGAATATAGATTAGATATAGATAATATTTGAAAAAAGCACCAACATATTTCTTTTTACTAACCGCCCCCCCCTCCTTACCACCACCACCCCAAAAACCCATTCATGGAATAACGAAGTGTTTATTATCTGGAAAGAGGGAAGTAACAATTCGCCTACAATTTTATTCACGCCACAATTCGATGTGCAATTTCTGGAAGTCCCACCTCCCTCTCCCCACGCCACCCAAAAATCTATTTGCCGTCAAATAGGAAGCTTTCGCAATGTGCGCATGAATTTATTAATACAGCTTTTATTACAATTATTTATCTTTGTGACAGCATTCCTAGGCACAACAGGGAACAGCCCCACTTTCCATGGTTCTGCTTAAGCCGCCTTCCATTTTGAGTATTTGGAACATCAGAAATATCCTCGTGGGGGTACCTCGTGGTTTAAAAGCCTTTTTTATCCGACCTTGGACTTTGGCGAGGGATGCCTCAAGGAAGATTTAGATGGCAATCGAAGACGCCTTGGTTTTTTCCCTGGTCTATAGTTAATGGTTTGCGTGTGACTAAATATAAATAAGGTTTACCGCAACAAGGAGACCCGCTAGGGTGGACAGCTGTGTGGAGATAGGGACAGGGTTGAGGAAATGTTAGATGAGGGCGCTGCCCCTCCGTGTGTATTTTTAGCCAATTTCTCCTGGCTGCTATTTTCCCGCTCGTTGCTGATGCAAAGACAGGATTATCAATCCAGTTCAAACCCAGGGCACTACAGAGTAATTAATACTCGCCCTTATTGTTAACCTATTTATTCTGCTTGTTATTGTTCCCGCCCACTCTCTCATTATTGATGCAAATAATACCAAAGTAATTCCGTGCGTGTGTTTTTGTTTGTGTGGCTGTGTGTGTGTGTGTGTGTGTGTGTGTAGATAGATACAGATACAGTTCAACCTCAATGCAGCTAACGGGCTATACTGTAACTATTTTCTCCGGCCCTGCAGCTCATTCGAACGAGTTTATTCTAGCTAATATTATTTTTCGGAGCATTACTGAGGCAGTCTTGATGCAAACGATGCAGAAGAGCATAGGCGGGGCCAGGGTGGGACAAGAGCCCCCCCCTCCAGTAGACCCCTCCATTCACTATCATCCTTGCTTGACCCCCGTGGGAAAAGCGTATTCTATAACCCCCACCCAGCAGTGGGGTTAAGATTCCTTCCCATTCCCCGAATCCCTAGTTTAAATCTGGTTATCAATATGTTCGTGCTCCTTTCTGGTGAAGACGATGAAAATGGTGCAGAAATGGACCTGACGGCCATACTAAATATTCGCAGTCACGCAGCTTTGCTTTGGTTCTTCGGGAAATAAATGCTCCTCCCTTCTGTCCCTACCTATAATTATAGAATTCTGTGAGCAGCGAATGTATATTTAATCAGTGTGGTGCGAAAATGATATTCAGTCCTATCTTAACCACGTTTACCCAGAATTACGTTATAGTGCGATGAATGGAACCTTAGTCTCAAGTCAAAGCTCCTAGGATTGCGGGACGACGGGGCCCAAAGAGAATACAGTTGTCTTATTCCCTTCTACTACAGCTTAAATGGTCCGTGGTTCGCGTTTTTGTCCAGTATTGCAGAGTAGCATTGCAAAAACGCAGGCAATTTGTTTGAAGGCCTTCTAAAATCTGAAGTTCGTATTCTGAAGCTACCGAGAAACTCTGGAGACGAGAAATATTGTATGTTAGGTGAATATGGCGATTATCAAGAATGGCTTTTACAGTGAGTTTGCAGCACACAATAATGAGAAGCTTTGTGTCGTCACTTGGTGATTTAGGGAAAATAATAAACGTTTTCTTACTGGAACAAAATGTTGTTATAATAGGTCGTACTAATTCTACAGTTGTTTAACTCCCCATGTGGGGAGTTTAAAAAGCATATATGTTATTGTACTTATTGTACCTAACAGGTGACTCAAATAATAACCCTTTATCAAATTACTTTTCTGTATCCAAAGAACAATATTAGTGAAATCACTGAAGGTACAATAGGTATAATGAAATGAAAAAATGTTTGCTCAAATATACAGTCTTGAACAAGAAATAAATTTTCAATGTTGGGAATAGAGAAATGAAAGAAATTGAACGGTTTTTCATCCATTAAGTAAATAATGAAACAGAGCACAATCATTGCATTAAAATGTTTTATTTTCGTGGATTTTGTTGATTAACAAACTTAAGGTCAAGTTCAAGGCATCACCTGTGACAATACGTCTAAATATGTCAAACTTGAAATGTTGTCCTGCGGTTGTTTTGGTTGTTTATAAACGGGAATGGTCTCCTTTGCAGACCAGACATTGACCTCACGGTCTTTAGGAAAAACCACCAGGTTCAGAATCCGTGGCTGGACTTCTCATTAGGATGTCAGAGGGTATTATGTATTTGAAATTTACAAGAGCGGTGTCCGTGTGTTTTACTCTCTTGAAGAAGCAGATCTGCTGGGGCAGATCCAGACGCAACCTTGAAGGAAAAAATGCTAGAAATATAAATTCCTAGGTAGGCGCTACAGTGCTGTGGTTTAACCGGCTGATGCTTATTACGTTCTGCAATGGCTGATTTGTTAGGGATTTCGCGGATATGAACCGGGTGTGTTTTGTCCATTAAGGAACGTGCAGACCTTTCCACCCCTCACGCTCCTGCTTTTTCTTCTCAAACCAAGTTAGCTGCTCTAAACACCTTGAGAACCTTGCATCTGGTCGCTTTCTGTATTGGGACTCAAAAGAAGACTTGTGAATCCTGTAATTGTGTGCGCTGCCCATATTTTCATTTAGTGGGAGAAGGAGAGTGGTCAGATAAATGTACACGCCAGAATGCACACGCAAAGCACAAGAGCATGAATATGTGGCTCCTTCTCCGGCCAGTCGGTTGCAGAAACACTGACTGCAACATCTAAAGTAATACCTCAGTTTTATTTGCAAACGTTTAGGCAACGCTATGGAGTGTACAGTACAGTCGCCCTGTCTATCACAGAAGCTGTTGCTGAGTGCTATAATGAAACGAACGCTGCACTGAGGTGGACGAAAGGCATACAGAAAATTCACATCTGTGACTGCCGTCTGTAATATTCGTATCTCGAAAGCACATGTAACATTCTGTTCATAACTCCAAGGGTACTTACTTGGAAGCAGATTTCGTGGAAAGCCACGGGGCTTGCATGGAAGCAAACGCAGTTTAAGATAGGAAAAGTAATTTAGGCGGGTTGTAATAATCTTAATCAGGAAAGTCAATCTTTCTTGCTTAAACTAATGGCAACTAAAAACCCTTAATTTTAACCTAGCCATGATTTACGATGTCAAAGAAACACTTCCAGTTTTAGATAGGATCGGGCCCATACTTTATTTCTAATCAAATATGTATAGGGTCGGAATCAGTTAGCGCCATCTCATCAGGCAACAGAAATACATTTTCAAATGCATTTATTTGCTTTAATTTTTAAGGTAAATACTGACACCAGTATCTCTAGAGCAAATTGCGAGAAAAACCAGCACCTTATTCCACAATCTGTATTTTGTTAATATTCATTCACTGTTAGGGAAATACAACCGAAGCTACTGTTTTAAACTTATATTTCTTTTCAATATTCCTAATAATTGCTTCCAGGGATATGATCCAGTGTACAAGTGATTCTAAACCCCACTGAGTTCAGTAGCAGAAAACAGGAGAAAATCTCTCACCATTGAAATAAGGGAGAATGAAAATGCTTAATTTTATCTGGTTCATGCCCTGTGAATTTATTTATGTATTTGTAGGCCATTTCTATAACAGCAAGTGTGCATTTAAGAACAGCAAATAGAGGGGAAATATTGGCCAATGGGACAGAATACATTTACAAGCATAGTTTATAAATGGTTCTACAGAAATGAAAGTTCGTTTACATAGCTGCTTTTGTTTTAAGTAATGGAAAATTAAAAGCCAGGAATCACTTGCAGCATCGATAACCCCACATTAGCATCTCTTCTGATTGTCCATTTAGGTGCCATATGCAACCTAGCTAGCTAATAGAGGGCATATACCCCCAGTAACATGACAAATGCCGCAGACCTAAATCCCATTTAAGTTCAGCGACATGTACCGCCGTACATCTGAACTGAAGGAGATCAGTTGAAAATAAAATAAAATTCTGCAGCATGGGCCCAATGGCAAAACACATTATACATTAAGAAAAAGACGTGATAAGCGAATTTTCACAAACATCTGCCAAATATATACCCATAAAGAAGCAACCATTCTCTATAATATCGTATACATCTGAGCGTCGGGCGCCTGACATATAACCATACTAGACAATTTATAGGTAAGAAAGCGAAGAGGCATTTAACATATAATAAAGCGAGGTCTTTAGAGAACAAAGGGAGCATTTCGAATCTTTCTTCTTGTGCTCGTTACAACGACGAAGAGAAAGCCTATAATCTTCCGGAATGGAAACTGCTCTTCCTCGTTTAGTGGAGGCATGTGTTTTCCTATTTCCCCTACTTACGTGCACTGAATCCTTAAATCCTTAAATTGAGACCCTCGGTTTCTAACCCCAAACTAAACACCTCCGTGGTATCTACGTGGCTTTAGCTCAAGGTGAATTGTGGGGATGGCGCAGGCTCAGGGGATGATCCTCAGCTCCTTTTTCCTCCTCCTACTCCGAATCTCAGCAGAGAAAGTCGCGGATATTGCATTTCAAGGGGGGGGGGGGCTTTTTTTAAAAAAAGGAGAGCAAACAAATAAGCCCCCAAAATAGCCACCTTAACAGCAGGCTCACCATAACTGAGGGCCCATTTGGAGGAGTTGGAGGCACACATTAGCGGCCTATCACTTAGCAGCAAATAAAGCAGAGATAAGTGTGCCTTGGGTGCCTACTAATTCTGAGACTAGCGGCACCCTTAAGTCTTGTCCCTTTGCATAATAGCCTTTAATGGCTTCACAAATGTAAGCGGTTGCCAGGAGTCAATGCATAGCGTGTGTCCCCCACCCCTCCTCCACACACCGCCACCTCTTCCTCTGCACAAAAATGCAACTGCCCCCAAATCTCCGAGTATCTAATTCATTTCCGAAAAACGAAAACCCATCACTAATATCCCAAGCCAGACAGGAGATGGCTGAAGGTGCAGACAACTGGACAGGCTTCCTTCATCCTATATCCTCCTCGCCGCCCCATCTTAATTTCCCCTTTGTCTGAAAGGATTTGAACATGCAAGACTCTCGGTCACCCAAAGGACCTGGAGTCCTTCCGAACAACAAACCTTGGGCTTCCAAACCTGCCCCCTTTTCACCTAAGGCTGCAGCAGACTTATTGAAACCAGCGAGGCGGGGAGGGGGGGGGGGAATCCGTGTAGGTGGTTGTCTGTCTCCTGGCTTTCAGTCGGTCGGATCTGGCATGTCCGCTCAGAGACAAGCTGAAGTTGACTGCCAAAAGTGCCATAAAACCCCAGGCCAGTCTAGAACTGTTTTCGGTTCTCCTAGACGCGCCGGGTTCAATGAGAGCCTGTAAAAGCCCCCCGCCCCCCACCCTCCATACAAGTGCAAGAAAGTTGTTTGCTAAGGCAGGAGAGGCGGAGCGAGTCTGGGCAATGGTGGCGCCTTTGTTATCACTGGGGAGGAAAAGGGGGGAGCCTTCAGAAATCCACTCTTGCCCAGTTGGAAGGGAAAGGAATCAAGCAATCTTTTCATAAATATATATGGTTTGGGTCCTGGGGCTGGGGATCTTCATTATGTATTTTCTACCATATGTATATATGGTACAAATGTAAGCTAGATACAATTCTCAGGTACCTTGTTTTATTCGGGGCAGAGGGAAAATAAAATCAAAAGGCTGTCGTTAAGGCCAATTTGGCAAGCATCAGTGTTGCATATTTCTGCACCTTACCCCCCCCCCTAAAAGAAAAGAAATAAAACAGTTTTATAGTCCCACACAGACCCAAGCAATCTGTAACTAGCCCTTTGATGACACGCTTATCTCTTATTTCCATCCACTCTCTTGGCAAATGCGACAAGGAGGGAGATTAATTAATAATTTCAAGTTCAGCTCACAACCGTTGAAGGCCCATAAAAGTTATTCCAGCGATCCAAAATAAAGAGTTCATTAAAGGGATATGTCCAAAGCGTTTGATTTGTGATTGGTAACCCTTGTAAAAAAAGAAGAAAAAGAAGAGGGGAGGGGGGGAGAGAAAAGAAAATAGGAAACCAGAGAAAGAGCGAGGTAAAAGGCATATAAACATTAATGTTAATAAATTAGTTTACTCCGCTACAAAGTAATTACTAGATATTATTGATATTTGCAGCTTCGTACAGTTAAATCGAACGCAGAGAAAATACATAATGAGGATTTTTTTCCCTCCCAGGACCCAACATGATTAGATTTGTTATTGAGTCAGTTACGATAAGTTCAGCAATAAATAAACAAATCGATCTTGACATTCAAATCCCCGGATCTCCAGCATGTACAGTAGAACTCTGAGCTTCTGATGTATTAAAAAAAAGAGGTTACATGGGTGGGTGGGTGGTAAAACAGCAATTTAAAAAAGGATTTCTCCCTCCCTTAAAAAAAAAAGGTACCCCCCCCCCAAAAAAAAAGATCATGACATCCCCTGGAATGATATGTGCGCGGGGTTTTCTTTTTACACCAATTTCATAGTGAGTTGTCTGTGGCCTTGTGGTAGCTCTGTTCTCCCGCCCCCCGCTATAATCAGATCCAGCCAAAACACGAATCTTCCTAAAATTAAGCATATTAAGAGGGCACACATAGGAAAGGGTGGGCCATGGTTGCTGTAGGTTTTCCTGTTGCTTGGCAGGATTATTCCACACACAGACACACACCGCCAGCAGCACTTCCACCTGGTTTCCTTTTACTCTTGGGTGTGGACGCTGCTTCTAAACACAGCCAGTTGCCCTTTTTTTTCCTGCGCAGGCTTCCTCGGAAGTAAGCTCCACTGAGTTCCATGAGCCTAAATCCTGAATCGGTGGAGTGGGCCCTGATCACTTCTCTATACAGTCTTCCTCTCTATAAGGCCGCCTTTCCTCCGACTATAGTCAAAGCTTTAAAAAATAGGTCTTTCTGCAGACTGGGGCTACTGCTATACAGTATAGAGCCACTAAGCAGTTAAACGTTAACGCTGAAATTCGGACCCGCCGAAATCCTGGCTCGTCTGCCTCCTGTCCCTGCTAATTTTGCATACTTCTTGCTCGCAGATATATGTCTGGCTTGGTGCATCTGATTCCAGTCCACGCCAGTTTGTGCCATCGTGGAAACGCGTTGGCCTTAGAGGTGCCGCAAGACTCTTTCTTGCTGCGGATCACCCGCTGGAATTCTAATGCTCCTCACGAGTCCCTTGCAATGAACGGCACTTACTTCCGAGGAACACCTTTCAGGATGGGGCGGGGCGCGCGCCTTGGGCTCATCCAACCTCGCTGTGGGTTTCTCAGGTAGGCAGCTGCCCTTAGGTCGCACGCTGCTCTTTCACCTGATGGGCTGCAATCCAAAGACGTCCTGGCATTGCATGTAATAATGGACAAAAATTAAAAAAATAAAAATAATCGAGCAACAGGGGTTTCAAAGCGAGAGGAGGCCGGGGATGGGGAGTGTGTCTGTGTGCGGGGATCGGAAAGGAAAAGCCTTGTTAAGGGAGCATAAAAGACCGTGAAATGCCTAGAGCAGAACTAGCATGAAGCAGCCCAGGCTCTCTGAGGTTAGTACGTAAGCGCCTTCGGAAGTCGAACATGAACGCGAGCATGTCATCCATTCATCATGAAAATCAGTACAGACTTGGCCCTGGCACATTCTTCCCCGACCATGCCTTCGGAGAGAGAGAAAAACAAAAACCCCTGCAGGGTTGGGCGAGTACCTTCCGGAGGAGCCCTTCCCAAGGACCCCGTCGCTTGCGGAGCAGCGCTTCCCAGAAGCCAAGATCTGGGCAGAATTAGGAGATTACACGGCATCTCATGAAAGCGACTCAACGTGCTTTTAAAGGGGTGGGGGTGGAAGGGAAGAGATGGTGCGGGGGAGAGGGAGAGAGATCCGTGGGCACTTCAGCGGGCTAATAGGCTCAAGATAGCTTGACTGCGCGCGCGGGTGGGAAGAGAAGGGCTGCAGGGCTAGAGAGAGAGCGAGGAAGGAAGGAAGAAAGGAAGAAAGAGAAAGAAAGAAGGAGAGCCGGACAGAGGCCAGCAGTCTTTTCTGTCCTCCTTACTGTCCACGAGGCCCGCGTGAGTTGCACTTTAGATCTCGTGCTTTTTAGCCAGAAGACCAAAAGTGACGATCTGTTGCTTCCCCTGAGATGGCTACAAAAGAGGAGGGGGCGGGAAAAGCGGGGGGACGGGGACAGGAGGGAGGGAGGGAGAGAAGGAGAGAGGGCCCATACTCGCAGCTTGTCAATTTCAACATTTGGTCACGTGACCAGCGCCTCCCTGCTAAGGATGGGGATAGATTTCCACGTCAGCTTTACGTCTCCAAATTTCTTACTTCACGGATCTGCTTCAAAGAGGCAGCTGCATTAGAGAATCATGTTAAGCTCGGCTAATGCGGAGAGCCCGAGGTAGCCTAATGATGGATTTTGATGAGCGTGTCCCTTGCTCGTCTAATATGTATTTGCCAAGTTGCACGTACTACGTGTCGGGTCCTGATTTCTCCAGCCTCCCTTCTTTCCTGCCCCAGACCCCGTCTTCTCGCCCCATGACATACTCCTACTCCTCCAACCTACCCCAGGTCCAACCCGTGCGGGAAGTCACCTTTCGCGAGTATGCCATTGATCCGGCTAGTAAATGGCACCACAGGAACAACCTCCCGCATTGCTACTCGGCCGAGGAGATCATGCACAGAGACTGCCTGCCCGCCGCAGCCAACACGGCCGCCGCCGCCGCCGCTGCCGCCAGCATGAGCGAGATGTTCGGGAAAAACACCGCCGCCGTCTATCACGGCCACCACCCGGCTACGACAGCCACCGCCGCCGCCGCCGCCAGCGTCTCGTCCAATTTCTATAGCACCGTGGGCAGGAACGGGGTGCTCCCGCAGGCTTTCGACCAGTTCTTCGAGACGGCTTATGGCACGGCCGACAGCCACTCGGACTATGCAGGCGAGAAGAACGGGGAGAAGATGCCCCCGGGAGGGGGAGCCGCTCCCGGGCCGGCCGCCGCCGCCGCTGCCGTGGGCGCAACGTCAAGTTCGGACGGGAGCTGCGCCAGGGACGCGGCATCAGCGGCGGCGGCGGCTGCAGCCAGCGCCGCGGCCTCGGCTGCGGAGGAGAAGGAGCGGCGGCGGCGGACGGAGAGCAGCAGCAGCCCGGCTTCGTCTTCCGGCAACAATGAGGAGAAATCCAGCAGCTCCAGTACGTATAAAGGCAGCGCCCTGGCGCTTTTATGAAGCGGACTTGGAAATCTTAGCGCACCGCCGCTGTTAAATTTTTATATGCTGTTTTATAAGCATATAAGGTTTATGGAAGGGCCTGTAGATTTCCCCCAACAAAACTTTGTTATAAAAGGAGAGATCACGTGGCGGGGACTGAAATTGGCCGTGAAATACCCACCGGCCAATGGATGCCTTTTTAAAACAAAAAAAGGGAAAAAAGAAAAAGCCCCCCCCCCCTTAAATCATAAAAAAAGAATAAAGAGAGAGAGAGAGGATGTTGGGGAGAGAAAGGCTCTGTGGTCAAACTCTTGAAAATATAATAACGCACGTTTTGCGCCTGTAAATGTACCCAAAAGGGGATTTCTGAGTCCTTTGATATCCATGTAATCCTGTGATTATTTTTCTCTCTCTTTTTTGAATTTTTTTTTATAAAAGCCATGTGTTTCCCCAGAAGCCTAGTTAGAAACTTGGATTCAAAGCCATCCCAGTTTTTTAACGATTGCCCGGGAATAGTGTTTAGCAGAAAAACTAGCTGCCTGCACTGTAGCAATATAGTTAAAGCAACAGATTAACCTAAAGCTGGCCTTTTTTTGTCTAAAGGAAGCCATTTTCATAAGACACTGTGGCAAGTATGTGTTGCCTTCTGCCCAACAGTTTGCTACTTACAATTGCTATTCAACCTGTCACTGCCTGGTTTTATTTTTTTAATGTAGATTTTTCTTGCTCATCACCCCCTCACCTTCAAAAGCCTAGGAAAATAGCCTTGTAATGAGCTGTAACAGCAAATGGGGATCTGTTGTGTGTATGTGTGTTTGCAAGGAAATATAGGACCAATATTTAATGTAAAAAGCATTTAAACTTTAAAGGAGGGGGGCCATGAACATTAACCCCAGTGTGGCTATGAAGGAGCGAAAGGACTTGAGAGAATATAGCATAGGGGTTAATTTTAAAACACACACACCCCAGATACGAGTGATAAGATGTAATGAACTAGTGGCTGTCCTAGGCGCTGGGGTACTGTTTTGTTATTTTTAAACAAAAGGAAGCTGCACACAAAAGCAAAACCAAGTTTAAGATTAAAAAAAACAAAAAACCTCGGTCAATGTACAGGAGCCCATCTGGCTTCTCAGATCCTGGTGTCATAATGTCCTTCAGGGGTGAAACAAGCGATGGAGCTCTCTATGTCCTCTCTTAAAACTGAGTTGCAAAACTAGGTTGCAAGAACAGTGTCACAGCTGGGTTAGGTTACAGAGTCTGCTATGAGCCTTCTTAACCTTCCCGCGCCAAGCATTGTATTATTCGGAGACTGCTTGTGCGATGTCCATCTAGATCTTGTGCACTGCAGATTCTGCTGACTAGGGAGTCAGTAGTTTGGACTCTGTGGGTTTTAATTTCATAGCATAGCGCCTCAGGTGTACTGCCTGAAGTGATGCTTCGAAGTGAAGATGTTGGGATTTTGGAATGTTACATGCAAATATGTTCCTCAAATAAAGGTCAGGCTAATACAGCTGCAGAACTGAACGGAGCGTCAACTTTATGTAGCTAATAAACCAGGCCTTTTCTCAATGGTTCAACCCAAGAATGTCCCTTTATTAAATATGAATTGCAGTCGCCCCCCAGCCCTATCTGATCCCAGACTTAATGGCTTCTGCCTTTTATTTTTTGTCATTCCACAGGTGGACAACGCACCCGTAAAAAGAGATGCCCCTACACCAAATATCAGATTAGAGAATTAGAGAGGGAATTCTTCTTCAGTGTCTATATAAACAAAGAGAAACGCCTCCAGCTCTCCCGAATGCTCAACTTGACCGACCGTCAAGTAAAAATATGGTTTCAAAACAGAAGAATGAAAGAGAAAAAAATTAACAGGGACCGATTACAATATTACTCAGCTAATCCACTACTTTAAAAAACTCGTAGCGTTTTTCAAGATGAGATTAAATTCAGATCTCGCCCATGACAAGGTCAAGCCACAGGGTTACCTATGAGAAGGAGGTGTGCAAAGTGACGGAGGACGTTGGGAAAAAAACACCACACTAATATTTTTTTTTCTTCCCCATAAAAATGTAAACCAACTGGGGTTTCCCGCTACTTTTCCCACCCCCCTAAAAAAGTTCTTCTTAAAGCTCTTGACATATCAACTGGAAACGGTTTACACCTGGACCCGCATTTCCAAACACGCCACCCCCATATTTTGCTCCGAGGGCAATTTTATACCTCTTACCTATAGACACTGCAACTCATCCCAACGCGGGTTCACACGTGAAAAAGCGGGGAGTGAGTTATTGGATTCGTGTCGGTCTAAAACTATGTTACTTTGGTTTTACTGTGGAACATTGCTTGAAAGGCTACCCATGGCTACACCGGAGCCTGATGGACTACTGCAAAAGAAAACCTACAGGAGTCCCCACAACCTCTAAATGCACAGCCGCGGTCCCATCACCTTCCCCTCCTCGACCCTTAAAATGACAAACCTTCTTCCGCAAGAGCGGTTACCCTCTTGACCAAGTTCAAAAAATTTAAGCAGTTGCAAGGCCCATCATAAATGTTTGTAGAGGTGTAGTAGTGTTGAGTCTAACCGTGCTGTTGATAGGGAGTTATGGCGTGGAAGGTTTGACAGTCTCCTTTTGAAAACATTTCAGGTATTAATTCGCCATATATGGTAAGGAAACAATCACTGAAGAGTCAAACACATAGCCACGTGCATTAGCTCTCGTTTATAAAACCCCCAACAAAAAATGAACAACAACTGTCGAAAAGTGGCCATCCCTTTGGAGACAAATCATTGTGTTCTTATTTAAATGCTTAAAGAAAATTAAAAACCAAACGAATAAATAAAAGTGCACGGTGGGGTGGAAAGAGAGGGAGAAAGAAAGACTAATCTAATAGCTCCAAAGGGGGAAACCGTAAAAGGAAGCTTCTGGCTTCTGTCTCACAAACTTTCTTCAGGAAATACCTGTGGAGAAGGACAGTTTGGCAAATACCACACAACACTTAATTGGACCCTGGATGTGTGCAATGCACTGAGATCAGATCATTAAAATAACTAGCGTTTTCTTTCCCTTAGAAGCCCAAGCAGAAGGCAAACAATGTAAATATGGTGGATTGGTTTTCAGATCTTTTTGTTCACTATTGAGTGTCGAAAGCCCTACTTAATCGCTCAGGCGGCAGAATCAAAGAACAGAGAGTTCCCTGGAGTTATTTTAAATATATATAAAAGAAGTATATTTCCCTGCAGGAACCAAAGCGAGAGTGAGAAATAGAGAGAGAGAACAACGAATTTTAAAAGAAAGAACTATTTAAAAGTCTATATCAGTTTACAAAGGATATTGTGTTTTATTGTAAAAGTCGCTTGCTGTCGAGAATATCTGAATGTATATTTCATACGAGAATGGTGTTTTACAAGACTTGTACATTTTTAAATGATACGTTTTGGTTGGTATATGTTTTTTTAACGGTCCTTTTCCTTGGAAAATGTCGAGTTTGTCCTTTTTTTAAAAAAAAATTCTGTGCAAGAAAGATAAGGTGACTAGAATGTTGTAAAAACCACCAGCTTCGAAAAGGGACACGATTTCTTTTACACGGTTCACAAAACGCAATACCTTTATATTCCAACACTGTTTGAAGATATGTATCGTCATATATGTAAATACGGTTTCTTTTACTATGCGAAGGTCTTTCGTGGCATGTATACAGTGGTACGGCGCACAACGAAAATAAACATGTGGGAAATTTATAATAATAATAATATTTTTTTTAATCCTTGTGTTGTATTCATGGATATTCCTTGATCTGGGCTCTGAGAGTTTGAATCATGGCTCCTGAATGGGATGCTTTCATGGAAATTCCATTCACCTATTGCTTCTGGTCCTTCAGGATAATGCAGTGCAACATGTCTGGTATTTATGAATGCGTAGGCAGACGGCAGCGAGCCTGAGGCCAGGTTTCACCGGTTTGTAGAAGTGGGAGGGGGTGGACGATCACTCCTTCCAGTCACTGCAGATTACAAGCTTTATACATTTGCTCACAGGTGTAAAACCTTTTAGAAAAGCTGGTGATTTTTTCTGGGCTCGTCCGCTCTTGTTTATCTCGGGCGCCATATTTGTGAACACACCCCTTTAAGTGCCAAGAAATGTTTGTGGCAGGATCTGATCCCCAAAACGTCAATGATAGTGAGGCAGAATGAAGCATATTGGTTGAAACGTGTTGGTTCCTCTGTGGTGACTCCTAGGGAAAGAGGACGGGGAGGCATTCCTCCTGCGAGTGAGGCCCAGATGGGCTGTGTGTGGTTTTCGTTCTTAATCTCTCGAGCGGGGGTGGAAATTAAAAATTAAAAAAAAAAACCCACCGAAGACCTTTTTGAGGATGTGGCATGAGGTTGATTTTCCTCTCTTACACTTAATCAGGAGAGAAAGTACATACTGTTTTCTCCTATTGTTTATTGGCTTTGAACTTCTGTATTGCTTTGGACATCACCCATAACCTTGAGGTGAAGGGCTAACTGGCTCTGGGCTTTTGCTGACAACCCCCACCTAAGCCAGACAGCGTCTGGTCAAAGGAAATGTACAAAGATGAAGCGCAGGGGGAGAGAGGAGAGAGAGAATGGAGCTCACTTGCTTGTTTGTTTATTTGGCTAGCATGCTACAAAGGAATGCAACTCTTAAAAGGGAGAGATAGAAAGATAGATGGAGAGAAGAGAAAGAGAGGGAGAAGACAGGGAGAGGAATAGGCGGGTGGCAATAAATGTTCAGGCAGCAACTTCCTTTGCTAGTTAAAAATTAACTGGTTATTCATCTCTAGGTTGAGTCATGGAGTTTCTCCAGTTTTGTGGAGAGGCTGCTGGTGATTTCCTGGCCCAGTTAAAAAAAGGTGGGGGGGACATCCCATATGTGTTGCCGGGACAATGCAGCTATAAAAGTGCCCTCGACTTTCCTCCCCTCTTCTATTTGCATACTGGGAAAGCTGGGCTATAAACGAGGCGGAGGTTTGTTTCAGCCATCTCTGAGCTGTGGAGGGTAGATCTGCGGAGGGCAATTGTCTGCGCTAGCATCCGTTCGTTTAACGCGGGGCATTTGGAAACCGGCTGGCAGGTCAGCTCTGCGGAGGAACGCTGTTGCCACAAGATGGCGTTCTTCAGATCAATGTCAAAGCCGCAGTGGGAGAAGAGGGGGAGAGGAAGGGGGGGTTGAAATCTTGGCCTTTGTTCCCCTTGCGTTCTAGGAGCTGCACATTATATTATTTGACTTTCCACGCTCAGATTTGCAAAGGTAAGGTGAAGCCGATTGCTCACTCCTTCACGGAGAACCACAATGGTTGAGCCAGGAGCTTCTCTCTCACACACACTCTCAAGGCTGACTACTCCGGGCTTCCAGAGGGTGAGTATTTCCTTTGAGGCTAAGTTTGGTTGATTAAAGAGGAAGCAGCTCTTATCAAGGTGCAGCTGGGGTGACCTCTAGGTCTACTTGCTCTCGATTAAATCCTTTCACGTTTATTTTTATTTCTTTTTGGAAGTGGAACTCCAGGGGTGTGGTGTCTTTTCGGAAAGCCAGTCATTAAAAGGTTGGCTGTGGAAAGTATTATTTGAAGGCTTGCTAAGTTTAGAGAGCAACTCCTCGAAACGAGTGGAGAAAAGGTTTTCAGGTTGAAGGTCTGCCAAGCAGTTCACGCGGTGGTGAAACAAGCGTAGGTAGGCCAAGACGGCTGCTTTCTTATAAAAGCTGCATCCCTGGGAATACAGGATTATGGATGTCCACGTTTGTCTGGAGGACGCTAGGTGTCTTCTATCAACTAGATCTATAGCGGCGTAGGCTGAAAATGGCAGCTATTGGACTTGAGCTGTGGTTTGCTCATTCCAGTTTGGCCGAGTTCGCCCGCCTATGGTTGGTTTACAGCGATATTTATTAAATGCCTTTTTCTTCCGAGGCAGCGTCACTCTCCTCCACTCTAAGCAGAAGGAGCTGGAAATCGATAGAGCTGGATGTAGAGTAAAAGCTCCTTTCGCTTAACACCCCCACCTCGGAGGGATCTCATCTGTAAAGCCAGTTCCTGGGTGGAGGTTGAATTTAAAATATCTCTGTTGATCCTGTCTCTATTGATCTGCAGTGTACTTGCTGTAGAGATATTCTGAGAGCGGAGCCATAATCTGGAAGGCCTTACCCTTGTATACAATAACAGGAAATTTACTTAACTGGACACTTGGAGCTAGGGTCATCAGCATACTTGCTGCAGCGAATTTGCAGGGATCTCCTTCATCATCAAAATGTTTATTCGGCTTTACGCCCATCATGAAACTCAACACAACAAAAACAAATCAAATAAAACAGCAGACTCGTACAAGCCACAAATAGTATAACACAATTCATATCTCACAAGGACAAATATTGGCCATTCATAAGAAAAGATTAAGATTAAAATTAAAAAAAATTTTTGCACTACACTAAAATCAATATCCGATGTAGTTATAAAAAATTCTTATAGCTATCAATAATCAGCTAACATTCCATTCCGTACGAGAGGATGGCTGTTAGGAATTTAGCAACCTGTAGGGTAATGTAAGGATCCACATCTTGAAGAACCCAGGCAAGCTGTAGTTCTACTGGTTTGTCAGCCATAGGCTGGATTATGGAGTTTAGTATGCTAGCACGGACTGAACTGTACAAAGGCCAGATAAACATAACATGATGTAGAGATTCAGATGTTTTCATTTCACAAGCACACATTGAAGGGACTTGGCCCTTAGTGAATCTATGTCTCAGCACCTTTGTTGGAAAGACATTAAACCTAGCTCTAATGAAGGCATATCGGTGAGACGCAGCCATAGGCAATGTTAAGTAGGACGGAGTGCGGTAGACAGGGGTTATGCCGAAATTTAACGGCGAGCAGGCTCCACCACCAGCTACGAAATTTTGGTATAGCTCCGCATCATCCAGCCTTTGATTTATACACCTTTTGCCACATTTAGATCCAGTTTGAGCAATTCAGTGGGCGAGATCTCATAGGACAGCAATTTGGCATGGATTTTTCCTGACCACAAATTTGTGAAGTCATCTGGCCAGGGATCTCGTGTTATGATTATTCTGAGCGGGCCAATTACATAAATAGGATTGAGGGATACCTAGTTTTCTCTAGATTGCTGCCTATTATACAACATCCAGAGGTGATATTCTTGAGCTTCCTTTCGCGTAAAGCGCCTGGGATCAGATGCTAACGGTAGAGTTACCAGTGCAGCACCCAGGATAGGTTAGGAGGAGCAGTCCTGATTTCTTAAGCAGTCGACGAGCTGACCTTGGGATAAATTACAGATTACAGAAGCTCACGATTACAGAAGCTCACGATGCGATCCCCCCCCCCCACTTTACCCCACTCAGACAGGCCCAACTTTATTCTAGCAGTCTGCCTGTGGTATTAACTTCTTCGGCTTGCATATTTTGGTCCGAGTCATGTGTTATGTTAGAAAGTCTCTTATCTTGACTACCCACCGCCCTACTGAACTATGATTTCTGAAGTCCAGTGTTAAAGCTTTACTCGGTTATTAAGTTGGGGTGGAGGAGGCGAGGCGGGAAGACGGAGGGAACTTTCCTTCAGTGTTTATGGAAACAAAGGCAACCGATTCATAGGAGGGAAACGTTCCGCCCAGGAACTTTCTTGCATTTATTTAATCAGTTTCTTAGGTCTCATTAGCAAATCATTTCACCAGTCAGCTCCTGCTTCTGTGGTAGAAGCATGGTGTCCTCTTTTCCGAGGGAACTTTCCTTCAGTGTTTATGGAAACAAAGGCAACCGATTCATAGGAGGGGAACGTTCCGCCCAGGAACTTTCTTGCATTTATTTAATCAATTTCTTAGGTCTTATTAGCAGATCACGTCACCAGTTACCTCGTGCTTCTGTAGTAGTAGCATGGTGTCCACATAAAATGATAAAAATTTAAGCATAACAAACTCAAATGAGAGGTTTCCCCCTTCATTTAAACAACAAGAAGAAAGAAAAAGAAACCAGCAAAAATGAATAAATACGTGTATTCAGAAGCATACTTTTTTGGTTTTGGTTGCTTCTCTTTCTTTCATTTCATCCAAAAATATAAACAATAAACAGGTTTCCACAATGGTTAGTCTCCAGATATCCTCTAGTGGTAAAATTAAGTTTGATGTAGATCTAGGTCAGAAAGCAACCTTCCTTGTAGCTGATTCCTTATATTCACTCTTCCCCACCCGCTTCGATTTCTAATAAGCTGGGATAGTGTGCTTGGGGGAAGAGGGTGAAATGACTCTAGTTCATAATATGCTGCGATTGCCTAAGGTCTTTAAAGAGGCGTCTTCCACTTCGAGGTCTCCTTCGGATATCTAGTATTCCCCATCCCACCCCAAATCTGTGCAAAGAAAATGCCTCTGAGAACGAACCATGGCCGAGCTTCAATATAATTTTATATTATAATTTTACGTTGTAACTTAGAAATGCAAACAGATATCCCTCCGCGAACAGCTGCTGACTCCTAGTTTGAAATAGTGTGCCAAACTCACGTTGAAAAGAAAAGAAGAAGCATAGGTTCAGACATGCGCCTCGCTTTGACTTCAACATATTATTGCCTAGCCTAAATTATTCGAAGGGAGAAATCCAACTTTGCTGGAGTCAGATCAATGCACTCTCTCCAAATTTCGTTGCTACGCGCACAACATAATGGGCTACTAGAGCCAGACGGGAGTCTACGACGGAAAATGCTAGATACGTGTCTGCTAGCCTGGAGCTAGGCTTGCTAACCCAGAAGTGAGTCGCATTAAATTCAATAGGGCTTCAAGTCTCAGGTTAAGTGTGCGCAGGATTGTAGTATTTCATAACTTTCTTATGCTCCGGATCCTCTAGCTTAGGCTTTGGAATGGCCTTATTTTGAATGTGAGCCCCACTGAGACCTGAAAAGACTTGTGCTCTGCTCCCATTCCTTAGGAGACGTTGATTTGGGAGAGATGCCCTTGACTTCAACTGAATTTACGTCCAAGTAAATACGCATTCATATACGTCTGTGGTCCCAGCCACTCTCGCGCGGAAGGATGTTCTATTGAAACCAGCAGGACTTCCTTCCCGACCGACGCGTTTAACACTGGGGTGCCAGGCTGCGATCCTGCGCTCGGTTGCCCGCACATAAATCCCATCCCTATCAGAGAGAAGAAGGAAGGTAGTCACCAGCAAAGCAGTGAGCAGGATTTCAGCCAGACCAGAATCCCAGCTGCCAGGAAAAAAAAATGGGCTTAAGGTGCAAACGAAGTCCAAATTTTAAAGGAAATAAATCTCCCAAACCCGATCGTCGCTCACTCTTTACCCTTCAGGCCCTCTCCCCCCTTCCCCCCTCTTTTTAACCTGAAAGAATTTCGAAGCGAAGATAAAAAATTACTTCGGTAGTCGTTTGACACCTTTTCTTGGCGCAGAGATGCAGTTCTTAAAACGCCTGATGGAAAGCCGCCTGTTTGGAAATTTTTCCAGAGGGAAAACTGCCTTGGCACACAGTCACATTCTTGACAACTGACACTTTTAATATTAAATAAGTGCGCACTGATTGTATTAATTTGGGTGGAGATTTACAAAATGCAATCTGCGGCTATATATTTAAAGGCAGGCAGCCTTCCGACTCCCATGATAGCTTTTACACTTTTTCCTTCCTCTTCGCGCACCCCCCCCCCGCCACCGCCAGCCCCTTTCCCGCAAAACCTCAATTTACCCATGTCAGAAATATAAAGCCCGTTTTAATTAGCATACAAAATAGCATCCCTTTCTTAACAATGTTGTACCTTTTTAGTTCCTCCTGGAAATAAGGAGTGGATAAATCATTCTCTTCAGCGAGTGGGATTTTAAAGGAAGAGAGACAGAAAGTGGTAGGGGGGGGGAAATCCCTCCTTCGATCTAACTTGGCTTAAGTTATTGTGTCTTCCTTAGCTCTTCCAGTCTTTTTTTAATTTTCAGTTCAAACTCATAAAACAGCCTAACGACTGTACTAATGCAGCCATTATATTTCTCTTGGACCAATAACTGTGGTGTTGTTGTTGTTGTTTAAAAAATTAATAGGATATCTGTGTCTCCGCATTGTACAAAAGCTCGTCTCCCCACCCCTCACCTCAAACTACCAGCCCTTTGGGTGGCTTCTGAGAGCCTTCGGTCCATTCCATAACTCAACTAAGGAGACTCTAGGCTTTGCCGACCCACATGTTCCAGCGCAACCTGGTTGTAGAGCTGGCTGGTTGTTTGCTGGTGCTTAACCCGCCAACCCTCCACCCACCCACTTCCCAATCTCCCAGACGAGTTTGTTGGCAGGAGCAGAATGAAAAAGCAGTCATTTCTCTTCTCTCCCCCCCCCCCCCGCGCCCTGCATAATAGTCTCAAGAAATGCTATAAAGTCCTGGTTAATGTCCGAGACACATTGTTAAGTGTTTAAAATGTTACCGCTACACACAATGCACGCCAAAGTAGTTTAGTTTGCTCTAGAATTGACCATTATCTTTTATAGTTAAAAATCAAGTGCACATTATTAGTTTTACTTCACTGGCTTTGACGATGCTTTTGGCCTTGTTAGCGATTAAAGAAAAAAGGCGCCGAGAGCCGAGTTCACGAGCTTCTCCTCGCGCGGTCCAAAAGCTTCCCCGAGTCAAATGCTAGCCTTCTCTTTACCATTGACCTCCCCGGGCTTCGGATCCGGCCCTGGGTGCCTTGACCATCAAAGCCCAGACGCTTTGGGTCCCACAAACGCAACCATAAAATGGGGCCCTGGATATGAGGGGCTGCTTCCTTATTGCCTTATACTTTGAGTGAAAAGGAACCAACAGTACCCTTGATTGCAGAGGGGTGTGTGTGTGTCCAGCTGCAAACGGTTCTAACCTGAAAGAGAAGAGGTTTCAAATCATTTTCCTAGCCCCGCTCCTCTGGTTTCGACTGCCGGTTTCCCCTTCGAGTCTTCTCTTGAATCTTAAGAGCAGAAACCGAGTCTTGCTGGGATGGATCTGACCAAAGGTCCAACTGACCTCCAAAGTGGCCCACGGGATGCCCCTGGACCTCTCTGAAACGGGAAATGGTCAGTCGCCCGTGCACTTATGAGGTGCGCATTCCCGTATCTCCAGGTTTTTCGCCTTCGCTAGACTCACGAATCGGCTCGACCTTCACTGTAGCACTTATTTAAAGAGAGGAATGGCGGAATGGAATTCTTTCCATTGGGATCTATAGATTCGCAATCTTTTTATTTAAATTGGGGGGTGATTATTATTTTTAAACAGACTTCTATTATATTTTCTTTCTTCAACGGACCCTTCCCCAGGTAGACGGCTGTTGTTGTTGTTGCATTAGTAGCAAGATTTTTTAAGGCATGCGCTTCATTTCTTTTGGATCTGGTAGATGAGGGGTGAAGGCGGGGATCAACACACCGCACCGGACGAGATTCCCCCTCCTCGAAGTTTTGATCTACCTGATTTTAGCCCCACCAAGTCCTGGGAAAGGCGAAGGTGGGCCGTGCGCGCGGGTCCCATTTCATTGCGCGGAGATCTGCTGTTACAACTCTAAGCCCGTTGATAATACGTTTCCAATGTGCTAGCCCATAAAAGTGCTCCTTATATGGCATTAATTTTGCTAGAAGTCATATTGCCCTCCTAGGAATCTGATAAGAACTTGTTCCTCACACATTAACACAGTGTAAGTTAAGTCGAGTTGGGGAAACACGGACAATATTACTCCAGGGTGTGGGGAAGGCGGCTCTTCTTATAGGCTGCTGACCCCCTGCCTCTGGTTGTTCTGCCTCCATGCTTAACTTGTGCTGGAAGCCGGCAGAAGTGAAAAACCCAGGGCGCAATTCTTGGCTGGTGGGAGAGGAGATGATAGGTGAGGGTGATGGGTATGGCAGTGGTGGAAGTGGCTTAAGAAGGACGTCTTGCCTTTCCATAAAGATTTTACGGGCCCGGCAAAGTTGAAACTATCTCTGCCAGGCTTCCCATCCGACAAGCCAGAAACCTCAGGAGGCCCCCTTCGCGTTAACTTGCCTAGGAGAAAACTCGCGTTCTGTGTCCTGCTGCCTTCTGAATGTTTTAGAAGCTAAGCGGAGGGGAATCCCAGAAGGAAGGGAGGGAATTTCCCCACTTCTGTAGGCAAAACCAGGGCATTATTAGGCATGCGAGGCTTGGCAGATCAATCCTACCCTACCCACCCCTCCGTGCTGTGGAAAGGGGGAAATGTGCGGAGTGGCATATGAGCATATAAGCATTTTGCAGGACTTGCCCTGCATTGTATGAAAGCCAAGGGTAAGCCGTGCCAGAGAGGGTATATCTGAAAGCCACCCTCTCTGCAGCACTCACTACACCGAAGGCTTGGTCAGGAAAAGAAGGCAGCGCCTTTGCCTCCCGATTCCCTTGGCATTCTTAGCGCTTTTGAGGGCTTTATGGACGAGGGAGTGGGTGCCAAAACGGAACCGAGCAGAAGATTTACAGCACAATATTGAATTGTTCAAAAGAATATTCCTACTCGCTTGGGAGCAGAGACAGGCGATCATTTAAATCCTACCAGCTGGGGCGGTTTGGAAGAAGAGATACTTAACGCAGGGATTTTTAACAAAAAAAAAAAGTTTAAAAAAAATTTCTTTTCTTTTCTTAAAAAATAATAATTCTAAAAGACTCCATGGACAATAAGAGATGTTATTTCTCTCAAGTTTTTATTATTTCCAAACAACGCGTGCCAAGAACATGAGAGGCAGAGAGAGAAGTGGAGCCATTCTTTCGCTCCCCCCCCCCCCAAATTAAAAAATCTATCTATCTGCCCCCGTCTGCCGGTCTCACTCTCTTGTCTGCTAGTTGTCTACCACAATTACGAACTGGCTACACAGTTTTGTCTGACAGTCCTTTTTAGCCTTTTATGGGTTGAGAATGAGGATATTTTGAGATAATTTGCTTGTGGCGCACTTTTGAATCTATAGTGGGTGTGCGATTATTATTATACTCCCCCTTGGGGAAAAAAGAAACAATTCCGAACACTAATCATTAGAATTTAATGCTAATCTGAGGATATCTCGCATCCACGTTCTGTGAGACCTTTTGCTATCCTCGTCCCTACAAGACACACCAGATATTTCTGCTTCGCATGTTAGTTTAAGACCAGATACGGAAGACTTCGATGCAATGCTTGCTTACTGGGTCAACAAAGATGGGCTCATATTGTTACTGTTGCTTCTGCGGCGCTAGACAGGAATACTTTACAGTGGCGCTCCTCAGCCTCTCTGCCAGGCGGGGGTTCACTTCTGAGCCGGTATTTCTATATGTACACTTAGCTGAAAGTAAACCCACACTGAACACAGTGGGACTTGCTTCCGCGTAAAACACGTATATGTCAATATTCAAAGATGGGAGCCAGGCTTGAGAATTTTCTTCATTAGTGTCGTTGTCATCTTGAGGAGACATTGGGTGACTTTATGATGTCCGTAAACCTTCATTGCTAGTGAGGAGGTCAGACTGGTTTAGAACTTCCAGTGGCCCGTGATGCCATAATCACCGCCACTAAAAATAGGTAAGCAAAAGCATGTCCCAGGGCTTGACAATAAATACTGAGGTTTTAATAATTTCATCACAGCCATGGGCTGTATGAGATGGGATTGGGAGAGCAAAAGGGGGAGGGGGAATGTTGGTGGAGGTGGCAGAAAGAGAGAGAGGAGTTGGGATGTTGAAAGGTTCACTTACAGCTCGCTTTACGACCTAAACGCTTAATATGCTCTTTTGCAATTTTATATTAGCGCATATGCTTAAAGAGGAAGCCTGGGTAAATTATGGGTTGCATTAAAATCGGGGCAAATTGTTTTCTATTGTTTGTCTCCCCTTTTTCCTCCGTGTGCGCGAGAGCCCACGCGCGCCTTTCCCCCTCCTTTGCTCACACGCAGGCAAAAGGCAGCCTATATGTGGCAACATCAATTGTACCCCGGGTACCTAGGCAAGGGCAGCAATGTGGCACCATCGATTACACACACACACATACACACACACATATATAAAATTCAGCAGTGGACCTGAGAGCAGCTCATTGCCTACGAAACCAAACGGGGAGGGGTTGCTGGCGAGGGCTGGGATTCCATTGGCTGCACGCACTCGCCGTGGCGCGGGGGTATCTCTAATCATATCCAGAATGTTTTGCACAAGAAATGTCAGCCAGAAAGGGCTATCTGCTCTCTTCGCCAAATTATTCCACCACGGCCATGGCATGCTCGGAGAGCCCCGCTGCAAACTCTTTTTTGGTGGACTCCTTGATCAGCTCAGCCTCAAGCAGAGGGGAAGGCGGAGGAGGCGGAGGCGGGGGCGGCGGAGGAGTTGGAGGAGGAGGAGGCGGAGGAGGCGGCGGCTACTATCCCAACAACAGCGGTGTCTACCTGCCACAGGCGTCCGATCTGTCCTATGGGCTGCAAAGCTACGGGCTTTTCCCGGTCTTGAGCAAACGCAATGAAGGCCCTTCTCCAAGCGTGGCGCCGGCTTCTCACGCCTACATGTCAGGGATGGAAGTCTGGCTAGATCCCCCCAGGTCCTGCCGCCTGGAAGAGCACGAGAGCCCGCAGGCGACCTCCTGCTCCTTCGCTCCCAACATCAAAGAGGAGAGCTCCTACTGCCTCTATGACGCCGAGAAGGGCCCCAAAGAGGCGGCGGCCACCGACTTGTCCGTTTTCCCAAGGCTGAGCTCGGAGGTCTGCTCCATGAACAACGTGACAGCCACCGGGGTGCCCGTCCCAGGCTACTTCCGCTTGTCTCAAGCCTACGGCACCAGCAAGAGCAGCGGCGGCAGCAGCAATGGCAGCAGCTACAACAACAACAGCAACCACCACCATCAACATCATCACCAACAGCAGCAGCAGCACCACCATCCGGGGCAGATGGTGGTTCCTTCCCAGTTCGCCCCGCAACCTCAAGTGCGCTTTGAAACTCCGCCAGCGTTGACTCCTGCAGTCCCACCGCCGGATCCGGGGAGGAAAGACAGCGAGGATTCATCCCCACCCAGCACCTTGGCTTGCGTGGCCCAAAGGGGCGAGGAAGACGGGCAAGCTTCCTCTTCGGCCCCCGAAGAACTCTCCCCGGCTCCTTCAGAGAACAGCAAGCCCTCTCCAGAGAAGGAAACGCTAGGTAAGCAATAAAATAAAATAAAATAAATGCACTACTCTCTACCCGCCTAGCTCCCCCGCCCCCGCGCACGGCAGCCGTCCCCGTTGCCACAAAAACCAGGAGGGGTGGGATGCGATAAGGGGGTGAGAATCGCCCAGAATACTGGAAGCCCCCTTCGCTGACCAAAATGGCCATTCATAGAGCGGCTTAGCGTAACCTGCTGAGCTGCCATTCATATTTGGACGCTGGGATGCTGTAAATAAATAAATATTGATATAGCCACCCCTTCGAGTTTATGAGCCATACAAAAAGAAAGGAAAAGCTGAGTATGGGTAAAATCCTAAAGCCAAAGACAAAATAGGAAGAAAAGGAAAAAAGAGATAAATACAGCTCTGTATTTCCTCGCCTCAAGTGATGCTGAGGTGACTGCAGAGATAACATAGATGTTTGTAAAGCGTCCAAAGTAAGCAAGGGGCCAGCGCCAATAAATAAGCCCATTAACAGGCTAAGTTCTAGTTTACGATCCTGGATGCCTTTAAAAAAAAAAAAAAAGGCAGCTGGGTTAAAATTCTCTTCTATGAAGCACTATCAAATTAGACTGCTGGAGACTGCGCTGCGAGAGGCTCTCCAGAGCGCCACAAGGCTTCTGTGTTGAAATATACGCAGGGTCATTGGAATGAATGGGAGCTGTACAAGAATGCCAGAGTTCCTGGTCGGTGCTCAGTCATTCATTTCAACGCGCGGGGATGGCGAGTGGCTTTTGCAGAAGAATTTTCTATTTCATGATGCCATTAAAGGGAATAATAAAACAATGATAAGAAAATAAAACCGGGAACTCCGCAGGGTAAGCTTGCAGTTGTTGCTTCTCCCACAATTCTGAAACAGGATGCAATGAAGCATGTTACATGTGTGCACACATATATGCATATGCATATCGTTATCTAAATGCACACAGAGAGAGTTGGGTTTCCCGCCCCAACCCCACCTCCAGCTACATGTACTTCCAAAAAATAAAGAGAAATGCATATGTGCTTTAAAAAAAACAACGTGCATCATCTGTGTGTGCTTGTAGGAACCATCTGAGCGCTAAACTGCCCAACGGTTTAGATTTAATTTGAATTTTAAACGCACAGCCCGTTCCTATGCTTGCTTGTTTGCTGCACCACTGAATTGAACGGGCTTGATTCTCAGTAACGCAACATTCCTATACCTGCTTACCGGGGAGTAAGCCGCACTGAACACAGTGGGACTTACTTCTGAGCGAACATGCTCTGGAAGGGTGTGTGGAGTAGTTTAGATGGGATTGCAGCCCTCATTCGCCAGAAATATTAGGCATAACAATTCGAAAACGACCCCACCCCCAATAAAAAAACAGCCAGCCAGGGCTTCTTCTTTTTTTTAATCGAGCGTCGACCACATTTTCAAATAATCTGGATTTAGGGGAGGGAGCAGGGGGCGGTCTCGCAACGAGTGTTTTGAGAACAAACGGCCAGGACTGAAGCAGAGGCAAAACCCTGCAAGACGCCACTGCCAAAGGCATTTGTGCGCATCGGTGTCAACTCCAAAAGCGATCCGGTCTCTCAGACCAGCGAGATGCGGCAAAGTCAGGGAGTGTGTTGCAATGCTCGCTCTCCTTTGGGGCTCCCAATTTAAGAGGGACCCGAACCCTGAAGGAAGGCCAGATTGCCCTTCTCAAATTTATATTCGGTACTAAGTACGGAAGCGTCCCCCAGCCCAGCCCCGCTACGCCGCCCACGTTTTCCTGGTGTCGTTCTGGTAACCTTCCCTTTCCCCCCTTATTTTCCCCCCTTAAAACTAGGCAGTTCCAAAGGAGAGAACGCAGCCAGTTGGCTCACCGCAAAAAGTGGCAGGAAGAAGCGATGCCCTTACACCAAGCACCAAACTCTCGAGCTGGAAAAGGAGTTTCTGTTCAACATGTACCTGACTCGTGAGCGTCGCCTAGAGATCAGCCGCACAGTCCACCTAACAGACAGACAAGTCAAAATCTGGTTTCAGAACCGCAGGATGAAACTGAAGAAAATGAACAGGGAGAATCGAATCCGGGAGCTCACAGCCAACTTCAATTTCTCCTGATGAACCCTAGGCACGCATCTTGATGGTCTGAACAGCTAGGACGGTTCCACCCCACCCCCCCACCCACGGATCTCCTCCCCACCCCCTAAGCCTCTAGCTACTCGCACCTGTGTGAGTCCGAGCCTTTCAATTACATCCTCAGCCTCTCCATGGCCTCTTGGTAATTGATTTCGTTGGGATGAAGCCATAACAGATGCACACTACCCCATCCATGTCCGCTACTGCCCTCCGTGAATTCCCGGTTCTGGAAAATCTGATGCTGGGGGGGGGGGAATGGTTTTCAGAACCCTAGATGCCTATTGTCCCTCCCTTCTCAACACCCTTCTCCCAAACTCCATTTTCAGAAAATTGAGCCAAATAAGACTGAAGGCAACTTGCGTTCTCTCCCACCCCACTGTAATGATAGCTGGTGTTTTGGATCTGAGCCGAGGATGGTTTTGAATAATTAAAATCTGGCCACGCCGCTGCTTAATAGGAAGCATGCGTCTAGCCGATCCAGATAACATCAGGTTATAGAATACGGTGTCAGGAGCCAAGGCTGGCGCACTTATATGTTTGTGCCCAATCCCCCGCGTACACAAAAATCCACATTTAATATTACAACTTTTAAAATGAGACCTCTTCCCCCTCCTCCTCCCCCTTCCCCCCCAAAAAAAAGTAGAGAGGAAAGTCTTTGTCTGCTTTATTGGCTAAAATCTTACACTTTCTGGTTGTAGGTAATGACTTGAGGTAGTTTTTGCTTTGGATACCTTTGGGTTACCGCTAGTTACGCTTGGCAAGCACATGAAAGGAAGGAAGGAAGAAATCTCCCCGCTTTGGAGAGGAGATACGACTTTGTCCACGGAGAGGTGTGTTATTCTATGTATATTGGACCACCAGATGAAATTTTCCCCCTGACTTGACTGTGGGGGACAGCAAGGGAGGTGAAAGTCCCCCCCCCCTGGTTTCCTTGATACTGTGAAGTTACATGCGTTGAAAAGGTCAAGCGTGTAGTGCAAAGAGAAGATTTTTTTTTTTAAAGAAAAAAAATATCTATGAATACAGAATATGTATAAATGTCTATTAATATTAATATTATTAATATTATTAAAATGCCGATACTGTTGCAAGCAAAGCATTCTATAGCGTTATTCTCGATGTTAGCTCTATCTCTCGTCCATCCCCTCCTTACCTTAAAACCAATGAATTGTAATGCTGCGTGGAAGTAAAGCAAAACAAAAAAACAAAAACAAAAAAACACAGGACAAAATGGAGACGCTGTTTATGTTTCTCTTGGAAGAAGAATAAAAGGCATGGAATGAACCACCCTCTTTTTTTAAAAAAAAAATACCTCGTTTGTGACTGTTTATTCTCATGGTCCTACTTTCAGATCTCCAAGAACTTTTACAACAGGAATAGTTTGCCCGAGCCCCCTGCAATTACTTTAGGAATCTATTTAAATATTACCTAGACGGTCGTAATTTGTCTGGGCCATATAGCAATGGTGCTGTAAGGTTTGTCGGCTTTTGTTCAGTTTTATGACTTGCTAGTATATCTGGATTGTTGCTGTCTTGGACGAGTGGTTTTAGTTGACTGAGGGGCTGCACAGACAGAGGAAGCCAAGGGCTACTTATTTGAGAAGTTAGAGGACTTGGGCTTCTCTTTATTTATTTATTTTATTAAAATAACTCGGTGGTTAACTCACGAGGAAGGATCCACTATTGTTTTTTTTATTTTTATTTTAAACCAAACTACCCCACTAGACGCTCGGAGCTCTTTTCAACTCCAGAGGAAAACCTAGATGCCCCCACATACCAAAAAAAAAAGGCGATTCTGAAAAGGTGAGCACGTGGGAACGAGGATCTTGAGCCTTGTTCTCCTTGATCGATCAGCTTTTCCGCCATGTTTATTCTTCCCTTCGCTACCTGCCTGCTTGCGGATGCGCTTAAGCGGAGAATGTTTTGGCATTAAGGTTCTGTATCATTGCACGTTGATCAGCTCCAGAATCCAGACAAAGGCGAATCGGGTGGGGAGGGGAGAGAGAGGGGGAGATTGGAAGGGGTGGGAGTGGAGGCGGTGGTGATGGGAGCCTGAAAGGGCTGTGTAGCCATTTCTTTTTCCAGACTTTGAACCCGCGCATCTTGATCGTCTTCGATAACCTATGTATACGAGGATTCTTGCCTCTCGAGGCCTGTCTGGCCCCGCTGCCCCCTTCTCTAAGTTGCATTTTTAAAGTGCATCATACCCTAATTCGATCGTGGCTAAGTTAGAGAACTATGATGGAACGTAGAGAGTAAGATTAAACGGAGTGACGACAAAGTGGGCACAAAGGCGTTTCTAATGATTTGGCGGGTCCAGAAGAAGAGAAAGAACTTCATTTTTTAAAAAACACACACAAACAAGAATGTGGAAAGTTTGTAGACCGAGATGGAGACTTTGGTGGAGAGGGCGGAGGGGGGCGGTGGGAAGGGTGAGGTCTTGTTGCTGTTCGGTTTTTTTGGGGGGTGGGGGCTTTCCCCACCCCACCCGCTCGGAATCTGTTTCTTTTGGGCATTGGTGTCTCTCATGTTTATTCGAAGCGGGATCCTGTTTCCTAAGGAAAGCGGCAGTGGGGAGCCCTCTTAATTAGGAGGCTGAGAACTGGTCGGTGGTTTAGGTAGTTTCATGTTGTTGGGGCTGGATCTCTCTCTCTCTACAGCACGAAACTGCCTTAATTACTTCAGTTTGAAATCATCAACCGGGTCTAATAAGAATAAGCGCCGGAGTCCATCCGTAGCAATAGCGATACAATACAATACTAATAATACCGCCTTTTACCGAAGAAATCTGGCAAGCTACCTTTCCTCGGCAGGCGTTAAGTCTCAATGCCATTGGTTTGCCTTCTGCGCGCCGAAAAACCCCGCGCCTTTCCGGCTGCCTCAATTAATGCATTTCAGCCAAGGTGGAAGAGGGGGGAAATGTTTCAAGGCGCTATTGGAGTAGACCTTCAAGCTTAGCTAGGATCGGTTGTCTTCGGGTTTTCTCATGCAGGTTTCCTTCAAGGTCAGGTGCACTCTGCCAGTTTAGGAATGTCCAGATTTTATTGTCTAATCCGTATCAATGGATACATTGATTATTGTTGCTGCTGTTGCTGGTGATATTATTCGCATTATTCGCAAAAATATCTGTTGCCCTGTTTCCTCCCTACGTACTGGGTATGTTTCAGTTACTCCGCTGTAAAGAGAGGGAATCTGGTAGCAATTTCCAGCTCTGCTTACTGGTTCTCTCTCATTATATTTTATTGAGCTATATTGTGTTATGAGGTCTTGCCGCCGGCCCGTTTGCGCAAACACACACACACAGCCCTCGCTCTCCCTTTACTTACAGTGGTGGCCTTCAGAATCACTCTGTTTTCTCTCCGCTGTTTCTCCCCCCACCCCGAAGCTAGAACAGTCCTTCCAATGTCTGCAGGGAATGCAGACCCTAAGGGCATAAGGGGCGGAAAGAGGGAGCCCGGGGAGGCAGGAAAACTCGGGAGGGGGGACCCCAAGGATTTCTCTGTAGCTCACAAGGCCTCGGTTACGATCATTATTGGAGTGTGTCCGGGCGCCTGCATTCCAATGAGGCGGAATAAGCAACAGCGACCTCGCTTGGGCTCGAGGCTGCGCTGTGCTTTGCTGTCGCCTTGCCATTTATGCGCAGCAGCCCAGCGAGAGGCGAAGGAGCTGCAACGCCTTGTTTACACCGGATACACACATTGTTTACAGCTATTGTAAATGAACAAGACCTCTCCCTTCCATGTCCTGCGGTGGGTACGGGTGCGTGGGTATTGGGGAACGCACGGGAATATCCTTTATATTCTTTTTTCCCCTCCCCCACCCTTCAAGTTTCCGAACGTTTCAGAGAACAATTAAAAAGGCTGGAGAAATCAGATTTGTTTAATTCTGCCTCCCACAAACACACACCGTCCCGTCAATTTTTGGGGGAGCCTTTGCCACGGTCGAATAATTTAAATGGCAAGTTCACACGGTAAGTGCTTCGGGGGCATTGCTGCTTATAATATGGACATTGTGTGGTTATGTATGTGTCTGTGTTTGCACGAATGCACGTGCCTACGGCTTGGATCTAGAGGACGTACATGTTCCCACCACATGAATACAGAAAGAAGGCATTGCTGTATGCAAGCAACTACCATGGCCAGCCTTCTGTATGAAGTCTGTGCTTCTTCTGAATCATTCTACGATTGTTTGGTCACTTATCTCAAGCAATGCTTATTTAAAAGCTAAAAACACAACAAAACAGACAAACCCAAGAACCCGGAATTCTCCATATCAGTGCGCAATACATTACCTCCTACAGAATATTATCCAAATCTTATTAGGACTTTCTTTCTTTCTTTCTTTCTTTCTTTCTTTCTTTCTTTCTTTCTTTCTAAAAAGAGAAAACTCTATATGTATCTGTGTGTACACACATATATATGTGTGCATGAATGAGAGGGAGAAGGGGGTGGAATATATGTGGGGGGAGAGAGAAACATTAGTCAATTATATTGCTTAGATATGTTTAGGAACATACTGATTACTTCAGACTCTGTGTAAAATAAGTAAATAAAGTGCGAGCACACAGTTATAACCCTTAAACGGCGTTTTTACTTTTCCTTTGATCTGTCTGGTAGGTAGATTCAAGGGTTAAAACCTAATAATGTGTGTGTGTGTGTGTGTGTGTGTGTGTGTGTGTGTGTGTGTGTAACCAGATATAGTTATTAAAACTCTGAAGCTGTGACCATATATGCACAGTAACTTGAAATAAATACTGTTGAGATCAGTATAACATTTTTTAACCTGGGCGAAAATTTCCCGAAACGGGCGAGACAGTGTATATGGGTTGTTTATATGTCACGGCTACCGTTCTGCACACACTTACTCGGGAGTAAGTCCCAAATTTATGTGTTCAGGGTAATGTCCAAAGACTGGTAGCCGCCTTATTCCAACCCGAAGCCTATTTCATTGGAGCTAATTAACAGTTCAAAGAAAGCAGGAATTCGGCTAATAAGGAGGCTTTCTCCATTTTCATATTATTTGTCACTAAATGGAAGTCGGCTATAGGTGCTACAAAGCCGAGCTATTAAAAAAAGATTCCTGTTTATACTGAAAATACAATATGTGCACCAAATGAAGAAAATGGCGAAATACTTTGTATTTTTCCCTTTCTATCATTTCGAAGGTGAATATAACAAATCATCTTTAAATTCTTTAATTTTAATGGTTCAGCAGCCAGCTTTTTTTAAGGGAGCTCTGAAATGTTTATTCCTTTATTGTAACGCGAGCCTTACATTTCAAATTTCTACATGTCTACTCAAAAGTAAGTCCCACTGAGTTCAATGGCGCTTCTAGGTAACTGGGTATAAAGAGACTGCAGTCTTAGACTGCAATTTTACCCAGAAGTAAGTCCCACTGAGCTTTAATGGGACTTACTCTGTAGTACGTGCCGGGGATTGCAGCTGGATCATTACCGTTGTTTCCCACTCTCAAAGGCTTAATCCGGAATGAAAAGTCACTACCGCCTCCGAAACCCCAAAAAGTCATAAAAACATTTAGGAATCCTGCTGTTAAGATTATTTTTCTCCTTCGAGGAGGAAGGAAGTTCTGCCAGCATATTTCACAACAGCTGACTCTCGATTTTAAACAAAAATGACGTAAGACTTCCGTCTTTCCAGGAGAGAAACCGACTAATAATAATATTTTCCTCCTCTCTCCTGTTGAGGATATCGCACTAAGGCGATCACATACTTTAGCTGTAATTACATAGGAAGACATTTGTTTACATTTATTTTTATTTTTTTTAAAGAAATGGCTTTGTTGAGGCATGGGAAGAGATTTCCAGCAACGCCCCTGCGAAATTGTTTCTGCTGAGGATCTGTGAAATATTAATTGTTTCTTGTAATCTCGGGACCTTATGTCAAAAAAAGAGAACTGACTGCTAATTTAAGTTTTTCTCAAGACTCAGCTATTGGAGAAGTATGAAAGGGGGAAAAGAACGTTGACGTGATGTAAAGCTAATGAGAACCATACTTTTTGCGCTCACAATATTCACAGACGAATTTCATTAGCACGGTTTCCTTGCTATTTGCCCCGTCTCTAGCCTGACGAAGAGTTAAAAAAAATAATAATAAAATAAAATACAGAGATCCTTATTCTCTTCCCCCTCCTCCCAGTAGCAGAACACAGCATTTCTTTCCAAAGAAAGAAAGAAAAAAAGAAAGAAAGAAAGAAAGAGAAATAAATAGGGGGGGGGAAACGTTTAGGAATCCTCCGGAAAAAGACAATGAATGCAAATGTCACCGACAATCCACCATTTAGTCATAACTTTAATCCACAACACTGGACTTGATCTGAGACCGTATCACCTTCTCCTTGTTTTTCCTAGACGGCGGTAACCCTCCGCCGCTTACAGAAGCCATATAAGAACGTGCCAGAGAGTAAATAACTATTTGCACCTCAAATCCGACGGCTCGGGAACGCGATCCGCCAGCGGGGATACTGCATAAAAATGCAAGGGCGAAAGAGGGTGCCCCTTTAAAGGCAGGCGACAGACAGGATTTTGCTCCTATTTTGCTTTCATGCATGCTTAGGAATTAATCGTCATGAAGAGTGTGTGAGTGTGTGTATTTTTTTTGTGTGTGTGTGTGTGGTGTGTGTGTGTGTGTATTCCTTCCCCACCCACAGACAGACACACAGTCTCACACACTCACAGGCTCCAACATAGCTGTGCTTTATCCGGTTCTTGACAGAATGTGTAGTTACACTTCAGAGAGAGAGGGAGAGACAGAAGGGATAAAATGCCCAGTGGCCGTGGATCCCGCCGCAGTCAACTTGATCGAGGGGGATGTGTCCGCTCAGTTTTTCTCCCGCATAAAAGTTCTCTTCTGCATTCCTCCTCTTGACTTGGTCTCTTCCTTTTACCAAAATAAAATAAAATAAAATAAAATAAAATAAAATAAAATAAAATAAAATGGTTATCTAGTTGTCAAACCTGCCTCAAACAACTTCTTGATAAAATGTCACAATGTTATTTAAAAGAAAAACAGCAAGAAGGGTAATTGTCTCCCACACCTGCACGTTAAGCTAGTATTTGTGGCAGAATTTAAATGTGTCTGCGGTTCCTTGCCTTATTCTGCTGCTGGAATTATTTCGGGGGCTGTGCAGGGGGTGAGGGGAGGGAGAGAGAAGAGAAAGAGATTACTGAGGAGCCAGGAGGTGGGTGTTTGGGATTCCTAGTTGTGGGTCCGATTCCACAGTGAGGGATTCCTGGCTGTGGGTCCGAGGACTCTTAGATCGGAGGTGCAGATAAGGATGCAAATTTCGGTATCGATTTGAGATCTCTCGCCCCCAGCCCCAGTTATCCTCCTGCTCTGTTCGGCGGTGGGCAGATTCCCTTTTGGAAAGGGGAACCGTGTTGGATTTGACTTTTCCCTGCCAGCCCCAGTTAGCTCTGAACTCAACGGCACAGTATTATTTACAGTGAGTTCCCAAACTAAACACAATAGTATAATTTAACCTTTCCAGGCACTCGTAAATTTTTACTGCTGTGAAACACAGCGATGCAAATGAATACGCTCGTAGTTACTGACTTAATAACAACCCCGTGGCTCCCGAAACAATAACTCCTTATGAAATATAATAAATATATATTTAAATACAGTATGCCGCCAATGTTATTTTGCTTTTTTATTGCTTCAATTATTGTATAATTTTATGTGAAGGTCTCCGATCACAAGGAGGGTAGCCTGTCTTTGTGTGTGTGTGTGTGCGTGAGTGAGTGAGTATGTGTGTGTGTGTGTATGAGAAAGAGACTTGGCTTTTTTTTTTTTTTTTTTTGCAAGGAACACGGACCATTGATGGGATGATTAATTATGATATAAAATAGTCCGCTTTAGAAAGGTGGCCATACCCAAAATTCTGATCTTTTAATCTCGATCAGCCACAATTAAAACAAATATTGCCGTACAAGTCGTCTATCCCTTTGCATAAAAACATATGGCTTTGCTATAAAAATGATGACGGGAAAACACTGACCCATTAATAGCCTGCGGACTGATTTATACTTTATTGTTCTGCTGCCCGGCCATGTGACGCGAGGCAGCCAATGGGCTGACAGGCAGCCTTCAACTTATTAGGTGACTGTACTTCTTCGTGAGGACCAAGTTGTTACATGAAATCTGCAGTTTCATAATTTCGCCAGGTCTTGCCTCTCCTTTTTTTGCACTGGGGCTGGGGCTGGGGCTTGGCTTGGATGGCTATGTCTTCTTCGGGGACGCTCAGCAACTACTACGTGGACTCTTTCCTCATCCACGACAGCGAGGAGCTGGTGCAGTCCCGCTATGGCTCGGCTTCTCTAGGTCAGCCGGCCAGGCAGGCGACCCTTGGAGACCACCCCGAGTTCACCCCGTGCAGCTTTCAGTCGAAAACCTCCGTCTTCAGCACTTCCTGGAACGCCGTGCACCCGCCGAGCGCTAACAATGTGCCCACCGTGTACCACCCGTACGTGCACCACCAGGCACCAATGGCAGCGCCCGACGGCAGGTACATGCGCTCGTGGCTGGAGCCCATGCCGGGCTCCTTGTCTTTCCCGGGCTTGCCGGCCAGCAGGCATTACGGCATTAAACCTGAACCGCTCACGGCCAGGAGGGGTGACTGTACCACCTTTGACACGCACGCGCTCTCTCTGACTGACTATGCTTGTGGTTCTCCTCCAGCTGATAGGGATAAGCAAGGCAACGACGGCGCGTTCTCGGAAAACAATGGCGAGAGCGAGGCGAACGGAGACAAGCCCCAGATCGACCCAAGTAAGTGCCATCCGCCTGGGCTTGGGCGGGAGGAGGGTGGGCGGGTGGTAGAGGGCTGGGTGTCGAGAGCCACCGTCTACCGTGAGCTATGCGGCAATGGCTGCTGGGTGGGTGACTGGGTGGGGGCTTCTGTGGTCCTAGAAGAACGTCCAGCTGCACCACTGAGCTTCTCTCTATTTCTGTGTGTGTAGAATTGTGTGCGTAAAACGGGAATATGGTTGCGCATGCATATACGCGTGTATGTACATATTTGGTGCCACAGTCTTTGTAGGCTCACGGTCTATGCAGCCAGCTAGGTCTGTGTGTGTTTCTCAGCGTCAAGGTGCCAGCAAAGTCCAGCATGACCTCCCTGTCGCAACAGTGTGCAGGGGCGCGTCACCAGCGTGTTTTCCTGGGCGCACGCTTCAGCTACCAAGCCACACTGGGGGGATGGGAGGAGAGAGCCGGGCTGTGTAGGGGGGGCGGCGTGAGAGGGTGGTGGTCGCGCACAACCCAAGTTACTTGGGAGAGGCGAGGAAAAACAAAACATTGGATGTGAATCTGATCCCTTTGTGACGACTAGCTGAGCTAGGAAAGCCAAGAACAACAACTGTTCTTGTGTGTGTGTCTTTTCCCTAACTTCATTTTTGCCCTCTGTTTGGCGACTATTTATTCCACTCCTTTGCTTGTTGCTAACACCTTCGCTTGCCTTTAGAACTGTGCCAGCGGATCAATAGTGCAGGCACAGCAAATAATGCCAAATGCAAATGTGTGAGTGTGTGTTTTCCCACCTAAAGCAAGCCAGGCTTAGCCTGAAGAGAGGGCCGGGTGGGTGTGTTCCCTTATCTCCTTGAAAGCGCCCAGCGGTTATATAAGAGAAGGTCAGAACTGGAAAGTGAAACATTTTCATTATGACACTTATTCTCAGGGGTTGTGCACCGGTCCTATATTTTTTTTTTTCCGGAGGGGGAGAGGAGAGAGAGTGAAATCAGGGGGCTTGGCTGAGAGGAGTGTAAGCAGCAAAGGCAGGCTTTGAAATTACACCCTATATAAACACTATGAAGAAGTGAGGCGGTGGCCAGTGGGGTTCCCCCCTCCCTTTCTCTCTTGCTTTTTTTACTACGCGTAATTCTACGTGACCTTTTCCATGTGTCTCAGTTTGGAGTCCATTGTGTCTGACCCCATCCTGTATGTCTGTCCAAAGGAAAGGAATGTCGTAAACCACCAATATCAGGGCATCCATGCTCTTCAAAAGGAAGGTGGTGGCTTGGGGGTGGGGGTGGGAGGAGATGCTGTTTGTGTGCCTATGGGGTGGAGATGCAGTCATAATAGCAGTGCGGGGGGGGGTTGGTGCGGGGTTCTGTCCTTCGCCAACTTAACCCTCTTTGGCGTCGTTTTCCTTGCAGACAACCCGGCCGCGAACTGGTTGCACGCGAGATCCACTCGGAAAAAACGGTGCCCTTACACCAAGCACCAGACGCTGGAGCTGGAGAAGGAGTTTTTGTTCAACATGTATCTCACCAGGGACCGACGGTACGAAGTGGCCCGGCTCCTGAATTTAACCGAGAGACAAGTGAAAATCTGGTTTCAGAACCGGAGGATGAAAATGAAGAAAATCAACAAAGACCGAGCGAAGGATGAATGATGCTCGGCTTCCAGGTTTAATCACGTTTCAAACAGCAAAAATCTCCCCTTCCAGCGCAACGCAACACAATCCTCCCCTCTTCTGTTCCCAGCATACCCCGAGACTGTGTCCAGGCCTCATGTGTTGTTGTTGTTGTTATTATTATTATTATTATTATTAATATTATTTGGGGTTTCCCACCCCTCTGGGGTTGTTGCTGTTGTTTTGTCCTTGGCCAATTCAGCTCTTGAATGTATCTCGCCAGCTTGCAGGGAGATATGGCTGTGCCCCGGTGCTATTATGGAGGTACCCAGATTTATCATTTTCTAATCATAGGAAAGGAAAGGGGGGCATTAAACTCGGAAGGCTGATCTGTTGGCTTGTCTAAATCTACCTGTCCTTCACGAAAGAAAGAAAGGAAAAAAGAAAGAAAGAAACTACCTTTTTAATGCACAATTCTTTACAGACTGTATAGGTTAGTCGACGTAGTTAATTTTATTTGCTCTTTGCGCGGCAGAGAGAGGTCTGCTCTAATACTTGAACACTGTGTTTTATTGTGGTAATTATATTTGTGACTCAATTTTTTGTGCTTGGGTGCTGTACCAGATGTGATTGTGTAAGCTAGGATTCAATTTGAACTCAGGTTGTTTATTATAAAGGTTGCATAGAGTATAGCTCGGTAGTGTAAGGAGTCCTTTTTTCTGTATCATTATTAGACAGTGAACCTTGGATTGTACCGGGGGGAAACCAATTCGTTCGCTCTCTTTCTATCCCAGCTTTTAAACACAAAAGTGGGGGGCATGATCTGGGATAGCCAAGGACTTGTGGATCCCCCAGTTCTTTTGAAGCAAGTCATTTTCGTATGCACACTTGATCTATCTATCTATCTATCTATATATATATAGTACAGTCTTCGTCAGTTGTATATATCATAATCTATATATTAAAGAAAGAAACCCTTAATAATCAGGCTAGCTTGAATCTTGTTTTTGCACCCGTGAGCAATTTTCAGATAACGGAGCTATACCTATATGTGAAAAAGAAGGTAACTACCTATGGTTTACGTTTTGAGTTTAATCGAATTTAATTGATTCTTATTGTAATGAAGTTTAATTTTATTGATAATAAATTATACACTCTAAAAAAACCTACCTTTTGGTTATTGTAGATTTGTATCGATTATTAACATAAAAAATAAAGAGTCCTGGACGTTATGTTTATGCAGAAGCTACACTGTATATCTTGCAATAGTTACCTCATGGCCTACTGACCAAATAGTTGTGTCCAGAATGATATTTAACTTTTTGCTAAATAAAATATATATTGATTCTTTTAAAAAAAAACATTGTGCTGTTTTTAAGATTATTAAGAAGGCAAAACCTGCCCATCTTTACCTTTGGAGAGCAAGCAAAATCCTAACACTGATCCTTTAACACGGTTACTCAAAAGGAAGACCCACTCATTTTGATGGAACTTCCAAGCAGTTATGGTTCACATGGCAAATCCTTCTCCCAAACGAAAACGCGAGTGGAATCTGGGGGAAGAAGACAGTGGAGTAACTCGGCCAGGCATGTTGCACCCAGGCTATCCAATGATTGCATAGAACCCTGAACTGGAAACTAAGGATAGTAACTAGCGTGGGTGTCTTTAATTAGTTAAGATGCTGTGAAATAATAATAATAATAATAATAATAATAATAATAATAATAATGGAATTGATCAACATACAGCAAAGCAGCAGGACAAAATTTCGGTGACCTTTTGCAGGAATAATCTAGTTAGTACCCGCCCCTCTTCAACTCTCATTTTAAAAAATCAGCTTGGCTTCCAGGAGCAAATAATTCATAGCGTATGAAATTTCATCCATGTCTCTTCATAGAGAAAGCATTCCCAATGTAAAACCCATTCCAGCTGCTTTCTGTGTCTTCGGTGCATTCTCGCCCGCGAAATAAATACACCGCATTTGACGCAGCCAAAGATGGAGGCTTATCGGGCAACAATGGACGCTAGAAAGGTTTTTTGTGTGTCGTTGTTTATAAAGTTCAGGTTAGAAAATCGGGTTGGTTGGCAAAGGGGTGTTGGTGATGGAGATTAACCAACACTTTAACGAATACATGCAGGCGATGGAGTGGGGGTGGGTAGTCCAAACGGATGAACAATAAAAGGAATTCTGACGCGTTGAGAGTTTAGTCGTGCCTCGGGCAGGCTCGGCTCCCCGCTCAGAAATTATTATCCTCCCCCATAAAAAAAAAAAAATACCAGTTAGATCAGAGTTGTGCACAAGACCAAACAGGGACTCCTCTGTAGCTCATTGCAGAAGAGTTTATTTTAAAGGCACAAACAAGCCCGCACACTTCCAGCTAACAAGTCTTAGCTGAAGAAGCTGTTAAGAAAATTCAGAGCCATAGTGTGCCATAAAAGAAAATGACGGCTGTAACCGTTTATGGGGTGTAAAATGCTGCAGGCTTGAAGGCAAGAACTTTCAGTATCTCAGGCTTTGAAAATGTTCGAAGGTTCAGAGAGGCAGGGGAAATCACTTGGAGTTTTGTTGGCCTTTTTTAATTTTTATTTTTAAAAATAAAGAAATCTTTGGTAAATTGCATTAAATTAACACAAAGCGAAATAGTTCTCGTCTGCAAAAACAAGGGTGGGGGGTGTTTCTAATTAATGCCTGTCCCAGTGGTTTGGGATGTTGCGACGCCCTCTGTTGTTGCAGACGGTGGGGACTTCAAAGAATCCTCATTGGAAGTGCGTAATAAATGGCAGGTCTGCAAACTGTCTGGAATTCGGCCCTTAATGAGTTTACAACTGTCCAGCCACAATTAAGATTTTCTACAAAAGCCCTTTCATTTGTTTTGTCTGGCTGTTTTAGATAAAGCGGCTCTGCGGAAATAGCTCGTTTTTATTAGCCCTTTCCCCTCTGAAATGTAGGCTGTAAGGTGAACGTTTATCTTTAATGAATATACCGCTGGAACCTTTTCTATAATTGCTACTGCATGGCAAAGTAGATTACCGAAGCGTTTGCAGGGGTAGATATCAGCTATGTTTACACGTTCGTCAGATTCCTGCGCCTATTTTATTGCTTGCGGTTACCGGGACAGAACAGCAGATGGCAGTGTTGTTCCACGAAAACAAGGGCGATTTCCGCCATGAAGCCAAAGGAAAAAAATTATAAAATGTCGACTTTCTAGGAGATGCATATGCGGTTTTGAAACTCCTGATTTGATATTAACAAAAGGCGATATTATATATGTCCCCACAACTAAAAGGAATACCTTAATGCTTCAGTATTTCGTGTTTCAATATGTTATAATCTTAAAAGTCAATAACTGCAATGGTAAACTTCTCCGTTTGTAACTATTAGTATTAGTATTATCATGCCTGTTCTGTACAGATTGATATTTTCCTCTCTCAGCTTGAAGCATGCTTCACGAATCCTGCTAATTTGACCGCAGTAAGAGCAAATAATATGTCGTGCGCCTGAGTGCACGTATCAAACACATGTACAGTGAGAATATATTTAAACAGTTTAAGCTTATACAGATGCATTTGGGTTAAACATCCCGTGTATATTGTAATCGACTAATGAAAATGCATAACGGATATATAATGTAAGGGATATATAATGCACAAAGTCAAAGCAGATATTCTCACACAATATAATCGTTTGCATTAACCCGTTCATGGCTTAGGCAATTTACCTGGGGATCTGCCCCAATGAATGCAGCAAAGCTTCTTACTTCAGAGTAGACATGTATAGGACTACACTACGCTATACTGAGGCCGCATAAGCAATTTTTATAGCCGGGAATCTCAAAGCGCTTGGAATGCGGATGCTGGTGACTGAAACGCGGCGGAGCTGTTAAAGAAACATGCTCAGTGTGTATTTTTAAAAAAACAACAACACACAGTTAGACGTGGGTTTTTAAATATTTTTTTAAAAAAAATGCTCCGATCATTTTTTTTAAAAAAGTATTTATTAGGAGCAAACAGTTTTCACAATGCAATGGGCGAGCTTTTGAATTGCTGAACATGGATGGCTCAGTCTTAATCTCTTATTCAGCCAATGATCCCTGCCTTTGGTTCCATTCTGCTCTGGGCCAGAATCCTTCGGAAACGACGTTCTTTTCACCGGGCCAAAACAGAGGCTCTAAGTTGGTGGCTCGGCAACAAAATTTAATTTGAAAATTATTTACCGGCCACTGAATTTCTTCACCAGATGTCTTTGAGGCAGTTAAAGGCTCCCGCTCGCTTTCTTAAGCAATTTCATCTCTGTGGGACCCGGTTTAATTATGCAGTGCAGATGATAACAGTTCTAATACACCGCAGGACTAAGATGCCTGTACGAATCTAGGCTGGAACTCTTATGGCATTTTATTTACTCTTTCATATGTGTGTGTGTGTATGTTTATGTATATATTGTATATATATTGTGTGTGTGTGTGTATATATATATATATATATATATATACACACCTCTCCTTCACTTCTGAATTCTACGGCTCCATCGATTAGTATATGAGCCATATACACAAACACACATACCGAAGATAGATGAATGGACTCGATGTTTGTGAATAAATAAGACAATCAAACCACAAATGTGTGCCTACTGTACCGAAATTAAGAGCCAAGAAAGACAAATAACATTATTGGGAAAACGCTTTAAGTTTGCGTCTTTTTTCCCTGCCAAAAAGAGAAAAAGAACGTTTAGCAGTCAAATGACACACTAAATGTGATTATCAAAGGTATTTCATTGTAATTCCTTAGTAGGAATCCAGGAGGATTCCTAAAAAAGACTGGAAATTTATTGTGCATTTATTTAGGATGGAACTTACATATACTGTACTTAATACAAATCCCCTGTAGAAAATGTCGTTTATATGAACGAATGACTGGTCATGGCAGCTTTTAATGTTAATTCTTATTGTCTCGTGTGTACTTTTAATGTAGCTTGTCCTCAATGACTTCAGCTACAGTAAAATGCAAACACGAATATATACATTTGTTGTAAGTAATTTGGACAATGGGTGATCAATGGAGGGAATAAAGGAGGAAGAAGGCAGCTGAAACAGCGGAATAATACCCCAAGTCCAAATTGCAGAAAATTCTTTGCTTGATCCCAAAATAAACCACCCTGCAGAATGACCATTTGGTGTGTGTGTTTTTAAATCATCCTCGTTATTTTTAACATTTTATTCTGTGGGTGGAGGTTGTTTTTAAACGAGGTTTGTTTAGAGAAACCTAGAAAGCAGTAGTTTCTAGGTTACAATTTTTTAAAGGGGGCGGAGAGGGCATTTTGGATGGAATGAGTGACCTAGGGAAAACTTTAAATAATTAAGCAGTATCCATTCCAACATATCTTTTCTTTTTCTTTTTAAGTGGGATGGAGAATAGAGGCATCTTCTAAAACTGGGCACCATTAAATTTCCGCATTCATGTACCGTAATATGTCCCGGAAACATTGCTTAGAAGTGAATAATCATTTCACCCCTCTTTTTTTGCTATTTATACTGGAAGTCTATACTCTGGAGGTGATTCGGAGCTCATTCCGTTTAGCGAGGGTTAGTCCTGAGTCTTTATTATAAAACGCCCTATTTCCTGGAGGGGAGGCCGTGGACAACGGCGTGTGTGTGGGTGTGTGTGATGGTCTTCTCAATTTAAGTAGCACTTCCAAGAAGTGACTTTAGGCAAACGCGATTTTAAAATATATTTATATAATCCCAGCAGAACTGAGACACACACGTCTAAGAAAGCAGTGTGCGGTTTGATCCTCCCAGAGCTCGGCCTCAATGCTAGTTGCACTTAACGGTGTCCTTTAAAGACTCATCGATAAAATTCTGTCTTGCTCTTATCAATACCCAAGTCTAGACTGTCGGTTCTGTTTGCTGCTGCTTTCTTCTGGCATCTTGGCTGCGTTGTCACCAGAGGAGCAATTTATTGGCAGAATGCCGTCTAATTCCGCTTCTTTGATCTGGCTCGTCGTCTTTGGCAGGTTTTTCCTTCGCCTTCCCTTCTAACTTCTTAGCCTTTTTTATTTTTCTCAGGAGGCTTTCCTTTCTTTCTTAAAATTTCGAGGTTATTTTTTTTGAGGGGGTATTATTATTATTATTGTAGCCCCGCAATCTTGCACCACACGCCTCTCTCCCCCCCCCCCCAACAAACACGTTTTCTTCCTTTGGGTTTGACAGCCATCTTGGTGCCTTGACCGATCTTGGCGGAATGAAAACCAAAGACGTCTGTCGATGCAACCAGCCTGTACTCTCCTAGGAATAGCAAAGCAAACCTCGAAGGGCGGTCTCCGCGCCCAGGACCGGCTCCAGTCCATATCACTGATTGTGAAGATGAGTTCATGACAATAACGTCCTTCCTTTCCAAAACTGTACACCAACACCTCTCTCCAGCCCCTGTTGCACCCGGGCCTCCTCAGGCCCCTTAGATGAGCCCTCCCCCCCTCCTTCCCTCCCATGGGTTGCCAAAATGTGCCCCTCTGAAGGGTCCCTGCGAAATATGGGCCAGGCATAATTTTAAACTGGTGAGAACCTCTTTGTACACACAGGATACCAAACTCTATAATCTAAAGGGAGAATTTCCGGGGCAATCTCATTGTCCTCCTTCCAGTTTATGATGTGCAATATAGCAGGGCAGTAAAAGCTGTCTTTACCAAAACTCCCCCGTCTGAGGGAAGGAAACTAGTTTTACGATCCGTTTTAAAGGAAGGGTAGGGCGCAACATCCTCAATGGCGTGTTCTCTTATTGCTTGGCGGGGGCCGAATGTTAAGAAATTAAGGAGCTGCCTTATCCGAGATCTGGGACACACACACACACACACGCCACCGCTCTCGACACCACCAACACCACCACATAAAACCAGAGGTAGGTATTTATTTACCCCGGGGGCGGGGGAGGAAAAAGAAGAAGCCAGATGAAACAAAGAAACCTGAGTCCGCATCCCAAGTCTCTTCGATTTTTTAAAAAATAAGAGGTGCTGAAAGTCCGTTTGTTTTTATTATATTTCCCACTATATCTTTTTTTTGGGAGGGGGTAGTGGTGGCTGAAATATGCATGCTAATGGATAGAAGAAATCCGCACTGGTAAAGGCAGACCGGCTGCATTATCACCGAAAAACAAAAAACAAAAAACTCCTCCTGGATATAAACCTTCCTGGAGTAAGAGGAACAGGCAAAAGTAGACAAATGCCTTCATCTTTCTTCTTCTTCTTCTTCTCCTCCTCCTCCTCCTCCTCCCCCCTTTCTTTTTAGGAAAGATACCCACCCGTCCTCCCTTAGATATGCTGTGCTTTTTCTCTGTTTGTGTTTTGTTGCTGAGGAAGAGAATTTGGCAAAAGAGGGAGAGAGAGATGATAGAACACGTATTTAGCAACCCTTCACTCATCTTGCCAGCAGCGATTAGCCGAATATGTCTGTCAATATCTTAATAAATCTGCGAGCAAATTGTGAAGCCTCTCATATAAATATTTCACTCTTTCCTTTCCTGAGGAAAAATAAATGAGAGCAGGATACAGAAGGATTTGCCAAATGAGTTCATTCAGACACACACACTTGAGGTAGACAGACGCAGATAACACATCCTGAATAATGGTGGTGGTTGTTTTTACTATGGGGTATTTTTATGGGCACCTTGCCTTTGTATTTTATTTTTTTAATGTACTTTCCCTCCCGCAGCTCTACCCCTCCCCTTTCGGAATATGGAAGAGCTGAAAGGCGGAGAGTGATAAGAAACAAGAAAAACAAACAGGAAACATACATGGAAACTCAGAGTTGTGTTTGTGGTTTATTTCCAGCTCTGCAGGAAATATGACTGAGGAGTGGGGTATATGGAGGAGCAGAACAGAAATGCTGTTTTCCTCCCCTTAAAAAAAGAAAAGACGAGGAGAAAAGGGGTAGAGAGGCTAAAGATGCAAAGAGGAAAATGTGTATTTCACAACACTGGGTTGACGTTTCTTATTCTAGCTTCCCTCTGGCTCGGGGCTGATCTCGGCGCTCCCTCGGCTTTATCCGGAGCCGCTCCGGGAACCCGGGCCCCGTTGGAGCTGGCCGAGCGGCCAAGTCTCCCCCTCGCCTTCGAATCGGCCAGGCGTCGGCTCGATCCTCTTCCCCTTCCATCATAGGACCTTGTGAGCCACCCTGATCTATACCACCTGTGATGCAGGAGGAGATTGGAGGATGGGGTCATATGACTGGTCACGTGGTGGAGGCAGCTCAGTCCAAAAGAAAATGGGGTTTGGTGTAAATCTGGGGGTGTAATGTTATCATATATCACGCTACCTCGTAAAACCGACACGGAAGCCTACCGGACCACAAATCACCGGTCAAAATTATGAGTTCTTCGTATTATGTGAACGCTCTTTTTAGCAAATATACGACGGGGGCTGCTTCTCTCTTCCAAAATGCGGAGCCCACGTCTTGCTCCTTTGCTACCAACTCGCAGAGAAGCGGCTATGGACCAGGCGCTAGCGCGTTCACCTCCTCCATGCCTGCCTTGTACAACGTGAACAGCACCATATATCAAAGCCCGTTCTCTTCCGGATACAGCCTGGGCTCCGATGCCTACAATCTGCATTGCTCCTCTTTTGATCAGAACATTCCCGTCCTTTGCAATGACTTAACCAAACCCAGCTGTGACAAAGCGGAGGACAGCAACCTGCACAGCCAGGCGGAGAGTAATTTCCGGATATACCCCTGGATGAGGTCTTCAGGTATGGGGGAGGAAGGAAGGAAGGGAGGGAGGGAGGTGGGGGACAAAACCGAGATGCGGGCGGGGAAGGCCGGGCGGAGGGGGGGGGGAGCGTTGGATTGAAAGCGCTGCCAAGAAGGCGAATGGCAACTTCCACGCGGGTGCGGGGGCAACTTCCACGAAAGGAGCGCGCGCGCGCCTGCCCTGCCTGCCTGCCTGCTTTTAATTAGAGCAAGCGGCGCCATTGCGCAGAAAGCCCGTGGCATTGTATGTAAATGAGTCTCATAAAACTTTTTATTGCCCAATTAATGGGTTCTAGCCTCGTAAATTTATTTAACTCTCTCTCTCTTTCTCTCCCCCCCCCCCCTGATATGGAATGGGAGCGTTGGGTTGAATTTTTGGTCGGGGCCCTAGGGAAATATGGGAAGGGTGATGGCGAAGGTGGCCGGAGACTGGCAGGGGGAGAGCCTCGCTTCTCCACGCCCGCACTGGCGAAGGAGGGGGGGGAGTAATGCTGAGTGAGAGAAGAGCCGGGGGTGCGGACTGGGGTGGGGGACGTATCAGAGAGAGAGAGAGAGAAAAAAAAAATATGAGGGGAAAAATGGATCTTTCTATTCTTGGAGTGAGCGAAAACGTTTGATTCCCTAATATTTATCTCACCCACCCTCCGCAAGAAATATAGACGGTGAGTGGTAGGTATGTCAATAAAGAAAGGTGTTATTGGAGCGACGCAAACTCGAACCTGCAGTTAATTTTGCGGGAGGACAGGAAGACCTGCTCTTTTAACTGGGAGCGAAAGCGAGCCCTGAGTTCCAGACACCGCTTTGACTTCCGCCAGAGTCTGGAATGTGGCGGGCAAAACCGGAGAGAGTTTGCTTTCAGTCAATCGCCCTCTTTCTCCCGCCTGGGTTTATTTATTTAAACTACATGGTTAAAACCCGAATTTCTCCACCCACCCAGTCTCTCCCGGCTTGTCGCCTTTGCCCGGGGCACTTGAGGGAAAGCTAAGCCTTCAGTTTTTAGTATACTGTGCAGGAAGTCAGTGGGATTTGCTTCCGAGTAGACGTGTCTCAGAATTGGACGGTCAGCTTCTACCCACTGGCCAGGAAGTTACGCATTGCTGGACTCAATGGAGCTTACTTCTGAGTAGGCATGAGCAGGCTTGAAATGCTGCTGTCCCTTTCCGACACACACACACACACACATTTATTGTGGTGGGGGTGGGACTCTGTGTGTGTGTGAGAGAGAGAGAGAGAGAGAGAGAGAATAGGAAATAGGAGGGTTTTGTTTTTATTTGTTTGCAAGCTGTTGTAAAACTATTTCCTGGTCTTCTAACTTCGGTGGTTCTTCCCGGGTTCTTCCCCAAATCCTTTCTTCAGGTCCGGATAGGAAGAGAGGGCGTCAGACCTATACCCGTTACCAAACTCTGGAGCTGGAGAAAGAATTCCATTTCAACCGCTATCTGACCCGGCGGCGGCGGATAGAGATCGCCCACGCCCTGTGCCTGACCGAGAGGCAGATCAAGATTTGGTTTCAAAACCGGCGCATGAAATGGAAGAAGGAGCATAAAGAAGAAGCTGGAGGTGGCGGCGGCGGCGGCGGCGGCAGCGGCGCCCCGGCGGCCAACGACAGCACATCAGCTACTGCCTCTGTGGAGAAAGTAGAGGAGGAGGAGGAAGAAGAGGAAGAGGAAGCGGAATGAACGGACAACTCCCCCCCCCTCTCCCGGGCTCTCTTTCGCCGGAGCCCAGCGCTCGTCTTCTGTATGCACGTGACATTGTAAATGCTCTCTTCAAATAATAATTAAAATCTATTTAAAAAGGAGACCCTTGTAATCGCCAATTCCAATTATAAGGGATGGGGGGAGAGGTGAGTTCACCTCGACTGGCCCTTCCGCATTCCCAGAGCATCCGAGACACAGCTCTGTGTAAACTAAGAGTAAAATTATCACTTGAACACCCGGACCAGTTTGGCTGTGAATGTCCAAACCTGTTGTATTATTATTTTTTGTTACATGATAGACGGATAGATTTTTCTCCCCGCCCTGATATCTGTGAGGGGAGGGGGGTGTCGTAACTTGCACATAATAAGAAAAAGAAAAAGGGGGGACGCTGGGGAGCCCCATATAGTTTAACTTCCAAATAACTACCTGACTCTACTGGTCCCAATCAATCGCTAAGGGACAAGTGCATTAGGCTCACACTCAAACTACCTAATTTACGATGAGAATCGATGTACTTCCAGTTACTGAAATTTTTTGTTGTTGTGTCTTTGTTTAAAATAATCTGAAGAAGGATTTGGGGCGGGTGGGGAATTTCTAATTCCATGCGGGAAAAAACAATGACTTAAACCACTACACTCAGCTGCAGTGATTTGTACTACCTATTTTCCAAACTACCTATTATCTAGCTCCGCCTACCTATCTTCAAAATTATGCTGTATTTTATTAATGCAAAAAGGAAAGATGACAATACTTAAAGCGGACTTCCTAGTGGGACCTGAAGCTTAGCGCATAAGGTATAAAAGGGAAAACAATTGAAATGGGAGGCCTTCCCAAGTCCGCCGCAGGATTTGATGCCTGGTGTTGTTGAGTATAATTTAAAATTTTTAAATAATAATAATAATATATTTATTCTAAAGCTGTTATTAAGTGGAAACAATATGCTGCAATGTAAGCTTTCGTCACACAAGTCTTCGCTAGGCCGAATCTGATGGAGGTTAAACCATCGCAATAGATTTGTACAAAGCGGTTTCATCGCGTCCTTTTTGTGCGGCTCTGTTCATGGCCGATTCAGTGTTCCCTTTTGAGTTTTCTACCATTCTGCTTGATGCAACTGAAAAAAACACAAAGCAACAAATTGAAAAAAAGATGTGAATTTAAGCACCGGCCACATATACCTATTCTCAGCCACCTTATTCCCTTCTCCCTATTGCCAGAATGTGTTAAGTCTGAAGCAACGTTAATTTTCATAACAATGAACGAATATTGTATATTGGATCGAGGGAGGCTTGAGCCATTTCAGATTTTCTTGGACCTCATTGATAAATATACCATGTCATCTGCTGGGAAGCCTGTACTTGGTTAGGCAAACTTTGTAGCATGAAGCAACGTCGACAACTCTGTATAAATAAATTCTGCCTTGAAAGTTTTGGCTAAACTTTATTCATAAAATGTACGTTACAATGTGTTTTTCCACTGTGAACATTGAGGTATCTCGTGTTAAAATTGAAGGGGGCGGGAAGTGCGTGTGTGTGTGTGCGTCTGCGTGAATACTCTTCGGAGGTGCTGTTGTGTATCGCCCACGTTCGATGTGTTTTATGTTACACAGAAATAAAAAATGCTTGTTGACAAAATATCCTCTCTTTTTTATTATTAAAAGTTACATATCTATATAAACATTTATATACACATTTAGGCAGGCATGCAGACCCGCATCCAAATGCGAAAGTCCCGAGTATATACAAAACAACCCAAAGCAACTAACTATAACTCTGTCAACCTGGTACTTGGAAATAAATGTTAATATAATCACTAAGATCTGCTCTCACAGTGATCTACTTTATATATGAGAATGAGCGAGCGGGCTGCTAGCCACCCAGCAAGCAACCCAAATATTACTTGGGCGGAAATCTCGTGGATTCCAATCAGAGTTCCTTCCCCATAGTATAATGGGGATACAAAAGAGAGATTTTGCTTAAGATGAGTCTACTGGTTCGTTGGAAAACATACATCTGATTTCGAAGTAGGTCCTAATTAACTAATTCAGGATTTGTTTTTCAAACGCCTCTCGCGAGGTATATATAGGCTGGTATAGTCCGCAATTTGGAGAGGAAGTCACTGAAATTTCTGGAATGGAATGGAATGACTATAAGGCGCTTTAAGGCGCCGTCTGTAGGGTGCACGGTAGCCCCCGGAACACGGAATTAAGGACAATGCCATCAGCAAAGATATAACACGTATAGAACCTATTTCCATAGCATATTCCTAAAATATTTCTCCTACGAGCAATTTTTCTCCCCGCCCCCTTTTTATTCATTTAAAGCAAAACTGAGTGCTATCTCTCATATATATATATATATATAGGGAAAGATAAATAAGAGTGGTGAGTGAATAAGGGCAGATTTCCTGCTGCTCTGTTAAAAGCGTGTGGCACAGTTTTAATATTCCCCCTATTATAAAATGCAATTCAAAAATTGTCCAGACTGTGGGTCCTTTAAAAAATCTAGAGCTTGCCTCTCTGGTAAAATGGCGCCTCTCTAAGTCCTGCCTCTTTCTTAGTGAGGAGGAAAGAGCCATAAATCCGTTGTTGTTTATGAAAATTTACAACTTTGCAATACAACTTTATGAGTGGTTCCGTTCCTCCATTGGTTGCCGATGGTCATGTGGATGGCAACCGTGAACATGAACTTTTTTATAATTTCCCTGGCGAGAATAGAGCTGCATTCTTTTGCTCAGCTCTGTCCTGCTTCGGATCTCTCTGGCTTTTCAGTCCCCCCCCCCCACCTCCACCACCCCCGATTTTCATTTGTCCTTTGTAAGTCAATAGGGAGCCGGGTGGATGGAGGTTCAGAGCAGGCAGTCGCCTAGAATGCAGGTCTTGGATGGCAATTTCCAGTTCCTCCGCCGGAAGGTGTGGCATATTGGATTCAAAGCGCTGGAGTGGCAGATTTTCAACTCGCAACCTGGCTAATTTCCTGCTTCTTCTGGCACCAAAAGGAGGGCGATTCGTCTCCGGTGCAGCCAAAGCGACAGCTGTCAAAGTAGCAGGGGCTCCTGCAAGCCAGAACCTAAAAAGGTGAGAAATCCAGAGAACTACCAGCATGAACGAGCAACCCATGTTATAACATTAGACTAGACAAACCTGGAAAATCAGCATCCTTCTCTGAAACAGATTAGACATAGAATGTTGTTCCGCCAAAGGTGCGATGGTGCCAATTGACTCTCTAAGCTTCCTGGATTGTGCCGGGTGCAATCAAAACAGACCAGAACTGCTAGTGAGCCTGTAGATATGCTATTTTGGCACCGGCTGCAGCTACATTTGCTTAAGAAGAACCTGTATTTTTTTTGAAGCTACGGGAGATTTTAGAAACCGTCTCATTAAATGCTGCGTTGATAGTAAGGCAGAGCTGGAATGCTTCTAAAATGTGAATTTAAGCAAAGCGGGTGCGTTTTGACTTTTTTGTGTTTAATGCGTGGTTGTTGTTGCTATGAGATCTGTCGATGTAAATAGAGAGTTTAGGAACTTATCGCTTCATTTTAGATGTTGGAAATTAATTCCGGTAACGTCAGAGGTTAGATTATGCATGCACTTTATCGCTCCATCATCAGATGAAGAAGTACGTACAATAGCATGGTTGTCACGTATATCGTATGGCGCCTGGATAACATTAGGAGGTTTTTAAAGTCCCGAAATGCAGCTTGTTCCTTAATGATAACTAAGGATTAAATGCAATAAGGAAGCTTACTTCAGAATCACAAAATGCGGCTTTTTGTTTGGTGGAGACGGGGGAGTGTTTGTGTGGATGTGAGAGAAAAACAGGTTAATGAAATAATAGAAAATTATCCTCAAAATTGGTGTAGATGGAGGGATGTGGTGAAGCAATATTTTCGTAAGGGTATGTAATTTTGTGTTATGCGCCCATTTTGTGTCGTCTCCTTAAAATGGTTTTCTGGGAGGAAAATATTTCGGATTGCATATCTTCAAATATTCATTTCAGTTGTTAAAGATTAGAAGCAATTATCTTATGTGTTCAGAACGATGGGTGCCCCCCCCCCACTTCTCCGAGCTGATAAAGAATTACGTGTGCATTGCATTGCAGTATCTGGCTGACTGCAACCGCAGTGAATGTCGGATTATTTATCGCCAAGTGGAGTGTACTCAGTGCTGCCACTGTGTGGTTGAAGGTGGTACTGGAAGCAGAGTGAGCTGGGGCAACCGCCAGTATCACACACACACACACACACACACATCCAAACACACACACACCCCCGCAGAACGTAGCGGGTGGTTCTCCATTGGAAAACTCTATTTGTAAAAATCGGCCTTCAGTTGCCCACCTCCAGCCGTATCGCTTTAAGGATTCTTTTTCCGCGAGAGCTTAAAAAATTTACGTGGCAGACGGGATTTGAAGGGGACACCCCGGAAAGATATTGTTGTTGAACTGAATGTTTTGGCGTGGTGAATTGGAAGGACCAGGAAGGGCTACTAACACGTCCAGTCTAAACAATAGCTGGGATTGCGAGAACTGTTTGGATTAGCGGCTGTTAGCTAAATGTTGCTTTCTGTTACATCTCTGAACCTAAGAAGGATTTGCAAGTGGATTTATACTTTAGGGAAACGGAGCTTTTAAGCTTAAGAGGGTAACTGCCCCCCGCACCTGTATTCTAACTTTGTTTGACTTATGGCTTCGATTGAATGAAAGCCCGAGAGGAAAGGGGGTGGATGGGGGAAATCCTCGCACTGTTAAACGGGTAGTCACACATTTTAAATCGATGGGTACTGCTATACAGGTATATATATATATATAAAGTTTTGGAGTTTTGCATGTTTTCTTTTAAACGGGGCCACTCCAGCTGTTTACCTTGCTTGGGTTAGGAATGTGTCTCCGGGAGCTTGTCTGGGTTCATTTGAGAAGCTGCAGTCTATGGCAAGGCTTCTGCTTAGCAGATGTGGGTCTCGGAACCTCTAGTTGGGGAGGGGGGACTTTTCTACTAGCAGATCTTTATATATATATATGTATGTATTTGTACATTGGACTGCAACCATGACATTATTATTATTATTACATTGCATATTGCTAAATAACCTCGTTAAGAGACCTGGTGAGCATTGCATGCACTTTTCTACTTTAAATTCTGCTTTATTTGGTTTTTGGTGAGTAAAAGAAAAATGAGGGAGATTCCTTCGTTATATTGCGCTGAATTTTCCTGGCTGCTGGTCTTCGCAGGATGATTTGAGAATGGCATTTTGGTTCATTAAAACTGATGGGAAGGGAAACCTTAGCACAACTTCCAGAAAATATTAATAGAGAGTAAATAAATGTTTTACCTGTCCTTCAACCGTATGAAGTTTCCCACTTTCGAGTGCCTTGTGCATCCTGACGTTATATATCTGCACTGTAAAAATGTTTGAAACGTGATTTACTCATTTTTGTTGTTCTCGGCGAATGGTCAGCTTCCTGTTTCTCTGCTTCTGAGCTCTCCCACCTATACTATCGATTGCATTTATAGGTAACCTTTTAGCGGAAAGATTGGGGAAGTCCTTTGAAAGCACTCGCCGTTATTGGAGGTAATCGAGAGTTGCCTGTGAAACCCCGATGAGGGGCGCAAACAATGCACACGGTGGGGAGACGTTTTAACTTATTGCTGTTTTATAGATCCCGTAATGGGACTCCGGAAATGAAACAAACCAGATTGCAACTGGGACAAAGCTCACGGCTTTCAAGCCAATTGAGGGATAGTTTTTAAAGCGCCCTTTCAAAAACCCGAGTCTGTGGAGGGAAGTGTAAATCGCTACCCAGGCAATTGGCACAGAAAACATTTTGTGGGCCTCTGCCCTAAAAACACTTTACTTGGGACCAAAGTCCTAATGGGCTGGGGGGGGGGGGACTTACTTCTGAGTAAACGTGCTTAGAATTGAACCAGATGTATTAAAAGCGTGGATCTCTCAGATGTTAGCATTATCACCTTTGCTACCTTAGGCCTAGGCAAAACCCCTTCTTTTCATTACCCTAAAATTTCCACCACGTTTGTGGGGGAGGGATTAGTGTGCTGCTTGCTAGGTGAGGTCTGGGGAAGTCCACAACAGACAGGTTAAATAGAAATATGAAGAGGGGCAGCCCCACCACCCAAAGTACTGGCTATAAAGGGCATTTGTGCAGAGTTCGCCATGACGGGTTTCCCCTCTGCCTGCCAGACTGAGACAAAAACAAAGACTAAAGCTGCGGATATATTCCTTGACGAGTTAAAAAATGTCAACAAGAAAAACAAGCCTGTCCTTGCCGGAATGATTCAGCCTTTTCAAAGCTTCTGATGTCGTATCCTCAGCTACTTTCGAGAGGATTCCTTTGCCAAAAACAATAACAACAAAAAAACACACCACCCACTGCCAACACACAATAACAACCACGTCGAGACATCCTCACTTCTTTCCTGCTTTCCGAATTACTATTAAAATTGTCTGGGTCAAGCTTAACAGACGAGATTCTTTTCCTCAGCTACCAAGAGGCTCAAAGAAGAATAATTATTGCAGAGAGACGTATCTGCGTCCGCGTGTTTTCTTACTAACCAAATAAAACTAGGCTAAGCTGTATTCGATATTATTATTATTATTATTATTATTATTATTATTATTATTATTATTTATTATTACCTGAATCGAAACCTTTTGGGAAGCCTTGTATGACTAAGCTTATTCTCCCCGCCCCACCCCGGACTAGGAATATGTGAAAATAATTGAAGCTTTTAATTGAGGTGGTTTCTTTTTAATCCGGTCAGTGAGCAAAAGTTCCCGTTTTCGAACTTGTTTGACACTTTCTTATTATATTTTTAAAATTCTTAGATACCACGTAAATCAACCAACCGGCTGCCTTGCTTTCGTCTTCCGGGGAGGGGGGGGAGGCTGAAGGGTCCTGGCGGGAGAATCAATCGAGAGGGGGCAATGGGGAGTTTCCTGGGTGCTGGTTCATAACGCCTTCAGTCTAGACACCTTAACTTTGCAGAGGTGCCTCTTTTGCTTACAGATGCCAGCGGGGTTGTGCTCTGGGTGTCTACAATCACCTTGATTTATTTATCTATACAACACACACACACACACACACACACACACACACACACAATTCCTCTCTAGCCGTCCCCACGCCTCCAGCTTTTTGGCACAGCGGACGATAACCGCTGTTTCCAAGTTGCCATCCATCTGCCGGGCTCCGGCGGCGGCTGAGATACGGCGGCTGGGGGGTGTTGTTTGTAACTTTGCTGGTTCGGTGGCGGCGGGTCCCAGGGGAGAAGGGCCCTCCGCCGCTCTCTCATTGGTCGCCGAGCCATCAGCTGGTGCTATTTGCTGCTGTCGCTTTTGGCGCTCGGCCATCCAGAAACAAACCACTTCGATGACTACTAATAGTTATAGCCAGATGTACTAATACACAACAAATCACGGTCCGGGATCTGGGGAGCGTCAATGAGTTCCTATTTTGTGAATCCCACTTTCCCGGGGAGCCTGCCTAATGGGCAGGAGTCGTTCCTCGGGCAGATCCCCATCTACCCAGCTGGGTACGAGGCTCTGAGGCACTTCCCAGCCTCTTATGGGGCCGGCAGCCTGCAGGACAAGACCTACTCCTCACCTTGCTTCTATCAACAGTCCACCAACACGGTCATCGCCTGCAACCGGGCATCCTATGACTATGGAGCCTCCTGCTTCTATCCAGACAAGGACTTGGGCGGCGCCTCCTCGCCCTCCGGCAGTGGCAAGCAAAGGGCCAGCCACCCTGGGGACTATATGCCCTGCTTTGCTTCTGACCAGCAGTACAAGCCCGAGAGCGGGCCGGCCAAAATCCTAAACGAGGAAGGAAGCGACCGGAAGTACAGCAGCCCTGTTTATCCTTGGATGCAAAGGATGAACTCGTGCGCTGGTAAGTCACAGGGATGCAAGCAAGACTCAAGGGGGGCGGGCGGGCGAGAGAGGGTGAAAGTGAAGGTGAGGGGGGAGAGAGAGAGATAAAGGGTTTTGGGGGAGGATGGAGGAATATGAGAGGGTTTTTTTGCAGGGGGGGCGGGAAGCTGGATCTATGAAGACCAGTGTCACCTGCAAGCAAATGGGTAGACTGAGATTCCTCTCCAGGTTCTTCTCTATCCTGACACTTTGCTGGGCGGGGTGAGGTGGGGTGGGGTGGGGTGGGGGTGTTACTTTGAAGAAGTATGCATTTATTATTATTTTTTAAAGGAAAGGTCGCCTAAAGTCTGAGTCAGCAGATAAAGGTTGCAATGCCCAAACAATCATACCTGAGAGCCAGTTCGGTATAAAGTACTAAGATCTGGTGCTCGTTGTAGGCTTGGGTGGTGGTTACTGCTGCTACTAGTACGAAATAATCATTATTAAAAGAAGCCCGCTTCCATGAGAGCCAGAGACTGATGCAGAGGAATATGCCCTCTGTATTGACTGCTCAATATATTTGCAAGACAAATCCTCTCTTCCCCCTCCCTTCACCCACTCATTAGTGTGTAAGTATTAGCTACTGAATGCACGTTTTCCAGTAATATGTGCACGCACACAAATCATCTACTGGGGGCGGAGGAGGTGGGAAGAGAGGAAACTTGATCAATGGCCAAATTCCCATTGATTTCAATGGATCAGAATTTCATCCTTTGTCCCTCTTAAAGGAAAAGAGAAAAGCCATGCAAAATTTAAACTCCACGACGCATTTTTATTCAGGTTTTTCCTACATAAGTTTACCTTCTCCATTGTGAGTTTGTTTCTTTTGGGGGCACCACACTGCAGTAAATATGAGGTGGGGGCTTGTTGCTTTAAGAATGCATATTAGGATTTATTTCTTTGTAATTATACTTCGCTTCTAGGCTGTCATCCTAAGAGGGCTTGCTTGGAAGTAGGCTTTACCGAAATCAAGGGCCTTGCAAATAAATGAGCTCAGGAACTGGTATCTGTTGCTTTAATTATTATGAAAGGTCGTGGTCCAGACAAAATTAAGCACTTTCAGGTCGCACTTATTTTAAATAGAGCAGAGTTAAGGACGTGCGCCTGCTCGAGTATGCCTCTGAAAACCAATGGAACTGCTTAACTTTGTCCGACTCCTGCCCAGGTACCCTATCGGCGTGATCTTAGGCATGTTCACTTATAAGTAGGTTCTGTTGAGTTCAATGGGATTTACTCCCAGGTAGATGGGTATAGGATTACAGCCTGAGTTTTTGCCTACGCCACAGCGAGATAGAAATGTTACACACCCCACACAGAGTCAGTCACAGCGTGTGCATATGTGCCCGTTTGCGTGCCATATGAGGGTATTCTCTGCGTGTTGAGCGCGGAATTTTAGCCCCGACGTCAATAGGAACATTCGCTTCCCAAAGTTCTGCTACCAACTAGATATCCCTGGGAGATATTTAACCCGGGAAACGTTGAGGAAGGGACTGAACTTTCCCCACGCATCTCCTTATATCTTCCTATGCAAGGATATGGGCTGGGGGTGGGGGAGAAAGGGGGGGAAACACACACACCAGCGCAGCTCGAAGCAGTTTTCCTCCATTGTTAACAGAAAGCACGAAGGCCTCTTCAACTGAGACCATCTTGTCTTTCCTTCCATAGGTGCAGTATACGGAACGCACGGCAGACGGGGCAGGCAGACCTACACCAGATACCAGACCTTAGAGTTAGAGAAGGAATTTCACTATAACAGATATTTAACCAGGAGGCGACGGATTGAGATAGCGAATGCTCTCTGCCTCACTGAGCGGCAGATTAAAATCTGGTTTCAAAACAGGAGGATGAAATGGAAAAAAGAAAGCAAACTCATCAATTCCACCCAGCCGGGAGAAGAAACAGAGGAAAAGTCAGGGGAGTAAAACAATGCTTACAACGAGGCGGGGGGGGGGGGGCTGTGGAGTTGCCACCATACCCTTTCATTAGTCGCTCTTTACATCTCCCCTTGCCCCCTCCCCTCTTATGTTCCTCCAGGAATATATATATATATATAGATATAATTCGTATTGTAATGGTTCTGACGACTTTCAAAGGCTTGATTAAAATATATACCTATTTATATATATCTATATATATTTGCAATTAACTGTGAATTTCTGGATCGGTAGGATAAATGGACATGGAAGGGAGTGGTGTACATAACCAGGTCTCCAAAGTGTAGGTTAGGATATGCTTCAGATGGTATCAAGATTCTTTTTTTAAAAAAAACCCCACACCAAACAAACTTTGAAGTGGAGCATCGGTGTTAATATGAAAGACTGGAAATTGGTGGACAAAAAAAGGGGGAGCGGCGGTCGCTTGCTCAGAGGGAAACCTCCATATTCTAGGACTGCCAGAGATGTACAGGCGTCTTATTTATGTCTTTGCTGCTAACTCGGGATAGATTGGTGCCATTGTTCGTCTCCTTTTCACCTCAGACCTGAGCCTATTCATTCGGATTTTTTAAAAAAATACAAAACAAAAAATAAAAAGACTCCATGATTAAAGTTGCCACTATGGCGACTTTATGTCACCGAAATATTACAGTACAGATTAGGAAAAGCGTGTTTCCTTGTACATATGATTGAAATATATAGTTAGGATCCCACCCCACCAAAATAAAATAGGGAAAGGGGAAATTTCAATAATGAGATTAAACGTTTTTCTGTTGTTGTTGTTTTAAATACAGCCTTGAAGTGTTGATGAACCGCTATGGATGTTTCAAAATGGCCACATATTTGCGTAGTGTTTTGTTTTAATTAGCAAAAGCCTGCATTTAAAAAAAAACCCCACAAAGCTCAAAATACTGTAATTAAAAGCACAACAAGTGAAGGGAGAAGTATCTCCAGGCAGGCAGAGATGGGTAGAGTTCGAATTAGAGGAATGTGTGTGTGTGTGTGTGTGTGTGTGTGTGTGTACGTATATGCACGCTCATAAACACAACTTGACTATCGAGGGTAACTTTGATTTCTGAGTACTGTTGAAGGAGCAGGCAGAATACTGAATTGTGGCTGTTTCCCCAACCCCCCCCCCCCATCACATTTGGTTAAATTTCTAAACAACGACAATAAATTATGATGGTGATGGAAGCAAAGTCGAAATGTAGCTACTATTCTATGCTTTCATTGAGAATGTGTGAAAGAAGGATCCGGCGCAAGCACGGTTTGCTTTAAATAACAGTGACAGTGAAAATGTGTCTTTATATATGCGATTAAGTGTGTTTGGCGTCCTCTGTGTATATGTGGAAATGCAAAGGTCTTTTTCGATACTATGAAAAGTGTACTTTTTGGGAAATGACTCTGAATATTAATAAAAGTGAAATAGTGAAAACCTACCCCTCAAAAGATCACCACCATTGTATATATATATGTTGTTGTGAAATTGGGTGGGGGAGGCAGAGAATATGCCACGGTGTCATAAAATGATACTGGGGTTTGCTTGCTTTTAGTTCCAGGCTGTTTAAAAGAGGCTTAGAGAACAGCTCAGCTGTAGGAAATTTTGAAATCGGCACTGATCTTTAAAAATACACAGCGATCGATCCCCCGCCACCCCTTTTATCCTGGTTTTTCAAGCGCCTGAGAAAAAAGGACACCATAGTAATTGTTGCTAGAATGTTGGGGTTTATTGCTTTCCTCTAATTGGCTTCAATAATAATTAGTCTTTTCCCTTCCTCCTGCAAAAGAAATCCCTATATATATATATATGGCTCTCTCTATTTATATAGCTTTTCTTTGTAAAGAATCTCTAGCAGAATGGGGGATGTTAGAAAATAATAAAGGAATGTGCAAGATTAAAAGGAATCTTACTGAAAAGGAAAGATTGAATATATTATTTCTCCCCTATGCTTCTGAATTCTTGCTGGTTTTCTGATCTGGAGCCGATAGCCCTTAAAAATTGGTCCATACTAATGGAACTGTGTGAGAGATGCCATAATTTTGCTATAATGGGCTGTAACCTCGATTCGACCCCAGACTTGCGAGTAAGCCCCTGGCTGGGGCGGGGGGGGGGGTGTTGCGGAGGTGAAGATCCCGCTTTCCTCCAGAGGGTGGCGCACGAGGCCGACTGACAGTCGCGAGCTGGCAGCCGGGTGCGCGCGCCGGCGCGCGCGCCCCAGCCCTTCCAGCATCCACCCAAACTCCCCCATTTAGTGCACGAGTTTACCTCTAGAGGTCATCAGGCAGGATTTACGACTGGACAACAAAAGCACGTGATATGAAGCCGTACCCCATATTTGGGTGCCTACGTAGGAGGGAACCAAGTACATGTCCCAGTCATTTCCATAATTCATCATAAATTGTGCTAGGGTGCTATAGACGCACCAAAAAACGAAGCAAAGAGCCACAAATCAAGCCCCCCGATCAAAAAAAAAAGCAACAAAAAAATCCCAACCAACAACAACAACAAAAAAATCATCATCAACAAAAAAAACAAATGAGCTCTTATTTTGTAAACTCATTTTGCGGTCGCTATCCAAATGGCCCGGACTACCCGTTACATAATTATGGAGATCCCAGTGCCGTGAGCGAGCAATTCAGGGACTCCGCCAGCATGCATTCCGGCAGGTACGGCGGCGGCGGCGGCGGCGGCGGCTACGGCTACAATGGCATGGACCTCAGCGTCGGCCGCTCGGCTTCCAGCCACTTTGGGGCAGGGGGCCCCTCGGAGAGGGCTCGCAGCAGCTACCCCGCCAGCGCTGCCCCCGAGGCCAGGTACGCCAGCCGGGCGGCGGCGGGGGCCACGGGGGCCACTCACTCGCCTCCGCCTGACCCTCTGCCCTGCGCCGCCGCCGCCGCTGCCGTGGCGGCCACCTCGCCTGTCAGCGGCGACGCTCATCACGGCGGCAGCGTGAAAAACTCCACGGCCAACTCGAGCAGCACTTCGTCCACTTCCAGCAGCGGCGCCAGCAGCAGCACCAGCAGCACCAGCGCCAGCACCAGCGCCAGCAGCACGGGCAACAACCCCCACCACCTAGGCAGAGAAGGGCTCAGCACGTCGCCAGGCACCCAGGAGGACGCCCCGGCCAGCAGCGAGCAGGCGAATCCCCAGCAGAACGACCAAAGCACAGCTCCACAGCCGCCACAGCCCCAGATCTACCCCTGGATGAGAAAACTGCACATAAGCCATGGTAAAAAGCATGCCCGGATTACAATATCTATGTATGAGAGAGGGGTGGGGAGGGGGGGAGTGTGTGTCGAGGGAGAGAGAAGGTAGATTGTTTGCAAAATAGAAAACGTGGTGGGCGAGAAATGTGCTTTCTCTTGCTCTCTGTGTTCCTCTGCCTGCTTGTCTGATCGTCTGGTCTATGCGGAGGAAACCCGCCCCCCCCCAAAAAAAACCCCGGTCCCTCCTGGAAAAGGCAAGTGGGACTTTGGAAATCGGGGTAGGGTGAGCCAAGCTCTCTTTAATAACTCTTCTAAGTCTCCCGGACTGTGAGGTGTAATTGAAATTTGGGGGGAGGGGAGAGAGAGAGGGAAAGCGCGTGTGTGTGTGTGTGTGAAAGAGAGGGCTCTTGAATAGTGCGTGTCAGTCCTTGTAATTTATGACGAGGACCGTCCAGTGAAAAACACCGTTACTAATTATATCAAAAAAGAAGTTGAGTAAATAATGTGTGTGCGTGTGTGTGTGTGTGAGAGAGAGAGAGAGAGAGAGAGAGAGAGAGAGAGAAAGGGGGTGTGGGGGAAAATATTTTTTTCTGGGAGGGAAGGAAGTCGAGGGAAAACTTAAGAGAGGAGGTTGGAGGGGGGCAATTGGGGGGGGGTTAGTCCTGCAGTCCAGAGTGCACTTGGAAATTCTTCCCAGTGACTCCCAGATAAAGTGTGTTCAGATCAGGAGTGGGACCAGAACTTCAGAGGGTGCTTGGTTTGGGTGTTTATGTTTGTGTAAAACTCACTCTAGTAACAACTTCCCCACGACCCTCAGCATACTGTCAGGAGGAAGTAAGTTCTCATGAAGCCAAATGGTTTTGTTTTCTTTTACTTGCGAGTAGTAATACGTTAAGGATCGGGGTGCAGAAGGGAGCTGCCATCCTCCCCAGATTAAATAAAATTCCTCAGAAGAGGCAAAGGGGAGGCTACTCAAATTCAGAGCCCGGGATATTATTTGAGAGAAGGGGAGAAGAGATAGATGCGGGTGGAGAGAGAGAGAGAGAGAGAGAGAGAGAGGAGAAAGAGCTACTTGTTGATCATTTTCTCCCAACTTAACGCCCATACCAAACAGAGAAGGAAATCAGGGAGAGGAAGATTGGAGAGGAAGGATCCGGGGTGGCGGCGGTGGGACGTCTCCTCTTGTCAAAGGTCTAAACCGTGTCCCCCCCTTTCTATTTTTTGTTGCAGACAACATAGGGGGTCCCGAAGGGAAAAGGGCTCGGACTGCTTACACCCGCTACCAGACCCTGGAGCTGGAGAAAGAGTTTCACTTCAATAGATACCTGACCCGCAGGCGGAGGATTGAAATAGCGCACGCTCTTTGCCTCTCAGAGAGACAGATCAAGATCTGGTTCCAAAACAGGCGGATGAAATGGAAAAAGGATAACAAGCTGAAGAGTATGAGCATGGCAGCGGCGGGAGGAGCCTTCCGCCCTTAAGAGGAAAACCCCCCGGCCCTGAAGCTGCTGCTGCTGCTGCTGCTCCTTCTCCTTCTTCCTTCCCCGGAAGAAAACAAAACAAAAAAACCCGAGTAACTGAGCAGTATTATAATTGAGCTGACCCTGCGTGGAATGTCAGTAGCCTCTTCCCGCTCTCGCTCTCCTTCTGCCCCTCGTTCTGTAGACCACACTGACTTGCTCCAACTTCTCTGGGAGGCTGAAGATTCCCTCGCCCATCGCTTCATCCTGAGCCTGTTTTAATTGAGCCCCCACCCCGCCCCCGCCCGCGTCTCTCTCTTCCTCTCTCTCTCTCTAGCGCGTGTTACGAGTAGATCTGCTTCCCGTGCATTTTATGTCTTGAATGGCTTTTGTCTTGAAGGGGGGGGGACAATGTAGATGTTTTAACTTATTTATATGAAGCGAGTGGTGTTACTTGAAGTAACTGTAAAGTGGGAGGGGGAACCGGGGGTGGGGGGGAAGACACCCTAGACAAACACAAAAGTAAAGGAGGACGATTTGGTCCCTCGTTCGCTTCCCGCTCAAGTCCTTCCCATCTGGCTCCCCTACAAGTCCTGTTTGACTCCCAATGTTCTCTCTCTGTGTGTGTTGCACTCGCTGTGCTTTGCTGTGCATGTGTGTTCAAAACGTGTCAGTGTCTGTATAGCTCCAAGCTGTGGCCGAGATTTCCGATCAGAAACGACCTATCTTATTTCCCTGTGTCCATTAATGGCTGTTGTAGAGGTGAATATGACGAAATACAAAAACGGAACGTGTCCTAACGTGTAGTGAATAGTGAATCTGTGACGAAAACTGTGATTCCAGACAGTATGTCCTTTGCTTGTGCCTTTGTATATGACTCTCTTTGCACGAAGTCTTAGAAGTGGCTTTTTTATTAAGCGCAGCTTCAGTAACGTATTTCCCACCCCCTCTTCTCTCTTATAGCTTCCTTCCTTTCTTTTGGTGAACAAAGTTACACATAGAGTCAAAGTCTGGCTGTTTGAGCAAACAATAATAATAATAATAATAATAGCAGCAACAACAACAATAATGTGATCGGCTTTTGAAAAGAAACTGTTTTTTTTTTTAATAACTGACTGGAAAAAAAATAAACTTTCTATTGTAAGGGTTTCCCCCTTTTCTTTCTTCCCCATCGAACCCCCGTTTTTTGTTTTTGTTTTTACTTCTGCGGGTAGTTTGGTTTCTACCCTAACGGAGATGTCCTTAGCTTCATCACTCTAACTAGAGCAAAGTTGGAGAAGGACCTAACCCAACTTCAAAGTAGATGCAGACACGATTGCCCCAGATCCCTTGGAATTGTAAAGTTATTCTTTGGGTGGAGGGCTCACAATAACAGACCCTCAGCCAACTCCTTGTCTAGAAAGTGGGGTGGGAGGGAGAAGGAATGCCCCAAACTTCTGCTCTTTCTTGGCTGGGGAGGAAAAAAAGAAGAAGAAGACGACTGTCCTTTCTTCAACAACATTATCATCTCCAGAACCTGCTTTATACTATCTCCATCGGTTCATCCTCATAAGTTAAAGAAAGCTAGACCTGCCAGAAAGGTCTTGCATCTATGAGCACCAGTCCAACATGGGGGGGGGGGAAGTATTTAAATAAACCAGATACACCCACCTTCTTATTCTTGCACTCTTAAAAAAAGGTATTGGGGAAGGGTTTTGTGGCTGTTGTTGCGCGGGTGGGGATAAATTCCACCCTTCGACATAACAGTTATTTATTTATTTATTTATTTTCGCTACAGCTACTCTTTTTTTGCTAGGAAATGTAACGTTACTTACCCCCACCAGGGCTTGAATGGTTAACTCTCCCGAGCTTCTAAGCGCAACTAAAGCTTTGCACATTTACAGACGGCTTTACATTGATGCCTTCCCTTAAAAGTTATAAAACAGTAAACTTTATAAGCCCCAGTTCCGGCTATATGACATTTGGGTGCCAAATGAATAGGGTTTTGTCTATGAATTAGATCGTAAAATCATCCATAGCACAGACAGATAGGCTCACTGGCTATAAAAAGTCACGTGGTGCCATTAAAGTAAGTTTTATGGTTTTGGGGAGTTGTCATCCAACATTATATACCACATAACATATAATCACACTGACGATGGACTTCATTTGACTCTTTTGCAGGCTACGTGCGCCTCCTGGCCATTCAAATTGTCAGGTTTAGGTACAGAAGTATCCATTCCCCCAAGTTCTCAAATACTCTCTGAAAAAATGGCTCATTGCAAGTTAAGGTAAGTTTCGTGCACAAGTTGCTTAAGTTTATTTGTACAGTGAAGAGCTCGCCTGTCGTTGCCTGGCTCCTTCTTAACGCTGCCCCGTTGATTCGGACGGGAATAAATAATATTTGAAAGGTGCGGGTTACAGTGGGTGGGGGGCCGTTGTCCCTCCTCCCCACTTTTATCTAACCTCTCCTTTTTAAAATTTTATCCGTCAAATCCAGGCAAACCACAATAAGCGACTTTGGCAGAGATGGATTTTGAGGCCTAACTTTAATTACTTTGACTACGGCAAATGATAATGACTTCCTTTGCTTCAGGAACTTTTCCGTGCCCAGTGATTTTGTTTATTGAGGGGGCAGAGAGTCCGCAGGCGATTTTTTTCAAAAAAATATATTTTAATGAAAGGAACATAGATCTGGCTATATCTGTAGACTGGGCATCCCTGTCTTTGCGGGGCGGGATGTGTGTGGAATTGACGCAGTCGTAGGTTTTCCAAGATAAGTTTTCCAACTTATCGTCTCTAAAAGACAAGGAAGGTGCGCTCCAAGTCTGACTTTTACGTGGTTAAGGTTCTTTGACATTTATCTCTCCTTCATAAGTACCCTCACCTAGCTACATCTCTCTCGGTGTCCCTCTCTGTGTGTACATAGAGTGTATATATACGCAATTTACACCCTTACCGTAGATTCCCCACAACCCCAGTGTCTTCATTTCCCGCTGGTTCCTTTATCCCTTCCCATGAAGGAACAAATTGACTGTAACTTTTACAGGAGATTCTACGTGCCATTGGAGTGCTTGGAATTATGAAGGACAATACGCATAGGTTTATAGGCGATAGTAAATAACCCCATTTATATAGATATCCATATATATATCTACATACACACATTACTGGCTGGGAATTGCAGGCTAGGCCCCAGCTGCCTGTTTATTTCAACATTCTTTTTTTCCCCCTATTTAAGTAGACTCTTCTCACTAGAGTGTGATTACTCAGCAATAAACTTTATGACCGGATTCAACTTTAAGTCTTTGAATTTCCAGGGTTGAAAGAGAGCGTGAAAGAGCATCCCTTTTTCCACTGCCCTTCTTCTTTTTGTTTTGTTTTGTTATTTCCTTTTCTTTCTTCTCAGCTTCTTTGTACTGCCAGAGCCAAATCCTGGAAATCTTTGCTCACACGAGCAGCTTTTAAGTCTTATCAGTTGTATCTTTGGAGCGCCTTGTAGCTAAAAGCCATGCAGGTGACTAAGAATTGGCAAGATAGGACCCTACTCTTTTTGAAAAAGAAAGTAAGAGGGGCCCGTACAAATGGGCTCATACGTTGAGGTGACCCCACGTGAGGTTTGAAACGATCTCGCCCCAATTCCTGCCTTTTAAAAAACAACAACAGATTGTTATCAGCGTGTGGGGTTCTAGAATATGCTTTTCCACTCTTATATCGCTTTGGACATCAGAGGAAAAGACAGTGTTGCCAGAAGATATAATAGCGTAATATAACATAAGCGTGCCCTGTCCTAGTGGCTGTTTGGAAAGAGATATTCTGATGAAGGATATTTTTTCTTGTGTATAGGTGGGTAATATTAGAAGGTTGAGAAACTTGCAGCAATAAGTGAATATATATCTTAACACTTCAAATATTTTTTATACATTTCCCTGAATACATATGGATACGCTAACAATGCTGGGTGGAGAGGAGCAGTGTTTAATTATACATTTAGTCCAAGCCTATGTGGCAGAATTAATCACACAGAACCGAATGCTAATACTCCTGGCATTTTTCATGGTATTTACTTTCCTACACCTTAAATAGTTAGCAATGCGTATACACGTGTCTGAAAACATGACTAGACTTTTTTCAGTAGAAAAAAATAAGGATTTAAATATAATGCAAATCTGCTAAAGAGAAACAGACGGCTGAATTACAAATCCATAATCCAGTTAAGGGAAGGACCTGATTTTACACTTTTTTTAAAAAAAAATCCAACGGGACTATTGTTGGACTCCTAAAGTATTTACTGGGAAATTCGAGTCCAGGCTTTCAAGGGGATATTTCCCCAAGTAAAATATGACTGAAATCCAGGTGCTAATCTACTTCAGTTTACATGAACTGAACTTTAGCTTCTGTTTCCTAGTGAAAAACAAGGTCCAGTTTAAGCTCATTCGGGGCTGGATGTGATCTCATCGTCTTGGATGAGACCATCTGAAGGTTGTGGTCATTCTGCTCCATACCTAGGCAGAAGAAAATCGTACTGAAGTCTGTTGGATTTACTTCAAAAGAGTTCAGGAATGGAGTAGGGAAATCCTGATGCCGTCTGATTTTGTAACTGGGGGGAAACAATTCATTGAGCTGAATGCTTAGTTAACTCTTACCGTGGCTACCTAGCGATCCAGCCTTTTGATTGCTAGTTGACTGAATGGATACTAGCCAGTGAAACACATACAGCTTTGTGAACAATGTCATTTAGGCTGCAATCCTATACTCACTTCCCTGGGAGTGAATCCCATTGAACTCAACGAGACTTTCTTCTGAGTAGGCAAAATACCCCACGCACAAAAAAACAAAACAAAAAAAGCCAACCCCTAAACACAAGATGAATTCATTGAACATGCGAATAACTATGGGAATTGTCACTATTTAAAAATATTTCTAGTTTTCTGCCGTGCCACCTTGAAACACTCTACCGAATAACCTAGGCAAAACACATCCACACGAAACTCCGGAATGTAAAGCCCATTTTAAAATAATATTGTATGTGTATTTAGTGCAAGTATATCTGATGATGATGACTGTCGTATCACTGTTGCTTTCTTTCTCTGACAACTGTATGGTTTATTTTACTTAAATTACCGCGAGCAATTCTGAACCTTAGAAGTACTTCGCTGGGCCAGATGTAAGCACCAGCGCCATTAAAGGTTAGACAAGGGTGTGTGTATATAGCAAGGGCGTCGGAAGACTTCACTTTCTTTAAAGCGTAAGATGGCTTTTCTAAGTCACATGATTCGATGGTTTGCGCGTGCCCCTCACTACAAAGCATCATGGGAAAATTATTAGTGGCGTTATCTTAACGAATTAATTTCCTTGTCTTCAAAAGAGTGAAATTGCAAGTGTTTGCTACCTTATCTGTCCAGCTTTCAACATTACATTCTAATATCGAGGACATAAGCACTTGGATTGCATCTTTCCTGTAATCCCTCTCTTTCTTCCCCTCTTTCATCTGATTTTCTGATCTGTATAATTCGGCCTTTGGGAGTTTTTTGTTCTTTCTATCCACTCTGATCACACAACCTCTATTTTTCGCAGGCTTTGTTTTCACGATTCTCCAAAATCCTAGTAGTTTCCCTGGCGGCTAGCGTTTCTCCAAAACAGCTCCTCCACAATCACAGGGCTGTATGGTTTGCATATTGGACGCAAACAATGCACTGTGATCTCAGAGAGAAAGACACCATGTTTTCCAAAAGGCGTCTCTTTCCAGGGAGCCTGTCCCCTTCTTTTCCTTCTCCACATAACCCTCTGAAATGGGCTTTTCAATAATAATATTTGTTATGAAGGTTATTGGGTAATTATTGCAGTTTTTGTGAAACAGTCCTTGCTCGAGGTGAAGTCTGTCTCTGGATAATAAATGGCAGCCCGCGCAGTTCATTGCCAGGTTAAGTAAATGCAGAAACTAAGATAAATCTGCACACTCCAGAACTCGCCAGCAGAGCTCGCTTTAGACCAAGTTCACAGTCAACTTGCTTTCTCCGTGGGCAAGGCTTCTCGACTCCGTTGGATCAGGGTCTTTATTAAATAAATAAGATGGCACAATGGCCAGCCTGGATAAATTGCCCGGTCACTGCGCCCCACTTCGCATCCAGAATTTACACATCTACCAATGGAAAGCACATCGCTCCTTTCAGTATAATCTAGTTAATCTCCCACGCTGGTGTCTGGGCTTTGCGTTTGATTTTAGAATTCGGTTTCAGTGATGGAAGCCGTTGAGGCTGCTCTCTTTTTTAAAAAACCCCAAACAAACAGCCATGCAGAAACTGCATTCCCTTAAAATCTTAGCGAAAAGGGGAACAGTCAAGGCTTGATGGCAACAAACAAGAGAGATGGAGATTCTTTTAAGGAGATAGGAGCTGCTCCGCTTTTGTATATCTCTGTGGTTAGGGCGTAACAACTCTAGGTCAAAAAGTTGAGGGTCAAAAGTTTACGTTGTGCGCCACTCTTAGTCATGAGCCCAGACAGAGTTTGATGTCAATGTTATAGCCAAGATCTTGACTATCAACACAAAAGATAAAATAGCTTTGAGTTAGGCGTGTATCATAGTATGGACTCCAGGTGAACTCTAGTGGTTGAATGACCTCAATTACCGAGGAAAGGATAGAAAATCCCTCTTTTCAAAGAGTAATGCACGTTGTATTTCATCTTGAATTATCAACCACATTTCCCCCATTGAATATCGTTGGCTGGCAGATGCATCAGGTGAATGCGGGCGCACATTCCCCCCCCCCCCGCAACTGCGCATACACGCACCACCACCAATGCATTTTAAAGGTTCGTGCGAGTCCTATCAGAGTCCATCGGAAATTTCCATTGGATTTTAATAGTTCTGAATCTCAGCGAAGTGGACTCTTGTTCACAGAAGCGTACGCCATAGTACAATTGTCTGGCTTTTAAGTGCCACAATACTCTGTTTGTGTGTGTGTGTGTGTGTGTTGTTCGGTTTTGCTACAGCAGACTAACACAGCTAGCCCTCCCAAAAGGCTCAGTGAGGTGCCAGTTGAGTTCTTAACTGCCCAGTGGGTACCAGAAGAGAGCCCGCTGGGTGATAGCAATATCTGAGGAAACGAGTAGACTGAGATGACCATCTCACTGCCGGATACCGCAGGAGTATAAAATTCAAACATGACAATACTGGAGAAGTCCAGATATGCTGTCTTTCTGAGTGAAAGTTAAGGGATGACCCTATGCAAATTGCATCCCCCCCTCATCCTTTAGGGTTATAGGTTTAATAAGAAATATATAGCTTCACCCTTTTGGCCGCCTTATTTAGCCACAATGAAGCTTCATTTTGTCCTCTTTTCCCCCCAAAGCGTGTTTGTATCTGAACAACTATTTGTTTCAAATAGGGAAGTAGGCATTATTTATTTAGCTATGAGTAGGATTGCTTCCTGAGATGGATTTTCCGTTTTCACTGTGTTGCCAGATGTTTTGTTTCTTTTGTGTATTTTTTTTTTAATCCGAGAAGGTGCGTTTTTCAGTCCTAAGAAATACAGAATATTTCAGAAAGATCCAGTGAGTGGTTTATTACTAAGCAAATACGTAGGAGAGATTGCTCCTTTCAGAGGTGTCGAAACAGAGATAACGTGCGGGAGAAAGTAAGCAAGTTATTATTAGAAGGCTTTATCAATGCTTTGAAAATACACAAAGAACTAGGGAACACCTCCCCGTTCGACAAGAAATAGTTTTAATTATAAGGCGAGGACATTGGGATTCCAGGAAACATATTTGCAATGTCTTTTGGTTTTCCATCAGCGACCTTCTCTTGAAAATTATCTTGCAACGTCCCCCGTCCCCCCGTGTCTCCTATATGTGCTTTTGCACTGAAATTACCATTGTAAGGTGGAGGGGGATGCTATTCACAACACACTGTTAAAAACACGCCTCTGCTATTTCGGTTTTACCCTTGAAATACTGCATTGCCTATTTGGAAATTTAATTATAGGAAGCATGAACATTGCAAGGCGGAATGTTTGCCTAAACGTCCCTTTTATATACAGAGGACCAGGGAGACTGTTCCGAAGACAACACTTCTTTGACTCCGCCTGTCCTGAAAAACTTGGCTAAAAAAAAAAAATAGAGGGAGAAAAAAAGAGAGAGAATAAGATCTCTGTGGAAAGTAGCAAAGCGAAACCTGGCTTTCTTTCTCAAGGACTCCTAGTGCCAATTTATTTTGCTTCCATTTAAGGTGGAATTTTGGGCGGGGGGTGGGAGTAGGGACAAGTTTTTTCAAATACAGAATATTTCCAGAAGGGCTTCAAAGAGCATCTGGAAGAAGTATCGCCTTCTCAAGTCGTTTTCTATTCATTCATTTTTTTAAAAGGTAAAAATAAAAACGACACAGTGGGCTTTTGTTGCTTTGATCGGAGTCATACCCATATAGTCGGAGGGTCCTACCTCTAGCGCAGCACAGACACTGGTACTTGGTGCGTAACGTGACCTTTGAAAAGATTAGCCTTCTCAGCCTCAAATGTAGATGCCAATCGCCCCATCTTCCCCTTCTTTAGAATTGTGCTTATTTACGGTCCTGGACGACCAGGACCTCAAAGTCCAGTTGCCAAATACACACACACGTACACACACGAGTTAGATCCTTATAAATAAAATCACCAATATTTCGGAATGGTGGGGAAGGAAAACATCCCAACCTCTTGTCCCAAGAATGAACTCCATAGGAACTCCATCACACCATCCTGTTCCCTGGGAGGACCTTTTGCTGATTCAAAGGAAGTTTAGGATAAACGCAGCCGCTGCGTTATCACAACGTTTACATGTTTTCTCGCACGGCCGCCTTAAGATTCCTTCCCCATTTGCGAATAAGTGACCTGCCCAGAGCCTCCCTCTGCCCCTTGCTATTTTTTTTTAAAGACGCTCTTAAAGACCTCGGAAGGGGAAGAAAAAAACCCCCTAAGTCCAAGGCCGAGGTGAACTTCAGGTCAGCGCGTCTAACAAATATGAAAATGTCGCTTTGTGAAGGGCACGCCTTGTTATTTAACAAAGACTGTCAATGTGTAAGATTAATAAGAAACAAAATGCGCCCGGTGTCACTTTTCGGTCACTTTGAAACTTGGGGCAGGCTTGCATTCAAGAGTGAAAGCTGGGTTAAATATATTCAAAATGCCTCGAATCAAATTCAAGCCAGGCTGCCGGGTGTCGCTCTCCACCGCCACCCCGCCTCCCCCCCCCTCCCGCCCGCGTCTCTATTGCTCGCTCGCTCCCTCTCTCCCTCCCAGGCGCGTGGGCATGTTGGAAAGTTTAATTGCATAGATTATCTATAAAAGCGCAACCTAAGATTGCGATGCGCGCGCACACACATCTATATTTACACTCTGAACTTGCTAGTCGGGGTTGGCACTCTCCGCTTATCCATTTACTTGGTTTGCTCCAGTTCTGAGACCGGCTCCTGTTTCTTGGGAACCTTGGATTTTATCTTGCCATCAACTTTCATTTCGGTCAATCTTCCACGTTCTTCACTGGTTAGCTGCTAAACTTCAGCCTCCCCTGATTTGTGATGATGATGAGGTCTTGGTGCTGAAATCCCCCTCACTGAAATGTATGTGGTTTAAAAAAAAAGATAGGCGATGCTCTGAAGCAGTTTCAGGAGGCCAGGGTTCAGGGTTCGGTGTAGGTTCGTTCCGGGATTTGCTCCGCGGAGCCATAAATCTCTGGAGGGAGCGGGAGGGGAGGCTGAACGTGGAAACCGCCGCATATGAGATAACAACTTGGTGGTCTTGGCTGGGCTCTTGTTTATGATATGTAAACCGCAAAGACGAGGAACAGGCCCATCTCTGCAGCCTGATAGAATCCCATGGAGGTGGGGGTGGGGGGGAGAGAAACCCTGGCTGCTCCCGCAGCTGAGCAGCTTAGGTCACCTTGGAGATTTACAGCCCCAGCTCTAGAATCGTATTCATTGCTTGTTGCAACTGAGCAAAGGAGACACCCAGTGGAAAGCTGACCAGGGGGAAACAGACCAGGCTCTGAGATACAATCAGAAGAGCTAATATTAAACAGCCCCTGGGACGTTCTCCGAAGGTAATAATCAGCAGACAAAAAAGAGAGAAGGTACCTGCTTTCCTTGTTTTGTTGTGGTTTCTTTTCTTTTTTTGTTTTGTTTTGGAAAAAAAACCCTGCGGTTTTGACGCCTGGTGGTTTTCTGGTATTTACTATCGCCCTCAGATGCAAGGGCACCGCTTTATCTCAAGGGAAATTGATAGTGTTTATGTCAGAGGTGCATCTTGCAGTGTTTCTGTGCCAGAATCGCACCGTCCATTTCAGCGTGTGCGAGAAAAGGGGAGGGAAAAGCGAAACAAAACCCTGCGCCTTTGCTTTAGCCGTTTAACACGAAACCATGGGCTTAATTGTTGCTGTTTGTAAGTGGCAAAAGACCTCCCCAAAGGGACAGCTTTGCATCCCGGTCTACTATTCCGTGAAACCATAAAACGGGACTGGAGCCGGTTGTCATTCCTACAAATGTCATAGGCGCGCAATCAGCGTTAAAAAGCCAAGTGTTGGATCCTGCTATTTGACTTCCGCATTGTCTGCGAGTGTTTTACGGCCTGCCACTCGCCAGTGGCATCATATTTGCTTCCACAGTGTATGGTGCATTCGAGAAAGCTTTGCATACATAGAGTATCCACTGGAGATGTACAAGGTGGGGGTGGGGAGGGCTCTTGCTATTTCCAGGACGGAGGTATTTCCGATAGTATCTGGAAACCAGCACTTTTATTATTATTATTATTATTATTATTATTATTATTATTATTAGTATTATTACTATTATTGTTATCGTGGAGCAAGGTCTCAGCAGTTTAAGGGAGACGCACAGAGAAGAAGAAGGGAAATTCAACGAGAGCATAAAAATGGGACCTATTGAGCGCACTGACACACATTTATACACAAAGAATTGTAGCTGGTTAATCTAGATGCAATCGTCATCCACATGAGCGCCATGAACGGTTGATACAACCGAAAAAGTCATCAGTCCACACTTCGAGTGAAATAATCACGATGAGAATGAACACCTATTCTATGGATCTTTTTCTTAAAACTAAACTGGTTCTTTGGGAAGAGGGCAGAGCAGCATTTTATCAAGTTCCAAATTCTTATTATTTTTAACTAATATTTATATTATATTAAATTAAATGGGTGTGTCCCTAAAGGCTCAAATATTAAAAACGAAGGTGGGTCACTAGACCTACCAAGCGGTTGAATTAATATATACTATCATAAAGGCTAGTTTAACGTCCAGATTTCAATTACCCCCCTAGGTCAGGCCATCGCCTCCTTTTCCTTCCTGTCTTGTAAACGGATCAATTTCCAGCAATCGTAACACAAGTCGTAAAGACTATTCACGACGCTCAACTGCAATGTTTACGGTACTTGTGAAAGATAACAGTGTATTCTGTTTTAAATAACCAATTCCTCTCCCTTTCTCAAAGGGAAATACTGTTTCCTGGGGACTAGATAGCTTTATTTATTTATTTAGGCATGTGAATGGGCTTAATTCTTGATCTTAACTGCCTCTCTAGTCTGCTGGAGGTTTTGATTAAAATCTATTCACCTTTTAAAAAGAAAGTATTTTTATATTGGCCTCTCTATTTAATGATATGCCCCCGCAGCTCCAAATTTGCCACGGGGTGGAAGATTTTAAAAATAATTAAATTATCGTAAAAGAGCAACATTTAAAAGCCCCCGGGAGGTATCAGAGAGAAACAAATAGCTAGTTGCAATTAGGTGGTCTCTGTTTTCATAGGATCGACTGGTCTCATTGATTGCACTGCTACCGTCCAATCACTCATTGATGCCCCCGAAACCACGCGATCTCGGGTGCCCTTTTATGTCTCGGGAGGACACGGCGTTTCCTTTGCTTTCCATGACTTGGTAAGGGCTGGAGATACAGAGAGCGAAACCGTACGCTGCGTTTGATGTTCGGTTTCAGATACATATACAATGCTGGCGCTCAGTCACTTTGCTCACACTGTTGCTACCCACGGCCTGGTGCTTGTGTTCAGAAATAGCACACATGCGCAAACTCTCAGCTTGTGTTCAGGAGGATATATTATTCCGGAATAAGGACTACCCTTGGCTCCCTCATCCTGATAGCACACAAGGACGTCTCCCGCGACATACACTTTTCGGCTGCCCCAGATCACTGCCTAAACCACCTTGACCTTAAGTAGCACATAGCTGTTTTAAGGGGTAAGGACCGTGCGTGGTTAGTTTTATGTGACCTAGCATGTCAAGCAAGGATCCCTCGCTGCTTTCACTGGGGAAACTCGCTCAAAGCAGCAGCCCCCTCGCCCACAGCTGCATGGCCCGGAGGCTTTCCTCTCGGCCTAATTCTCTAGTTAGGCCGCTTGCGCCGACTTCGGTTCTGACTGCCGCTGTCTGGAGCGCGCAGAAAGGAATCTCCAGCTTCTCCTTGCCTCTGCCGCGAGAAAGGCAAGACAGGCAGGCAGGGACCGTCCTGGGCTTGTCCACCAGCGTTTCATTTCCTGATCCGGGCTCTGCCAACCGCGTAGCAATTGGCCCTGCCGGTCAGGTGGTGGGGGTGGCACTGGTGTGTGTGTGTGTGTGTGTGTGTGTGTGTGTGTGTGTTTGCGCGCGCGTGTGTTCCAGGCTCTTGGGGTGGGAATTGGAAAGGAAGGGGGGAGCGGAGGCCCAAACTTTGGCAGCAGGCGCTTGACAACAGCAGCAAGGGGGGTTGGAGGAGGAGGAGGAGGAGGAGGAGGGAGGGAGGGAGGGAAGGAAGGAAAGAGGGAGGGAGGGAAGGAAGGAAGGAAGAAGGGGGAGGAGGGGAGGGGCCTCCTCGAGCCCAGAAAAACGACAACGCGAGAAAAATTAGTATTTTTGCACTTCACAAATTAATGACCATGAGTTCGTTTTTGATAAACTCCAACTACATCGAGCCCAAATTCCCTCCTTGCGAGGAATATTCGCAGCTCGGCGGCGGCGGCGGCGGCGGGAGCAGCTACCACCACCACCACCAGAACCAGCCCCACCATCAACAGCCCCACCACCACCACCCTCAGCCGCAGCAGCACCTGCGCCAGCAGCACCACCAGGCTCACCCCGGCCAACCTCTCCCCGATTACTACCAGCGGCCGAGCAGGGAGCCCGGATACCAGCCGCCAGCGCCGCCGCCTCCTCCGCCTCCTCCTCCCGAGGCGCTGTACCCCGCGCAGCCACCCCACCACTACCCGGAGTCGCCTTATGGCTACAGCAGCCTCAGCGCCACTCCGGGCCAGGAGCAGCCGCCTCCCGGAGCCTCGCCGCCGCCACCGCCTCCTCCGCCGCCACCCCCGCCACCGCCTGCTCCACAGACTCCCGCGCGGAAGGGCCACCATGCCCCGAGCCAGCCCTTGCTCCAAGGCCACGTCCCGCCACCGCCTCAGCCCCACCAGCGCCATTGCGAAGCAGCGGCGGCGGCGGCGACAGCGCCCGGGGGAATCCCTGCCTGCCCGCTCTTGCCGGACAAGAGCCTGCCCGGCCTGAAAGGCAAGGAGCCGGTGGTGTACCCTTGGATGAAGAAGGTCCACGTTAACACGGGTGAGTTGACCACCTTCTTCCAAGGGGAGCCGGGATGGCTTGTATGTGTTTATGTGCGTGGCGAGGTGGAGGAGGCTGGGCTAGGCTGGACTCCGAGGTTGTGTGCATATACGTGTGTGTGTGTGTGCTGGCGCATTTCCTAATTTTAAAAAAGCGCGCACGCACACGTGAGAAGCCTTTTGTACTCGGGGCCCTTTATCAAGAGATTTACGAGACGCCAAACTGTTAGGGCAGTAATTATAGTCCCCATAAATTTAATCGCCCTGCCTGTGGCTCTGGGCCACGTCTCTTTGAAGCTTTTCTTGAACCCAAATGCCCGTCACCATTTTTTATGGCTCCCCAATTGTCTCCTATTGTCACGAGCCTGTGAACCATTTTCTTCCCCGCTTCTGTGGCTAATCTAAACCCAGTGTCGAGTTATTATATAATAATGATAATGTTCCGTTGCCTTCTTCTCCTTTGTGTCCGTGCGTGTGTGTGTGCGTGTGTGTGCGCGCCTGTGTACGCTCAGTCAACCCCAATTACACTGGAGGCGAGCCCAAAAGGTCTCGAACTGCCTACACCAGACAGCAAGTCCTGGAGCTGGAGAAGGAGTTCCATTTTAATCGCTACCTGACCAGGAGGCGACGCATCGAGATCGCGCACACGCTCTGCCTCTCCGAGCGCCAGGTCAAGATTTGGTTTCAGAACAGAAGGATGAAGTGGAAGAAGGACCACAAGCTGCCCAACACCAAGATGCGCTCCTCCAACCCCTCCAGTCTTAGCCAGCAAGCCAAAGCGTCAGCACAGCACCATCAGACACCACCGCCCAGGGGTAGGACGACCCCAAACTCAGCAGCGCTCTGATGGCCCGACAGACGCAGGGACACCCTAACCCATCACACGTCCCGCTCCTGCCTGATTTAATTTGCCATAGGGACTATATTAAGGGGCATAAATGCAGAACAAGAACCAGTCACAGGGCACGTGTGTTCAAACCAAAAACCAAAACCAAACACCTTGGACAAAGTGTTCACCTTCTGTAAATATGACCTTTCCATTCCCACCATGTTTCATTTTTTTAATTTATTTATGGAAATACGGTCCACCTGCAGCATCATTAAAGAGTTGAGGATGGATCCTGTACCTAAGAAGGACCCTTTGCAGATATGTTTTAAGGTGTCAACATATGTTAATCAGTGACTTTGTGACATGTGTGTGTAAATCATAGACTTTGTCTTATTTCGTGGAACATTCGTGGACTCTCAATTACAGACAGAAGCAAAGCCATCTTATGACGTGGAAGTATTTTGGAAGTTGGAGTGGGGACGATGCCCAGAGACCCCAGCACCCTCCAGCCCTTACCGACCAAGAAAGTATGTTTTCTGTGTAATAAGAACAAAAAAGTGTAGTCTCTGCTGTAGTCGTGATACATTATCCTCCCCCGACGGTGCATTTGTTACTTTTTTATAAAAAAAAGAAAGAAAAAGAAAAGTACACCAATATTGCTATAAAGACTATTTCTGTCTTTGTGTCTTGCCATAGTCAAACGTCCGTGTACAGTTTGTGAAATCTATGTGTACACATTTGTGAATGTGTGATGTATATATAATGTCCAGTGCTGGTAATAAAATAAAATAAAACAAAACCACACCTCTCTGTACAAAAATAAAACTTAAGGCACTAGACACACCGTGAGAAGCGTGCATTTGCCTAGAATGTGACTTTGTTGACATAAACATGAAAACTCTCGAGGATGTCATGTGTACAAGCTGTTCAACCCATTCCTTAGGAGAGGCCGAGTACCTGCATTATAGTCGAATTAGTTTTGTTAAGGAGTAACGTTTCTCCTTCCCAAACACCCTAACCACTTTACGTGTCAGGAAGTCACGTCGTTTTAGATGATGCTGGCTTCCACATAGGACCATAGACCAAAGCTCCTATGGAAACCAGAGAGTTAGGAGTAATTCCCATTGAAACAGGTTGCCGGGGGGTGTCGTTGTAGATGGGCTGAATAGGCTGCCATCCAAGTACCCAGTTTTAAGTGAGTTGTGGATCGTCCTGCGCAGCCTACCCATTTCCCTAAGGAGGCGCTTCGGCTTAGCCACTCCTTCTACAGGATACAGTCCACTGTGTGTAGAACAAGAAAGGCGTCCATCCCCCCAAATTCTCATTCATGACATGTGTCCTCTGCCTACACCATTGGGGAAATATAGCTCTTTCCCGCCTTGCGTGAAGAGAAACGGGGCTAATCCAGTAGAATGAAGGGAATAATAGCAGTAAGAGTAACACTGCACTATCAATGCTTAAACATATTGCAGCATCAGTAGTGACCTCTTGGTTTATTCCAGCCGCAGCAACTTTCCACAGGGGGGAAGAGGGTCAAGTTGCAATGGCCCACCGCTCTTTGGCAGGGGAACAAACCGGAAGCGTTAAAGCCGCACACCCAAAACATTCTGGTAAAGCCAGATGATGCCCTTGACATGGAGGTTCATTGGGGGGGGGGGTCTTCTAAACAGCTTAACCAACCCATGCAATAAGTACAGGTGAAAGTTGCTAATTTAACTCTACACCCCCATTGATGTTTACTCCGAGGCAAGTCCCACTGTTGCACAGTGAGGCTTATTTCCAGGTAAGTGTGTCTAGAGTTGCACTCTTATAAGTAGCAATTCTTCAGTCTCCTCCTGGAGAGTGGAATACAGTTCTGGGCCTTCTCTGATATCCAGAACTATAATCCGATGCTGGTTTATATTGGAGACTTAAATGGCTCATTGAGTCCCAAAGCCCGTAGACAGCTCAGACAGAACTGCCGTGGAAGCATAAGCAGATAGTTTAAATGTATCCTTCGTCCATTGAGCTGGGAAGGGTGACACCGCCATTTGAAAAGTTATGGTCTCACTTGCCGTGCAAAAGAGAAGTAAACATTGCTGTGAATGATCTGGAAGTGTGCGTCGAACTGAACCACCCCAAAGGACTTCCTTTCTTATTTACTATATCCTTGAAGTGCCCTGTCCCGCATGTTTGTTTGTTTGTTGTTAAGAAATAAAAGAGAATAGGCTGGAAAACAATATCGCCCCCTCTCCTCCCTGTTAACATGGACCTCTTTTTGTCTAAAGTCTTTGTTTGGTCTGCTCTGGAGAATTCTCTTCTGCTAAATTCACTGACGCTCGAAAATCAAGAGGAGTGTCCCAAACTGTTAAATCAATGATTAGTATTGAAGTATGACTGCGGATCTTCCCTGACTTCCGTAGTCTTACGCTTGGAGCAACCCCCTTTCCCTCCCCCTCTTTCTCCATTGTGGGGGGGTGGGGTGGGGAGAGCCCGAAATGAAATCACGCTGAAAATAGCAATTTTACTAGGAATCATTAATCACCTCCTACAATAAATACTTCTTTGTAATTCAACAGCGATTCTGAAAGGCATTCTCTTGGAAAAAGGTCTGAGAAGACACGAAGGATTTTCCTGGGGAAAATGGGTTCATGTAGAAAGACACAGTCGCTTGGCTGTGCCATGAAAATGTATAATTTCTGGGTGGAGAACCGAAGGAAGACTGGAAAATGCACGTGGCAGATCACCATCATTCAAGGTAATGTTTTTATTTGATTTTTGGGGTTGTTGTTTTTTTGTTTATGCCGTTCCCCTTGAAAACGCAGGGCGCTTCACTGTGATATGTAGGTGTCGATTTTTTTTTATTTTTTTTTAGCTTGGCTGCCATAATCGATGTAACAATAAGTTCGAAAACTACACCCGACCATTGTCCTGGTTTGTGCGAGGGCAATGGGGAGAGTTCACCGAAAGGACAAATTTTCTATCCCATTAATTGTTTTTTTAAGAGAAGCAGACTGACCCATCAAACCCTTGACCTTTATAGGCAGGATTCTTTCTAGCTGCTGGACCTAAATCTACTCCTCTTGCCCCGTTTCTCTCTCTCTCTCTCTCTCTCTCTCTCTCTCTCTCACACACACACACACACACACACACACTTATTGCATATTACCAAAGAAAGCTGCTCTGGATCCTAAAGGTGGAAGCGCCTTCATGTTTTAGACAGAGTATATGCAAATACCAGTCCTTGAAACAGTCGGGCGTGAAGGTCTAAGCTCTAAGGGGTCCCAACCACAAACAAGCAAGGGAGGAGGGCTAGAATAGTGCTGCTTGCCTTTTCCTCCCACTCAGAGGTGTGGCATGCACGGCGCAGGTTTGTTTGTTTGCGTTTTTATTTTATTGCTGCCTTCGGGATTCACCCATGGCCACCATCCAATGCCGAAGAGGGATTGCCACGTGGATTCCTGGAGAAGGGACTGGCCATTTTGGGTTGCAGCAGCTACAGGACGAGATGGGTTTCCGTATGTAAGGGAACGAGAAGGGAGGAAGGCCCAGACTGGTGGGATTTGGCTGGTTTCCATCTCATGCTGTCTAGATTTTCCCCAATTTTGTAAGCAGAAAGGTGTGTGTGTACGTGGTGCTGTGTAGGGTTAGAGGATTGCGAAGGACCGTTTCGTCTCTCTCCCCCCCCCCCAATACACATAACCCATCTTCAAACTTCAGGCTCATATTTGCTAACTTTGAGCGTGTGAAATGATCCCCGCAGGCCTCCAGACGATTCTACAAGCTCCAACACTCCTGGTCCAAGTCTTTCATGCCCAACAGATGCTACAGAACTAGCTTGAAACTCTGCTCCCCCCCCTACTTTCCTTTTAAGAGAAGTGCCCCTCGGTTTGCTTAGCTTGTTCACTACAGAAATATACAGATCAATATCTTGGTGACACCATTTCACCGGGCAACCTCAGCGTGAACCGACCGGGAAGACCAATAAACAAGAACTGCGAGGTTTTGGATGTGATTTATAGTATGCGGAGAAGAGACATTAAAAAAAAGACAGAAAGAGAAAGTTTCAGAAAGAGAAAGTAGTGTCTTTTCCCTACACTTCCATTACAAGAGAGACAGATGGACAGATGGACACCTAAGACAGAAGTGCTATTCTCCGGGCAGAGACAATCTCTGACGCGCAGGCTTGGCTAGGTTGAGAAAGAGGAGTAGGTGTGAAGATATTGTTCTTGCCCTGCTTTGAGGGAAATGTTAGCTTTGCAGTTCTGCTAATTGCCAGCTCCCCCCAGAGCAGTTTAATTTACTCACTCCTTTGGCCATGCTGCGGCCCAGGAGGATTAGGCCGCCAAGTTCTCTTAACTTCATACTTTGACCCCATTTGAGCTCATTGGTGCTTTTGCCTGTTTCATGAATAATAAGCAGTAGTCGTCCCCCCCGTTTAAAAGCACATATTACCCCCCCTTCAAGAATCCTGAAAGCTGTCGTTTACCCCTCCAGAGAACTACAGTTCCCAGCACCTTTAACAAATTATGGTTCCAAGGATTCTTGGGGGGAGCGGGGATGTGTTTTAATTATATGATGCCCAGGCAACTCTAAGTTAGGAGCGTTGAAATCTGGGTTGAATCCAACCTAAGGTACCTGCACTTGGATGCCATTGAAATCGATGCGACAAGTCAGACATTAAGCCTGCAAGCCTAACCCCACTTACCTGGAAGCCACCCTCCTTGCATGCAATGGGGCTTGCTTCTGAGTAGACGTGGCCAGGATTGCTCTGCTAATGCCTGAAACCAGTAGGCCCTAAGTGCAACCGCGCCTTAAGTGCTGGCCAGTCCTCATTGCATCTCATCCAGTCGAGTTTCCGCCTGCCTCGCTTCCTTTCTGGAACTGGCCAAGGTGTGAAACACCTTTGTCTCACAGGGCTGGGTGGCAACACTCCTGCTGACCTCAGAAGAATCAAGTTGTCACCCCATCCGACCAGTTCAAAGGGAATACGTGGCCCTTCTCTTAGCGACTCGCCTGCGTGACATCCCTATCGCCAGGACTTTTTATCAGGCGGTCCCTCTTGTGATGAAAGGCGTGGGTTCCAAATCATGTCTGCTGCCTCAACCTGCTGCCACTGACAATAAAAAGTCGAATTCAAATGACTGATTCGGGGGCTCGGCCGCTTCATTCTGTCTGGGCCTGACAAGCCCCGCGTTATTAATGCCCAAAAGATCTCCCCAGAAACTGAAAAGCTGTCAAAAACCGGCGAGATGATGAGGCCTAAATAAGCAATAGAGAAGCACTGCGAGGGTAGATAAAGGTGTTGTGTCTGTTCTTCTCGGGTATTGAAATTTTAATCTGGCCGGGTTGGGGAGGGGAGGGTTGGGGGTGAGAGAGAGAGAAAGGATGGGATGTCACGTGACATTAAATAATTAATGCAGATCTTCACGAATGGATCTGTGACGGTCAGTTCTCACTAGTAGGAGTGATTCTTTCCGAAGTGAAAGGGAACTTCCTCTTTGACTTTCTTTTTTTTTTAATATATAAAACAAAAAAAACCCCAAAAAAGCATGCCTACCTGGTTTATCTTTTGCAAGGCTCCTTAAACTCCTTAAGCGAGCAATAAGGGGGATGAGGTCGGTAAGTATGCGCAGGCCGGTCGTGTGCCTGGATTGCCTTTCATTGTTTGCACTTGCCTTCCTTTTTGATTGGGAACCTTGACTTAAGCGACGGGGAGATTTACGAAATGTTCCATCTTTGTTGCGAAGCTGCCTTGTGGTCGCATTATGCCTTTTTGGTGATTAAACCTAAAGCGAGGCGAGGCGATTTGATAACGTTCGAGTACTAATTCACACACTGTGGAAAGTTGCCACAGTGCGGGAGTCCTGGCTTTTGTGTGTGTTTCCCCCCCCCCCCCCCCAATTTGCCAGGCGTTCATAAATCACCGGCTCGCAGAGCAGGGCCAAGAAGGGAAACCGGAGAGGTGGCGGCAGCGGCGGCAGCAGCAGCAAGCATTGTGAGGAAGGGAATAGAGGCAGGCGAGGCGAGGCGGGGGGGACGGGGGACGACGACAACAGAAGTCATGGACACATTTCTCTATGACTCATCATTAAGCAGCGCGATTTAGTACCCAGTTTAAAGCACCGCAATTAATAGCAGAGTATTGTGATAAGGTCCCCCCCCCCTTTAACTCATGGCGTTTTGTTAAATGCTCCATTGCTACTTTCTAACTTTAAAGCTGCCTAAAGGAGCAGCCCTCTCCCCCACCCCAAGAGGTCTCTAAAATATCATAACATGTAGTTTAATCGTCCCCAAATATACCACCAAAAGCTATTGAGTAGCACGATGCTGATTTAATAGTAAGCACATTAAGTGGTTGTGTATGCTACTGCTTTCGATTGTATTACAGTTTGCCACGCGATGGGCTGTTTAGGAAGTAGTTTGAACGTTAAACACCAAAGGAGTTTCCCAGAATAGAGAACTGGTAGGATAGAGAGCGAGCAAGAAATATTATTATACCCTTAAATACTCCTTGGTATAGAAGCAGCTGTCTGGCAAAATCCACGGGCAGTTCCAGAAATCGAAGCATCTTACTAATGTGGGAGTGCAATAAAACCCCCAGTAAGCGATTTAGAGCTGCTCCTTTCTTTTGTCCTGCTAGATGCCTGCTTAGCACCAAATCTAAAATTATAATAGTCATTACCAAACGATCCAATTACCAAAAGCAAATTCTATCATGCCAAGTTCTCCCAAGATGAGATTTAAAACTTTTTTTTCAAGCCTTCGATGACATTATTCCAAGAAACAACACTAAGCAATTATTAGCAGTCACTTTTGCTAGCCAGGCGAAGGAGAATCCAGCGGGACATTTAAGGGGGGGCGGCGGCCTGTCAGTGGATTGCGGAAAGCGGGGCGAACATCTCATTATTATTATTATAAATGATTAATAAATATATTTAAATAAAATTATTATTGCTTTGAGAAAGTCAATATCCTTATCTTCAGGCTACTTTTCTGCCAACGGACCAAAGAACAGCCATTTAAACCCACAACACACGTCTGTTTCCCCCGTTTCAACACTATTTTTATTGCTATTGTCCCTAGTCTGATTTTTAAGTCAATTGCAGCCAATGGGAGACAGTTCAGGGACGGCAGATCAGGCCCACAAGATTCAAGTGTGCGCCTAGTTTGGACCGACGTGTGCCTTGCATTTAAAGGAGAGAGTCACATTCTTATGCCATTAAACAGAGATGAACGTGGCCAGTTGTATATAATGTCCTTACTTGATTAAATGATGCTAAACAAAGGCTTCCCAGAGGAATATGAAGCTTACATTTCATAAAAGAGGAATTATAAGATATTCACAGGGAGAATAGTTGTCTTCATAAGAAAGGAGCTTATCTTTCAATTTCATACACGATTGCAAAAGGCAATATTTTTACGTGTGTTTTTTTCTAAAAGAAAAAAATACGCAACTCAACAGCGTCCTTTTAATGATTATATACCCACCGAGGATCTGCTAAAACAACTCAGCAGCTGACCCACGTCTTGTCTCGAAAATAATGCTCATCCCGTATAGTTTTCTTATTTAGCTATTGCTTGTTCTTTATTTACAGCACTCCGGTGCACCGGAAAATACGGTTTAAAGACACCTACAATCTGGAAACAATTCTGCCCGGTGGTTGGAAACGCGAGGAGGTAAGAGCCCTGTGGGTGGAAAGAGGGGGGGGGGGGGGGAAGAAAAAGCAAGGAATCTGTTGTCCAATTGTTTAAAATAGTTTCATATTGCAGAGACGAGGATTCGGTTTGCTAGCGCTTGTTACAAAGGTTACTGTGAGCTTCGGGTTTGATAAATAGCTAAATCGGTTGGAATTTTCTGCACTGCGCCAATTCATCTTTCGTCGTCGCTGAATGCACGTCTTGTCAAACAAAGAAATACATAGAGCCTAAGTAAGAGCAATTCTTTGAGAGCCATTCAGAACAGGGAGGGTTGCACACGGGCTGGAAAGAGCTAGAGAAGCCAATGAAGTCTTTAATGAAAATGCATTTTGCTTATAAAATCCAGCTCTCTCAGGATAGGTTCGTGATTAAGAGCAGCTCTGCATTTATGATAGCCTGCTTTTTGTTTGCTGTTCCGGATGGCTTTAGATTGTTTAGAACATGAGAACAAAAGTCACCTTTGCAACTTAGAATACCTGAGTATTCCCTATGGCTGCTAGAAGCTACTACTAGGAATCAGTAATATCGTATCTGCTTTACCTGCTGTTGTAGTGAAATTTAAAATTTTCTCTAGGTGGCCTCGTTTACACCCAGCTGAAGGCAAACGAAATATATTCATTGGTGGCATCTATTCATTGAAAACTGCTCTTAATCCTGATAGAGGTGCCTTGCACTCTTCTCTCGTTTCAGTTCTTAAAATCGATGAAAACGCTTAAAACGCCACCATATGATTTTTTTTTTTTTATTAGCCAGCGTTAGAAGACCAAGGGATATGTAGAGCCGCTTGAATTTCCTGCTAGAATTACCTGCTTTTATGAGGCTGAAGTACAATTAGTTTAGTTTACTACCTTTTAAACGGCAGGCATAAATTACAAGCCTACAAAGGCTTGTTGTGTTGATTTAGCAGCTTGTTGAAATTCTCCCTGCTAAAAGGCGCTGCAAGTGCCCCTTCCTGAGCCATTTCAAGACAAAATGTTGATTTAAAACTATCAACATTCCAAGAAGGGCGGGGGGGAGAGGGCAAATTACTTTAAAATACAAAACACTTCCAAGTGTCTGAAATATAGCCTGACCGTATCCTCCCAGAAATAGCCTAGACTTTTCTAAGAATAGTATTCAGCGCTTAAATATATATATATTGCACTCGTCCCCATTTCTCTGATAAGGATGCATGAAATTTGGACAAACTTTAAAAGATAATAGATGTGATGCAGCGCAGCTGTCCTAGTACTTAAACGAAAAAGATAAAATTATTTAAGGGGGACCCAAAAACCCCAACACCCCCCCAAAACCTAGTGACATAAAAAACTCACACCAGGCTCTGATAATAACAGAGTCTCTATGAGAACGTCATTTCCTAGTTCTGATACCTTGCTTTGCATTTTCAGACATAAACGTGACATAAAATATTCAGAGAAGTTCACTCGGTTTCTTCTCCGTGTACACAACATTTTAAGGTTAACGTTAATAATCAGCATTCGTTTTAAATGAGGCGTATTGCGGAACAGAACTTTAAACTAAGCCCGAAACTCAATTCCTCTAAAGCAAAAAGCACAAATCGCTTTATTTAATCTAAGCATGGATAGCGGAAGGGAAGTCCCACTTTCTTCGGAGGATTCTCTGCTCAGTATATTTACTTGGCAGAAAGTCCCACTGAAATCAATAGGACTTACCTCTGAGTAAATATGCTTAAGCCTTGCAGCTTTCAAATTGGTGGAGACTTTACAGCTTAGTTGCACTTGGATGCTAACCAATCATTTGAAAAACGACGTCCATTTATTTCAGCGCTCGCCCTCTCTCCCTCCAAGTAATTGTGTCTTGGATCTCGACCTCAGCTCTGCTCCGCGCCTTCTTTCTCCCGCATGCATTCCACTGCTATGTGTACAGAAAGAGGCGGGGCAGCCTAGCCCTGTTCCCTAAAATGAAATGTAGCGTTTTTAGCTCTCCCAAAAGCGTTCAGATTTCCCAGTCCTCGAAGTAACGGAGAAGCTCCGCGAGGAAGGCGAAATGGGTGGCGAGGCTGCTGCCTTCCTGTCCATTCGCATTTGTATTTCTCAAAATTCAAGATCTCTGAAGTTCGACCCAAGCAAATGAATCCCAGGTCAGCTTTTTGGTGGGTTTTTGTTTTGAAAAAGGAGAAATAATAAGCAGAGTTACCAGGACTCCAGTGAAGCAAGCTTGTCTCCTATAAAGCACAGCCTGAAGAATTAGCTCCTCATAAATCACCAAGAAGTTACTTTTCTTTAGGGGGAAAAACACCCCACATACTCACTATCCATGCAATACGCACCGGAGTTAATAGTTCAACGGCAGATTTCACATTAACTTGATCGTTAAAACGAATACAGACCTACATAGCAAAGGGCCCTTTCCTTTTTTAAAAATAAGGAAAGGAAAGGAAAGGGAAAGGGTGTACTCATAGATGGCGTTAAGGCGTGTAAGTTATATATGCACCCCACAGTTATGATTTATGGCTTTGTAGTTTCTATTTGGTAAAGTCATCTTTCTGCTTCTGACTCAAAGCAGTCGATAACGTTTTACTCGAGATTCAGGAAGATTTGCTGTGGCTCCCTCCCCCATCTGCTCCATTATCCATTAATTTTGGCTGCATTGTTGCTGAAGAACTTCTGAAGGCCTCTTTTGACTGCGCTGAAGGCACTTTAGTTTAAATGCCTAGGAATCCATCTCTTGGATAAGGGTGCTCCCTGTTTAAAGTTTAGCATTTGTCAGTGGACCTATTAGTGATGCACGTGCCTATGACTATTCTACAAGTTTCCCTCGAATACTGCCCTCACTTTCTTTTTTAAGGTTGCTTGTGTCCTAAGCTCTGCAGGTTCTAGTCCTATCAAGCGGTGTAATTTGGTTCCATTAAAGGCTATGTTCCGGGAAGGAAAATGTATAAAGGTAGCTGCGAAGTAATATATCTTTGGGCATTCTGCCACTGAGTTCAGAGGGAAGAAAGAAAGAAAGTTGCTTTCAGAGGAATTCTGAGCTTATGAAAACTCTGAGCCTAGAGAGCTTCTGGGTGACAAGGGGAGCTCTTTGTGTGAGCGCAGAAATCCCCGCATTTCCACTTAACACGGTTGTGGAAGAAGATGAAGGTTACTAGTGTGGTTAAATCCACCAACCTCTTAAAAGTTAAGTTGCAGTCAAAGGAAGAGGACGGCTCATAATTTGATCAAAAGGCTGGTAGACGATACATTTCATCTGCTCACACATAGTAAATGGGGTTCTCTCCCCGCCCCGAGCCCTAATGCAAGTGATGAAAGAAATAGAATACAGTGAAACTTGCTTTAGAGTTGGTTGGAGGAACAGCTGAGAGGGATGTTACATAGGAAACCGGGCAAGAAATTCAGAACCACCATCGGCAAAGTGGGCCCATAGTGCATTTAAGGTAGAAACGACGTTTGCCTTGTAAGACATGGTCACTTTGTTAGAGCACTATGCAGCTTGTGGAAACTGAACAGAAAGAAAAAGAGAGCTTTTAGATCTGCATACAAATGAAAGATTAATTCATTTCTGAGGCTCACTCCAGGGACCTGTGTGAGATCTCTCCCCCCCCCCCAATTCTTGCTTGCTTTTTCTTTTTTAAAAAAACCCTCCCTCTCCGGACAGTTAGATCATTATTCCGCGCTAAATATTTCATCGTTCCAGAACCCTATAATTTTGTACATCACTCAAGTACTTGCATAGGAAATGCGTAAGCGCAGGTTGAAAGAGAAGGTCCCAACAGAGTTTGCAAAATGTAGATCCACCACAAAGCCAGCAAACGCCTTCCTCCTCGTCGTCGTGGTCGTCCTCCTAGGGTGTTAACAAGTATAGAAGCCCACCAACTCTATACCAGAAGATCCTTGGGCCTTTTGTCAGGTAATTACGGGTCTTTGGGGTTCCTACAAGGGCTCTGCTGTAACGTGGGTGTTCAGCAAGCTCCATTCAATAGAAGTACAGAGGAGCCCGTGGGATGGCGGATATCCCCCCCTTTAATACTGAAGGGCTTTTCCTTATGGAAATAGTGGCAGAAGTTCATCTCGGATGGAGCCAGCTGCCCTTTTTCCTCTAAGGGTCAGCGGAGAGTTTCTCCTTCAGAACGAGGCCAGTTGGTTAGCCTCAAAAAGTTATGGGTAATCACATGAGAGGGGGGGGAATTGTTGATTCTTCCTATCTTCCGTCTGAAACGTATATAGAAAAATATTCGTGGGAGGAGTGGGATAAACAAATAAAAGATAATCTGTGCCCCCCTTTCTTGGCTAAAGCGTAAGGAGGGGTGAGAGAAGAAACAGAAAAGAAAGGAGGAGAAACACACACACACACACACACACACACGAGGCTTGCGCTTCCAACCCTTGTTCCTTCAGTGATTCCCTATTTCAAATAAAAGGATTTAAGTTGACGTATGACCACGTGAGCACATAATACAGCGCATTATTGTGGCATTTGGAGTGGAGACCCGGACTGGCTTCGCCCGTGATTACGTTTTTTCCGTTTCTGTTCAGAGCAAGAACTGCTTTCTATTATCCACCATCAGCGCCGCCGCCGCCACCGCCGCCTCCCCCCCCCCCAAACTACCAACCCACCCGCTCACCCTCGGAGAGAGAGCTTCCACTTGAGCTACGGCGCTCGGTCCTTATGGAAAGGTTATCGCCGGACTGTTAGGACGCGATGCTTCGCTTAAAAAAAAAGAGAGGATGGATTTTATTTTAAGGTATTTCCGCCGATTGTTCCTTTACCGTGGGTGACTTATGGCTGGGCGAGGCAAAGGTCAGGAGAAAAGGCTTAAGGGTGTATATGGACACCAGGCAAGCCTCGTTTCCCCCTTTGTTTCCCTGGGCTTGTGGAAGGGGGGCGAGAGAGAGAGAGCTTTGCAACAAACAGATCAGAGAATATTTGCCCCCCCCACTAAGGTTTTGGATTTCTGCGTGTTCTTGTGGCTGGGCTTTGGTGTGGCTTTTTGTTGTGGTCTGGATGCTTTAGTGGCCGTTGTTATTTAAATCGCCCAACAGAAGCAGGAGAGGACAGTGTCAAGGCTTTTGCTTGTCCTGTTTATTATATACCTCTGATGCTGATTTAAGTGTGTTTTGGGAAGCGTCACGCGACCGTGATCCGAGCCATCTTTCTTTCTTTCTTTCTTTCTTTCTTTCTTTCTTTCTTTCTTTCTTTCTTTCTTTCTTTCTTTCTTCCTTTCTTCCTTTCTTCCTTTCTTCCTTTCTTCCTTTCTTCCTTTCTCCCTTTCTCCCTTTCTCCCTTTCTCCCCCCCCCTCATTCTGGACCCTCAAATCGATGAGTATGCAATTCAGCTACCATTTTATTTATGCCGCTTACTGGTTTTTGTTGACTGGTGGCCCACTTAACGCGCGACTGGTGGGAGCTTCACCATTCCAGGAGAAAGAAACCAGGCGGTTTTCCTGCTCTCCCTGCTCAATTTTCAAGCTGTTTCCCTGTCTTCTCTCTCTGTGAGAATGGAATAAAAGCACCCATCCATACCCCATAATAATCAATGGTAATATTGGAGCGGGGAGCTGTGGTTGGATTGAGCAAGGATCTGGAAAGGAAAAGAGGGCGCTTGAACCTATTTTTCTCTCCAAAAGCTTTACATTCGCAGTTAGATTTCCTTTACCTCTCACCAAATCTTAACCAGCTATTCATTCAGTTTTATGGAGGGAGATGCACCGCAAATAAGGGCGAGGGGGAATGAAAGCACTGCTTGTGTTATACAAGGGGACAAATGTTATATAAAATTACATCCACCACTGAGTCCCAGCGTTGCTAAAGGTCAGAGTGCTGACTTTTGATTTATGTTGCCAGTGGGCTAGGGGCAGAGCGCTCGCCTACACGCTGCCGCGCCTCCTCCCTCTCCCTTCTTAATGCCCAGTTGCAATTATTCAATTCAGGGTTAGATTTTAGAATTGGGGGTTAAGGAGCAAAAGCTTCTTCTTCTTCTATTATGAATAAAACTCCCTTATCTAAAACATGATGGTTGTTTAATTCTAGAATGGGTCTTGCGGATATTGTATATTTCCCCCCCTTCCCTGATCTGTTCACCGACCAGATCCTAAATGAATAAATGAAAAGTAAGCTGATCCAAATTGTCCAGGCATCTCTTTACACATATGCACCTATATACACTCTTTCAGATATATATGAAAGAGGTGGGGGATTTTTTTTTTCTTTGTGGGAAGGGGGGAGGGGAATTAAATTTCAAATAGGCCGAAACCTGTTTGGGAAAATAAATAAATAAAATGTAAGTTTTAATTGTGGCTCAATTACTTTGTCACGGTTTCTTATGATTTATGACCTAGTTTTGGTGCATTTTGACCCAGATAAAAGAGTCATAAATAATAGGAGTGCTGAAACTGATATGAAAAAGGGCTTTCGTGCACAAGTGTTGGAAAGTAAGTAAATAATCATAATCATAATCATAATCATAATCATAATTCCGGTTAAAATCCTCAGTATATATGCTGAGTAAATACAAAACGAAGTGTCAATAGCGGTTATATGGGGTTTGATAAGATAAACAGTGATAAGAGACCAAAGAGGCTTCTTCTGTCTAAGGTTGGAAGCGATACACTTCTGGGATTGAGATCCTAAACACCCTTACCGGGAAGCAAATGCCATAAAAAGCCAATGGTACTTACTTCCAAGTAACCAAGCTGAGGTTCGGCGTATTAAGCGTCTCAGATTTGCATTTTATCAAGACTCTGTACCAAACAAGCCTCTCTCCCTGCAATTAAATCAGCTGAGTAGTTCTTCTCGGTGCCTTCTTGCAGTATAGTTATTCCGGAGTTCTGAATAATTTTCTCTTCCCAGGAAATATATATATATTTATATTTTCTTTCACAATGCATTCAGAAATCTTTGGGCTATTTGCCGAAATGATCGACGAAACTCCCCTGGATTTTCTACCCAAAGAAGAGAAAATCTTCGTTTACAAACTTCAGCTCCTGGTTCAAAATGTAGTGTACTATCTGTTGGTTGGTTTGTTTGTTTTTCCGGTGAGCAGCCCACCCCCAGGTTGCAGAAAGGATTTTTCAGGGGAGGGAGGGGCACCCTGAGATATTCATTTATTCCCCAGTATAATCCAGTTAACTGGAAACATATTTATGCCGCTTGACTCCCAATGGCATAAATCCAAACATCATGGCTTCTTAGAAGGGAGAACATTAGGCAACTGCAGCTATATAAAGTAAAAGTAAGATTTATTTATTTTAAAATGATCAGTTTGGATAGAGAAAAGATACAAAGCCTAGAACAGAATTCGGGGTGGGGGGTAATTTCACTTATTAAATTAAATAGCCTATTTAATTTAAATATTCAGGGCTTAGAAATCCACCCCCGCTTCCAACCACAGATCCTTTATCTGATTTACCTCTAAGGTGAAATATGTTATCTCTGCATCAGAACATTGCTAGCCACAAAATTATCCTAAAGTATTTCCGAAGTGTGACAGAGCGCTCCCACCTCGCCATCGCTGCTGGGAATCCCAAGACTGCCTTTGTGGCAAGTGGAGTGCGCGCGCGGTGGATACCCGGGCCGTCTTCTGTAATTTCTTCCGGAGAGGGTTTCTCTCTCTGCCACCCGCCTTGCTCCCCACGCAAATCCTCCCCCAGTTTCTTAGCCGGCATCTTGCTCTCTTTTTTTTGGTGGCTAAAAAAAAAAAAAGGAAAAGTGTAGCATCAGCAGTTTTCAGAAGAAAAGTACGAGGTTGATTATTGACCAAAAGAGGCGTTTTCTCTTCCAGCGCAACTTTCAAGGGGTTGTTTGTAGCAAAAAAACTGCCTACCAGTGAATTTTTTTGGGGCCCCTCCTACGCCGCTCAGTTTTCCCCTTTCAAGTTGAGAGCCGCCGCGATCTGCTACGAGGAGCAAGTGTTTTCTGTTGTGAAGCTCTGTTTACAGCTTGGGCGCACGGAGTCATAAATCTTGCCTAGCCATAAATGACAAAAACCATTGGTATGCGTAAGAGGCCACCCTGGCCTTAGAGTCCTTGTGTGTGCATGTGTTTAAATATCCTCTTTCTTCCCCTCCTTTTGCTTTGTTTCTGCTTTAAGGTGACATTGCGGTTTAAAGGGAGCCCTTTGTATTTCTCGCACCTTGGGTTTTATCGAAGGCATGTCAGATTCACACCTAGGCTTTATCCGAGTGCACCGCGGAAGGTCTGAAGCGCCGAGCGGCTCCTTTGTGTTGCCTTAGAAGAGCCTTGATGCTCTCCGTAGGTCTAGCTTGGTTTTGTTTTTTGTTTTGTTTTTGGAACCCAGAAGCATTCTGCTGGCTAAACCTCGCGACATTTGGTTGGTGGTTGGAAGGGAATAAAGAAATGGTTAGGAGAAGGGAGACTAGGACAAAGATTAAGAGGGGGGCGGCGGAAGAGAACTGAAGTTCACAGAACCAAATATCCACGCCCATCAGCATGCAACCACAACATTACATATGTCTGTGTGCGTATTTTTATAAATACGCACGGAGAGGTGTGTCTTTATGGATGAAAAGACTTTCATGCTGGCCTCTCTGAACGCATTTACAGATGTCCTCCACGCACACCTAGGCTTCAGAAAGTCTAGGAGCCCCTCCAAATTATTTAGAACCCGAGTCCTATATGTTTCTGCCGCGGAAGGATGCGCAGCTTCCCCGTTCGATCCTAACGATGTTTGCTCGCCAGCAAACCCCGTCGATTTCAATTCGATCGGCTTTCACCTAAGCACCCTTTAGGAGTAGGTTTGCCTGTCTCAGTTCCATTGATCTGAACAGACAAACATGCCAGCAATTCGGTTCTAACTGGGAACGGAGTCTTTATGGGAGTGACATCCCATTTGCGCGGGTTTCAATGGCAAAAAAAGAAATCGCCCCTCGGTGTTGAATCTTTGCGGCTTGTTTGCGTACCACGGTCGCGTGGGTATCCCGCATCCAGTTGCGCGCGTTAATGTAAGCCTAGGGGAAGGGCATGTGTGTGTGTAGATGCGTCCTTACATGGGCATCTGGCTGCGGTTGCCTATCTCGGGTGAGCGCGCCCGTTCATCATCCCGAAATGTCATTACTTTAATCGTTCCTTTGAAACGTTGTCTAGATTGGCCTGGGTGGTAGACAGATCAGAGGGCTCCTGGTTTATTACAATGGGGAGCATCCCAGCCTTGCAGGAGTTCCAGGTTTTCGACCCCTTCTGCACGTCCAAAAGAGTCCATATCTACCATAAGCACCTTCATATAACGTGGAAATACGCGCGCGGGCGCGCATATATATCAACAATCCGGTCTAGGGAGGGTGACCCCTTTGTGAGCATCCTTTGTCTTCATTTGCATAATTTCCCTGGCCTTCAGTGCCGCCCCGGCGCTTCCCTCCCTCCCTCTTTCTTCGCCCTCCCTCCCTCCCTCCCTTCCCGCTCCCCACCCCCCACTCTGCTCGCCTGCCTGCCCCGGACTTCCCGAGGCAGCTGCCTTACCCCCCCCTTCAGACAAACGCCCCCTTGGGCGCACAAAGATTTCAGAAGAAACATCTCTGCTGCTTTTTTTTTTCTTGTAGAAAATCTGGTCAAGGTGGGAGAAGCCGGGCTCCGGTAGCCTGGGGAGGCTCTCGATCGCGGCCAGGCCCCGAGGAGCGTGGGGAGGTGGAGGTAGGGGCTGGAGCGAAGTGAAGGCTCGCGCGGGGCGAGGAGGGGAGGGTGGCTCTCCGTCAGAGGCGAGCTGGAGAAAGATCCCCTTGCGCACGTGCCCTCTTCCTGAGCAAGGCAGGGCTGCTCCCATCTGTACTCGTGGGCTCGTCCTGGTGGAGATGAGTTGAGCTGGGACCCATCCCGGAGAAGCTGAGGGGACTTGCTTGGGGAGGGGGACTCGCGAGGTGGAGTGGGGGGGGCAGTGGATTGAGGAGAAGAGTCGTGCTCCCAGGGCTGGCGGGGAGCGACTGTCGCCGAGCCTCCAAAGAGCAAAATGCGGGCTTCCGCCTCAGTCGTCAGAAGTTAAGGTAAGCAGGCCACAAATACGCTGCTATCAGTGGTGAATGGCGGAGTTTATGTCCTGGTGATTTATGACCAGAGACTTAAATCTCGGTTCAAGAAGAGTTCACAGGCTGGAGCTTCCTTCCAGGCAGTGACGGATAGACCCTGGTGCTTCGAGTTCAGGCCACTTGCCCACCCCCTCCCCTCCACTTTCCCTTTATCTGGCAGGAAATCTTGGGGCGAAGGGAAGGTGGGTGAGAGGGGGTGCCCGCCTGGACTGAGCAGGGTGAAGGGAAAAGACGGGAGCGCGAGAAAGAAACAGCTCGAGATTGGTCGCCGCAGCTCGCTCCACGAGCCAGTTGAGGAGGATTGAAACTTTTAGGCCAGTTCAGTCTCCCTGTTTTCCAACCAGGACTGTATCGGCTCATGTCCAGGCAACCCGCCTTTTTCTGAGCTGCGGATCGAGGCGTGGAAGGGAGGAGGGTTTTTTGTTGTTGTTGTTGTTGTTGTTTTTAAAAAAACTGAGTGTGGGGTGGGAGAAGCAATAGGGAGACTTCCCTAATCAAGCAAAAGTTTCCACCAAAGCTTTCTAGTGTTTCTAAGGAGCTAGGAAAGTCCTAATTGATGAGGATATTTTATTTGCAAGGGCCGGTCTAGTCTTCTTGCTCACCCCTTGGGACACTTTTGGATCCTGAGATAGTACAATCCTGCGCACATTTCTTCCTGGGAAGGGAGTCCAACCGAATAGAGTGGGACTTACTTCCCGGTTAAATAGACATTGGGTCGCCCTATAGGGCAGCGAGAGTAAACTCCATGCAACTCCATGGAACTTACTTTGGAGTAAGCTTATGTAAGACTGGGCTGCGTATGATCCCACGATAAGCAATCAAGTTTTTATGAAGTCTGCTGGCCAAGTCACTGGGTTGCGTGACAAACTTCTGCGCGGCCTAATTTTGCTTGTAACCTGTTCCTCCCCGCCAGTTTCCTTTTGTCTATCATCTGTTCATCATCATCAGCAATAGGCAAATGATATGAAGGGTGCATTTTACTTTGAATTGATAATACAGTATAAGATGTGATCCAGAGTCATGCCCTTTCGTGGAAGTTTTGCCCATGATTTCAACCGGAGTTGTTTATTAGCACCGCTCCTTTCATTGTTTGAGAATACTTAGGTTTACCTTTGCTCGGAGTGGGCTGCTGACATTAAGGATGAGAATTGCCTTATTCCTCTCACTTCACACTCTCTTCGGCACCATCCTCCACCTGAGCTGGTTCTCGCCTCTCTGCCAAAGCTTACAAGAACAAAACTTAAATGCCTGGGACAGCGTGGAAATATTATGAATATGATCAAACGGGAACCACGATCATAACAGACCCCACCACCTAATTTGTGGTTCACAGAAGATAACAGGCCTCTGCAAAGGAAGCCCGGGAATTAGCAGAATGATTAGAAGACAGATAGCAACAGTAGGATCTACAATCAAAGTTTTTTGTTTTTGTTTGTAGGTATTTTAGGTTTAAGTCGATTCGCTCTCAAACTGGAGGAAATCAGTTTATGGCTGGATTGTGTTCCGGGGCTACAGTTTCTAAACTGCAGCCAAAGAAAGTTAATTGCCTACATTTTTAGCTCTTAACCGCCGGGTTAAGAAAGGACTTGATTACTGTTTAAATAATAATAAGAATCAAAAGGCAGCTGCCATCTGTAAGGGGTTTATTAAATTAGTTTGTCTCTACAATGTGCCTTGTTTTCTAAGGAAACGAGTGTGGACTGAAATGCTAACACATGTAATGAATTTGAGTGGGTGCCTAGGGTGCTGTGTAATGTTTTCTTCAAGAATATAAGCCTTGGCACAAGACCATCTTGGCGGAGAAGAGGGAACCGAGGGTGTTTTGTAAGAAGATGGGGAGAGGGAAACTATTAAGGTGCGGATAGATGGGTTTTGATATCGGGGTTTGGCCGGCCTGTAAAAAAAAAAAAAAGTTCTTAGATGGCAGATAAAATTCCTGGGAATGGAAGCCCAACTCCAACCTCGGTTGTACTCATACAGGTAAACATTGTGGAGTGAACAGAAAAAGATTCGCCTGGGTTGTAGGAGCCTTCTGCGGTTTTGTGTGTCCATTCTCCTTTTCCCAGCCAAATGACCCTCATACATCAAATTACATAGCAGTTCCAAAGACAGAGCCTATTATCGTTAAGTTGGTAGGAAAGTTCAATCCGTGGTCATGGAGATGAACGCTGGTTTTTCAGGTTCCTGGTGTGTGTCTTTCCCCCAATCCATCATGTTTGAGCAGGTAGAATTTGGGTATATTACATGAAGGGGTTTGGGGGAGGGGGAAGTGAAGATACTGAATGATAATATTTTAAAAGTTCATATGTGCCTAATATACCCCCGAAATAGTTATTAGCTGTTCCCGCGGAACGCAATGGACAGAAATAATATACAGTATAGGCCCGAGGGTGCGAAGGAAACTTCCCACAAAAGCAGGTCTAGCTGAAAGGCCGCCTAGGATTATTATGTTTGGTTACATGTTGAGGCTGTTTGATCCTGGAGGCCAGATTTGTGTCTCTGTCTAAAGGCGCAGCAGTTAAAGCTAATTTATGCGCAGGAAGTTGGCTGGTTATTAAACTGCGAAGGAGAAGGGTTTCCCTCGTCGCTGTGCTGTTTCATCACACGAGGGCCATTATGGGTTGCATTTGTCAAACGTTTCCTAGCAAACAGTTCATGTGTTCGAATCCCTCGAGTGCCAGAACGTTGAGTAGCCCTTCACGGGGAATGCGATACAGTTATTTATGGGTCTTCTAGCTTTCCCTTTTCTTTTTTCCTTAAAAAAAAATGCAATTCAAAATGATGTTTGCTTAATAATAAAAAAGGAGGGGGGAGCAAAAAAAAATAGTCTAAAGAGGAAAGAGCTACGGATTTGCTCATTATTTTGGGGGTGGGGCGGGGAGAAAATATCACTTTCCCACGGTGACCACAAGTTTACTCTGGTCGTTCTTATCTAGAGACTCTCCCTTTAAATAACCTACGAAGTCCCTTTCCTGAGAATTGATAAATTGGTTCTTAGAGTAAGGGTGGAGGTGTGTGTGTGTGTGTAGATTTTCATGTCTCTCTCTCTCTCTCTGTGTGTGTGTGTGTGTGTCTGTGTCTATACACAGACACACACAGACACACACACACACACACACACAAATATAGATATGAAAATCCTAGAAAACCACAGTCTCCCGGAGCAGTAAAGCACACAGTACGGCTGCCTAGTAAATCCCAGCCACTATCGAAATTCTCTTCGCCCTCCAGGCCAAGTCATGCTGCTAAATATTGCTGACCACTTTTTCTGTTATGGCTTTCATGTCACTTAGCTATTGAAAGTAAGATGGATTTGTACTATTTCTTCACTCTCCTGTGGTTTCCCTACACCCTAGGTCTACCAGGACGGGCCATTGGAGGAAAAACGTCACGTGACAGAGGGGTGCCAATGTTATTCTTTAAGGGTGTCAAGACCCTGTCAGTTTGTGAAATAAATATTGGGAAACAACGAAATGCAAAAAGCGACCTACTACGACAGCTCTGCGATCTATGGCGGCTATCCTTACCAAGGAGCAAATGGTTTCGCTTACAATGCTAGTCAGCAGCAATATCCTCCTCCGCCTCCTTCTTCCTCGCTGGTGGAAACGGAGTACCATCGACCGGCCTGCTCTTTACAGTCCCCCGGAGGCGGAGGCGGCGGCGGCAGCACCACCGTGTCCCACCACAAGGCCAATGAAATCAATGAGAGTTGTATGAGGACCATCACCAGCCAGTCTCTCCAGCCCCCGGTCCTTTCAGAGCAGCCTCAGCAGCAGCCTCCAGCCCCTCAGCAAGCACCACCACCTCCACCCCCCTCTGTGTCACCACCTCAGAATGCCACCACTAATTCCGCCCCGCCTAGCGCCACCAAGAGCTCCATCTTGAACTCGCCCACCATGTCCAAGCAAATATTCCCCTGGATGAAAGAGTCTCGACAAAACACCAAGCAGAAAAACAGCGGCTCCAGTTCAGGTATGGCAAAAGGAGGAGGGCTAGTAGAGATTAACCGAGCGATGCACTTACAGGCAGCCCCATTCACCAAGCCCTTAAGCAGAAGTTATTCAGATCCTTGACTTCTAGGTGTTTCATTAGTCTTGCAGGAATGGTTTAGATTCCCCACTCCCCAGCTATTTCACTTGGAAATTGGAAACACACACAATGGCTTGAGATCAGAAAAATGGCCTTATCTATAGCTACACACAGAGATATCTATATCATCTCTATCATCTCTATCTCTATCTCTATCTCTATCTCTATCTCTATCTCTATCTCTCTATCTCTATCTCTATCTCTATCTCTATCTCTATCTCTATCTCTATCTCTATCTCTATCTCTATCTCTATCTCTATCTCTATCTCTATCTCTATCTCTATCTATTACACACAGTGGCGTAATGTGGATTGTCAGCACCCGGGGCAAGGCAAGTAATTTGCGCCCCCTAACCCTATCCCTAACCCTAACCCCCAGATGTTGCGCCCGGTGCGGCCGGCCCCCCCCCTGCACCCCCCACGCCAAGCCACTGATTACACATACACACAGCAAAAGATAGATATGCAAATGCATACATACATACAGCTACATGTGCACATATTTAGGTAGGGGTTTGTGTGCGTGTGTGCGCGCACACACATCCAAAGAGGCTGATCTCCAGAAAGAGGAGGACGCCTGAAGTTTGGTTGCTTTGCATGACCTCTGTTAAACTCTAGCAAAAGAATGTGAAGTTGCTTAGCTTCCAAGCTCTTCTCCTTGCAGGCTTTGAGATGACTGTAACAGGCACCTCTGAGTCCTCAACATTCCATAGACAACCAGCCCCCTCCTTTCTGCTTCTATTAAATCATGTCCAGATACAAAGGTCCAAGGCCTATCTTCAACCAGTGGCAAGACCTGTGTGCATTTCTCTCTCTCTCTCTCTCTCTCTCTCTCTCTCTCTCTCTCTCCTTTTTTGGCACAGTGCTACAGTCACAAGACAGTGACCTATCCCTGCTGAAGTGTAATGAGAATAAAATAGCTCATCATTATCTGCAGTCAAGATCAATGCTTTGTTTGATATTCATAACCTCTTTTGATTTTAGCGCACAGACTGGCAACCTTACAAGCACAGTAAACAAAGCTTAGGTTTCTTTAGCACTTTGCAGGCAGGTCCATAAATACATTATGGGTGGATTATAGTGTTTATCAACAGTGCTATTACATAAGTAAACCCAAATCGATGAGAAAAGTATTAGCGTCAGTCTCCCCAGGCATTTGGCTCCTATTTACCACTTACTTCCTCAATTTATCTTGTGCTGTGAAAATAGATTCTAAACTTTTTGCAAATGTTTTCTTCGATGCATTTCTAATACTGTTACAGTGGTGTATCAACACTGACAAGCCTGATTATTTGATATGTACTGTGGTTTAAACTGTATATTTATCTACATGCATATTATATCATCTAGGACCCTGGCTCTGATCCATAAACCCGGGCAGTCAAAGTACTAAGGGTGGCAGCCTAATTCTAAACATGTCAACCTGGAAGTAAACCCTGCTCAGTTTAATAGGCCTTGCTTATTAGTAAATATGCAGAGGACTGCAGACATATCTCATTAGGTGCAACTGTTGGAAGGACAGTCCCACAGAACTGAATGTAATGTAGGCTTGATACTAAACTTGGAAGCAAATTCCTGGAATTCTGTGGGGCTTAGGAACTCTGCTTAACAGTGGATTCCTATACCTATCTACCTAGGAGGAATCTCACTGAGTTCAATGGGGACTTTTCCTGGGTAAGAAGGTATAGGATTAAAGCCAAAATCTCATGGAGTTTGATGTGACTTCAGAAATATTTCACTTATTTGGATTGTGCACTCAGCAAAAGCTGAATACATTTTGGAAAATGTCCCCACTCCCAACCCACCACGGTGGTAAAAAAACCCAGCACAATGAATTGAACAATTAACCATTTTGCTGCCCTTTAATGGTACCCTAAAATCACTGCCTACAGCAGGCCTCTTTGTCTTTCCCAATCACAGAGCTGGCCCTGTGTTCCTATCCATTCCATTCACTTGAGTGTGTCCAAGCTGGCTTTAAGCCACGTAATTCTTCACTGGTGTGTGGAGCTGGCAGACAAGCTGGTTTTATATTTGGGGAAGGAAGTGGATGGAGTATGGATGTTTGTCTTTGGCTTTTTGTATTCTGATTCTCGGCTTATTGACATAGATACCTATCTTGTTATACTTAATGGAATATACCTTTTGAAGTTCTCTGGACCTCTCTGAATGTCAGCCGCATTATCCTGACCCCACCAAAGTCAATGGGACTTTTGCGGTTGATTCTAAAAGAGTCAAGTTTTCTCTTCTCTAAAGTTCCATATGAAAGAAATAATTCAACCTACCACTTCAATTGGACTTTCATTCAATTACTTGGGAGTAATCCAATTCATATAGCAAACAACTTTTGTTTTAGCGGTTTGGGAGCTGACAACATGTAACCCCAAAATCCATACCTTCATTTGCCATGGTGTTTATCTTTCCCATAAAAGCATGGTTTCTGGTCAGACACATTTCTAGTGGTTTTCAAAGACCGTATCTCTGATTCTACAGAGATACAGGCAATTTGCATATATTGGTGCAGTAAATGACTGTCACTTGAGCATATCGTTGGTCACAGCAGACAACCTCATGTGTGAAAGAGCCAATGCTACCACTAGGTCAGGGGTAGGCAACCTAAGGCCCGTGGGCCGGATGCGGCCCAATTGCCTTCTCAATCTGGCCTGCGGACGGTTCGGGAATCAACGTGTTTTTACATGAGTAGAAGGTGTCCTTTTATTTAAAATCCATCTCTGGGTTATTTGTGGGGCATAGGAATTTGTTCATATTTTTTCCCCCAAACATAGTCTGGCCCACCACATGGTCTGAGAGACGGTGGACCGGCCCACAGCTGAAAAAAGTTGCTGACCCCTGCACTAGGCCCTGCAATGTACTAGCCCAGGCAAGGCTGATTGATGAATACTGGTTGTTGTGTGTTCAGGTGCCCCCATACTCACTTTGTTCTTTGTATGATTTGCATAGGTGAGAGTTGTGCTGGTGATAAAAGCCCCCCAGGGCAAGCTTCCTCTAAAAGAGCCCGCACGGCTTACACAAGTGCCCAGCTGGTAGAACTGGAAAAGGAGTTTCACTTCAATAGATACCTTTGCAGGCCAAGAAGGGTAGAGATGGCTAACTTGCTCAACCTCACAGAAAGACAGATCAAAATATGGTTCCAAAACCGCAGGATGAAATACAAAAAGGATCAGAAGGGCAAAGGCATGATGACCTCTTCAGGAGGACAGTCCCCCAGCAGAAGTCCTGTCCCTCCGGCTGCTGGAGGATACCTGAACTCTATGCATTCCCTAGTAAACAGTGTTCCATATGAACCCCAGTCACCGCCATCCTTCAGCAAGCCTCATCAGAACGCCTATGGCATCCCTACGTCATATCCGGCTCCTCTCAATAACTGCCCGCCTCCACAAAAAAGATATACCGGAACTGCAGCAGTGACTCCTGAATATGACCCTCATCCTCTTCAAGGGAATGGCTATGGCAATCCACATATACAGGGAAGCCCCGTCTATGTTGGGGGCAATTATGTGGACACCATGGCAAATTCTGGGCCTTCCATCTTTGGTCTGACTCACCTCCCTCATCCTTCCTCTGCCAACATGGACTACAGCGGGCCAATGGGCAACAATCATCACCATGGACCGTGTGACCCACACCCAACATATACAGACCTTACTTCTCACCATCCTTCTCAGGGAAGAATTCAGGAAGCGCCCAAACTGACCCATCTGTAATATACCATCAGTTACTTAGTGGATCATAAAAGTCCCCCAGCCTTTTTTTAAAAAAAAGAAAAAGGGAAAAAGAAGGAAAAGAAAAGAAAAATACTTTAAATTCCTCCCCCTGCCCTTTCTGTTTTGCTTCTGATTTCTTTTCTTTTGGTTAAAAAAAGAAGAAGCATTTTCTAGTTTATGTGACGTAGCAATATCTGTTGCTTGAATTGCTCCCTAGTTTCAATAGTGGATATTTATCTCCTTGAACTCTTTGCCTTGTGTTCTCCCTTTGAGAGTATACATAGGCTTTCTACTCTTAACTTCAACACTTTTATCAAAACAGGGTATATGAACAAATTTTCTATACAGATGGTTCTTAAATGTGAATTTGTTCGTACAGAATCGATCCCAACCGGGGAAGCATTTTTATTTTAATTGCACTTCTTTTAAATAGCGAGAAAGAAATAAAAAGGCGCTTGAACAGGGGCTCCCTGAGCGAACTTATTAATACGTGTACGTCTTTCAACGTGTGTATGCTGGTGAACTTTCAGATTTATTTATATTTTTTTGCAAACTTTGAATAATCTAAGTGTTTAAATTTTTTTATTTATCCCCATCTGTTCATATTTATATATATAAATATATTAAAAAAAATAAACTTCTGTACCCTGAATATTCAGGAGATATTTACCTGGTTGTATGTTAAATGACATACATAGGAAATATCATTTGGAAGGGGGGAACTTAAACTCCTTTATTTAAAAAGAAGAAGGAAAAAAAATGCAATAAAATCTGGAAAATAAACAGCAGGCCACCACAGGAACAGAAACGGGTGCCTGTTAACATCGAACTAAAGGGAAATGTGTAAACCTGAACGAGAACAACACAAAGCTAGATTTTGTTTTGAAAGTTATACATTCCTTGCTGCTCACATTCTGGAAAAAAAAAATAAAGTTTTTATTCTGAATAATACAGACTTAAGATATGATCATTTGATTTTAGAAAGGAGAAAAAAAGCGAGAGAGAAAGAGAATAAGGACTGATGCCCTTGGAGCTTTTAAATACATAAATCTCCAATATCCAACCTTCAGGTCTCCTCTGCTTCTCTGAGCTTTCAAAGCTTAGAAGACTTACACATTTTTGTCTCCCCACTCCTCAAAAAACAACAACAGTGGGGAGAATTGGAGCATTGAAAATATCCAAGATGGAAAAAGATCCGCCCTTTCCGACCATAGCTCGAGGACTGCAGTTCTCCAGACGTTTTTCATAAACGCAGCCCATAGGTAGCTGTGGCAGCTTGTTCGTTTTTTGTTGCATTCATTGTGGTCAAAGGGAAGCGGAGGAAGGGGTGGAGGTGGGGAAGAGAAACTGTGTCCCCCACGTCTGGAGCGATATGCTGTAAATCAAGCTCAGGTGGCTGCGTCGCCTCTGCAGAAGGGAATCTTCTCCTGAGGCCGCAGGATGAGCTGGGTCCCGCTTGCAGGCTGTTCTCCCTCTCGCCATGTTGGGTCCACTCTCTGCTGGAGGAAGCCAGCCGTTCCTAATGGGAGAAAAGGCTCTCCTCGCCTCCGCACTGGGGACCTTTGAGCCGATCGGCAGCTCGCTACTCCCACACTTATAAGCTCCTCTCGGGAACCAAAACGGACAATTCAGCGACTGTTTATGCTGAGTGATGGGGGAAATATTTTTTTAAAAAAAGGAAAAGGAAGGGGTGGGGATTTGGAGAAAAGAAAAAGAGGCGAAATTAAATAAACTTAAGGCTAAAAAAACGAAGACTCGTGTAGTTAGACTCATATTTGATATGGCACGAATTCAAAAGCACATTTGTTTACAGGCAAAATACAATTCATCACCCTAATAATGAAGGGACAGATTCAGCAATAATAAATCAGGCCTGTTTGCCAAGCGATCTGGCCCATCCCCGGGGTTGAAAGAGAGAGTTTGTTCCTTATGGTCTTCTCCACGAACTGAGCTGCTCAACTGCGGTCTCAGAAATTGAAGGGCTTTAATAATCTTTGCATGACTTGTTAATCGAGCGTCCTTTCCCATCCTGCACCCCCACCCACGTCTTTTCTAGATTGGGTGGGCGAGGTGAGGCAATCGAATGTAAATCTTCTATTGTGGGAGGGGGGAGGGGAAATAAAATAAATGAAATCCTTTCTTTCCGAAATACCTTTTGATATATCCATAGCAAATTGGTCTCGAAGACCCTCATGCATGGATCTGCGCTAATAAACGAGTTATAATAAATCCAAACAGTAAACAGATAATTTAAAGCTGCGGGGCTTATTTGTTGTAGCAATTGGGTTTCGGATTCTAAAAACACCGGTATACACAATAGTGCATTTAGAGGGGAACGATTCCACATTCAGCATCTGTTATGTCAATCTGAAGGAGATTGTCGCCATGTTGGTCACCTTGGTAGAAATATTATTCATCTCTTCTCTTTTTCACAGTCTTAAGAAACTTCCTGATTTCTTGTCCCAATAACATTGCTACCCCCAATATAAAAAAATAAACACAAGGCGTAGCTAACTACAATGCAAAGAAACGTAACTCTGTATTATTATTTTGCCATCCATACAAACCTTATTATAGCTTGAGTTAGACAAGTCCCATATATACTTACAGCGACGCGCTCCAGACTGCAGAAAGGCTGCACCCAGCCTTTTAAAACTCATTAATCTGTTTTTAAAGGGTCTTAGAATGGGGGGGGGACCCCAAATTGGATCTCCGGAATGCAGCATTTGGAGAAAGATGAAGCGAAAATGGATCGTGGTGGATATTCTCCTGTTCAAAATTAATTTGAGAGATGATGCCTTATATCAGTGGCGAATAGCTGACTGTTGGGTATTGAAAACCAACCTTTTAACACAATTTTCTGGGGAGGGAAAGTCAAAAAGCATATATTTTCTCCTCGTGCATTTTTTTTTTTTTTTTACCGGAAAGGGCTCACCTAAATTTTCTCCCTGCACTCCCTCGACTGTATCACATACTGTTCGGATTTCATTTAGAGAAACATAAATTTTGTTTTTGTTGTTGTTTTGGTTTTGCAGAGGGTTTTGAGTGGAGGGCATGGGGTTTTTTTGTTGCTGCCCAGCCTCTTTGTTCCAGGTGTTTTTTCTATTAGGCTGCCCACCCCAAAATGCTGGCCCTAACCCTCCCACGCCGATTTGACTCACAAAGCCTTCCTGGACCCAACTGCCCCAGCCTTCTCCCACGTTTGCCTTCCCTCCTAGCGGGTCCTCGAACAAACCCTCCCACCCATTTCACTTCTAGCACCTATATTCTATAGGGGGGGGGAGTAAAGATTTAAAAAAGAAACAAACAAAAAAACAAAACCCCAGGATCGGAGCTGTCTTTCAGGGTAATGCGAAAAAGAGCAAGATCCCCACCCTTAATACAGGAAAATAAAATCCATTTGGGGAGCAAAAAGCAGCCTCGCCGTCCTCTTTTTCCTTGTTTACTCGCATTTCTTGCTCTCTCTCTTTTCCCCCTTCTTTTCTCAGCCACATTTGATCTGGGAAAGAGCAAGAAGCTTCAAATGTGTTCTTAAAGGCCAGAAGCTGTCAAAGCGTTTGGCCCGGGAAGATTGATCGCGCGCAGGCTTCAGCGGATCTTTGTTTGGAGTAAAAGCAAGAAAATTAAAAAGAGAGAGAGAGAGAGAGGAAAGAAACCCAGCCTACATCTTCCAACAGCATGTATATTTGTAAGGCACCCTTTTCCATCCCCCCCTCCCCTCCCTCCTTCCTTCCTATCCTGTCAAAGATGCATTAAATAGCAACCCCAATCTACATTTTTTAAAAAAATGTGAACAAATTATTGCAATATCTCGGCCCCTCCCCCACCCTTCCTCAGCCCCTGATCCATATTGTGGGAGTTTGTTTGCTTGAAATAAAAAAGGGGTTTTGCTTCTTCTTCTTTTTTGCTTAAAAAAAAAATCACCTTTAAAAACATTCTCTCTCTCTCTCTTTTTTTGCTTAGTTTCACTCCACCTGAAGATGTAATGGTCAGTTTATTGTTTTAAGCGCTTCCAAGCTCTGCTCAGGATTCTGCTCTGAAATCGAACAAGGACTCGAGGTAGCGGATGGAGCACTTTCGGGCTTCACTGGAATGTATAAATATAGAAAGAGAGCTTTTCCACCCCACCCCTCTCGCCGTGCAGAAAGCCCTCATCCCCAAAAAAGGGGGGATGCGCGGCCTTATTCCTGGTTTGCTTTGAAGAAGAGGAAACCTTCGCCTCGTTCCCACCGTGTCCTTCTGAGTCTTCTTCTCTCCTCCAGCGCTGTCCACCCCTCCCCTCATTTACCTTTTTTAAAAATAATAATAATAATAGTAATTGAGGCGATTGAAGAGCTATCCTGTCCAAACTATCGGCATCGCGGAATGAATGAGCAAATCGAATAAACCGTGCGCTCCCAAACGAGATGGTAAGGGCAGGGACGGATAGTCAGTTTCACAGTCCTTAGAGCTCTTTGGTTTAATCTGCAGCCTTATTGTGGTTTTGTTTCGTTTTTTTTAATCCCTGACATTGACTTTTGACATATTTCACTGGAATCGAGAGGGGGGGAAAAATACTCGCCGGACCCCATTTTATTGGGGCTACGGAAAGAAAATGCGTCAGCTGATTCCAGTGTCGTTTGTGTGAATGCTCTGGATGTTGTTTTGTGACACCCTCCCCGTTTTTCTTCCCTCTTTTGATCGGAACCTGTGTTTACAGTCCCAGGGTCTAATGGAAATCTGTATCTCCTCTGAACCGTCCGCTTCTGTCAAGACAACTGCGGGGAGAAAGTAGCGACCCACCAGCCTGCGTGCTCTTACTCTTCCCCTAGGAGCGAAGCTGCTGGAGAAATTCCTTCGACACAATGGATGGAGGCAGGGACCGGCGGCCAATTGTTCTCCATACTGTACCCTCAGCTGAAACGGGGAGAGAATTGCGGGGGGAAAAGATGCCAGGTCGTGATCGAGGGGGAGGAAACCCCAACCTTGCCGTCCTTTGATTTTTTCTTAAGGAAGTGGTTAGTCCTCAGCACGGAGTTGGGTCCGGGTTTTGTTGGAGATGGGGGCGGGGGGAGGGGGAAAACAAACCCAAATCAAATATAAGCAAAGACTCCCTTCCTTGGCATCCCCTGGCCGGGTGGAACTTTTTTTGCTGCGGTGGAGATGTTGGGGGCCCGCGGTGTCACAACTTTGGAGATTAATGGAGGACTTCGTTAATGACTCAGGGCGTCCGATGGAGGTGCGCCCGTGATTTGTGAGGTGCAAGGCGCTTGCTTGACAGTCCCAAACAATGAGAAGGGGGAGTGTGCGGAGGGGAGGCAAGCGGGGCAAGGGAGCCTCCCCGGCCAAGCTAAGCATCAGAGGCAGCAGCAACAGCAACAGCAGCTCAGACAACCCACCCAGGCAAACACGCAAACACACACACACACACACACACACACAGACCCTCTCTCTCTCCCTCAGATATCATTTCAGATTAGGAGGCAAAAGGGGGAGAGCGAGCGAGAGAGCGCGCGGCGGAGATACCCTTTCCCCCCTTTTAAAAAGTATAAATAATGCCTTGCTGGCCCCCAATGAGGCGTTCCTTCCCGACTTTTTTGGATCAATCAAACAGACAGTGGCTTCTTTTGATTAAAGCCCAAATTGTCATTGGGCAGAGGCAATCATGTGACAGCCAATTCGGTCCAATTTCAACCTTGTCTCCATGAATTCAATAGTTTAATAGTAGCACGGTCCCCATACGGCTGTAATCAGTGAATTAGAAAAAAAACACCCCACCAGCGATCTTCTATGATATTTTTTTTCCTTTTCTCTCTCTCTCCCTCTTCCTTTCTCTCTCTCCCTCTCTCTCGGTTTTTTCCCCCCTCCCCCCTTTTCCTGGGCCTTGCTCCCCCCTCCCCCTCCCAGAAGCGCTAAATAAGAGGGAACTTTTTCTCCAAGGGGGCTGCGAGTTGAAGGCCATGAATTTCGAATTTGAGCGAGAGATTGGTTTTATCAATAGTCAGCCATCGCTCGCTGAGTGCCTGACATCTTTTCCCCCTGTCGGTGATACATTTCAAAGTTCATCAATCAAGAACTCGACGCTTTCACACTCGACACTGATTCCTCCTCCTTTTGAGCAGACCATCCCCAGCCTGAACCCAGGCAGCCACCCTCGCCACAGCAGCAGCAGCCGCCCCAAGCACAGCCCCAATGCCAGCAGCGGCAGCCCAGTGCCAGCCGGCGCCCTCCAGCCTCCGGAATACCCCTGGATGAAGGAGAAAAAAGCCTCCAAGAAAACTGCCCTGCCGCCTCCTTCGGCCTCCGCCACTGGACCAGCCTGCCTGAGCCACAAAGGTCAGTTCAAAGACTTTGCTGCACCTTCAGCCTTCCTGGGACTCAGAGATCTCTCTCTCTCTATCTCCATATAATCTCCTTTTCTCCTCTCCCACTCGCTTGGATGGGTGCCTCTCTAACTTACGGCACTCCAATCCGAGTTCGTTGGAGGTCTGGCGGGGGATCCACAGGCAGATTCCTCAGAAACCAACCCCGCCGACACCCCCAAATCCCCCCACCCCAAACAAAGTTTCTTCTTTTTCTCTCCCCTAACTTGTTTAGCGTGGGATGATTTATTTGAGTTGGAGGTGACCCTCCTCTTGTCTCGCTGTCCTAGAGTTGGGATATTTGACAGTAATGAAGAGTGATAGATTGCTCTTGCTCAGCTAAGCAGCTGATGCATTAATTATAAATTGTTGTATGGCTAATATCAAAGTTTGCTCGGGTATGGGCAGGTTGGGGAGATGGAGGCAAATCAAGTTCCTGGAGCTAAGCGAGGAGGGTGGGGGGAGAAGCAAAAGTGGGTCCAAGAGACCGGGCTCACAGGAGTGCAAACACAATGGATTTACTGCATTCATGGGCGGCCATTTTGTTGCAGTTGAAATTTTAATGCTTTAAGAGAGAAAGAAAGAGACCCCCCCAGCTCCAACTAGCTCATTTCCCCCCACCAGGCTTGTATGTTCAAAATCCTAAAATAACACATTCTCCCTCCTCTCTCTCTCTCTTCCCCCCTCTTTCATATCTCTCATTCTAATGGTGCTTGTTGTTGTCTCCTTTTAAGCAGAATCTCTGGAGATTTCCGAAAACGGGACCGGGGGCTCCAGGAGGCTGAGGACTGCTTATACCAACACGCAGCTCTTGGAGCTGGAGAAGGAATTCCATTTCAACAAGTACCTCTGCAGACCGAGGCGGGTGGAGATCGCCGCTCTCCTGGACCTGACCGAGAGGCAAGTCAAGGTGTGGTTTCAGAACAGGAGGATGAAGCACAAGAGGCAGACCCAGTGCAAGGAGAACCAGAACAGCGAAGGGAAATTCAAAGGCTTGGAGGATCCCGAGAAAGCAGAAGACGACGACGAGGAGGAGGAGGAGGAGGAAGAGGAGGAGAAATCCCTCTTCGAGCAAGCCCTCAACAATGTCTCAGGCGCGCTTTCGGAAAGGGAAGGCTACACTTTTCAGCAGAATGCACTAGCGCAACAGCAGGCTGTCACTGTCCACAATGGAGAGTCCCAAAGTTTCCCAGTTTCGCCTTTAACGAGCAATGAGAAAAATCTGAAACATTTTCAGCATCAGTCACCCACTGTTCCCAACTGCCTGTCAACAATGGCCCAGAACTGTGCAGCTGGCCTGAACAATGACAGTCCTGAGGCCCTGGAGGTGCCTTCTTTACAGGACTTCAGCGTTTTCTCCGCAGATTCCTGCCTACAGCTCTCCGACGCCGTCTCCCCCAGTCTGCCAGGGTCCCTCGACAGCCCTGTAGATATTTCAGCTGACAGCTTTGACTTTTTTACAGATACACTCACCACAATTGACTTGCAGCATCTGAATTACTGAGAAATGGCAGACCAACTTTTCTGAAAAGGGTTATTTTCCCCCTCTCCTTTTCCATTTTTGGGGGAGCGGGAGGGGGAGGGGAATGACTTGATTTAATTTCTTTCCCTTTTCCTGGTCAGTATTTTCCTGATTATTTTTTATTTTTCCTTCTCGGTGTGTTGGAGAGCTTATTTTGCCGTTTGCCTATGACATTTTTAGTTGTGTCGGGTTTTAAACCTAGTCCCATTCTAGGTCCTTCTATGAAAAGCAATATATAAGGCCTGTAAGAAAGTGATCATATCAAAATTGTATCTTCACTTTCTTTTTATTTTTGTATTACATTAGGATGCGTTGTCATAAGTATTTTTGGTAGAATAAATTCTTGTTTGCTACAAGCATTTTTCTTATCTCTTTATCTCTCTTTCTCTTTCTCTCTGCTTCATACAAGGAAGTTAATCTCCGCCCCTCCCCTAGTCCTGAAATAAAATTAAAAGAAACAACACAATTTGGTCACAACCTTCGTCCTTTTTCGTTAAAAATATATTTATTAGGGGGGAAGCCAGCGGTAAATGATGGATTTCCAAAGTTCTCAACATTCAAATAGGGGGGAGAGAAAAAATAAACCTAAAATAACTCCAAAACTTACATAAAAATATATCCCCCCTCCCTTGAATGCACATAAGACATTAGAAGCACGTTAAAATGTTTCTGTGCTATCGCAAACGATTTATTATAGTATAGGTTGAATATATCGTAACATTATATAAAAATTCTCTTCTACGTTTTAACTGATATTGTATTATAGGCAGAATATATCATATTATTGCAAGGGGAAACAAAAAGCACTACAGCAAGCCTTGCTGCATAAATGGCCAGAAATCGACAGAAGTGTATACTGGTTTCTACCATTGAACGCTATTTTTAACTATTTCTTTTGCGACCCGTGCCTTGGAAAGGGGGGGGAGGGATGGTGGTGTGGGGAACCAGAGCTGAGAAAGGAAGGCATTTGATGGATTTCCCAGCTGTCCGAAGGCCCCGAGAAAATAAACCTAAAAGAGAGGAAATCAGAGGAGAGAATTAAAACACAAGCACACGCGGTTAGGATGTATGCAATGCATATGAAAAATCGCTTTCAAATCCTGTGGCTTTCGCTAGGTCTACGGAACAAAAGCTGTTGGAGGCCATCGAGTCCTACTGGAACTGGACTAACAAGTGTAGAGTCATGAGGTCCGTTTAAAAGTGCTACCAGGCGGGGATAGCTGTGTGTATTCTCTAATCCGATTTCAATTCGGATTGTTAGCAAAATCCAGTATGCCTCTTTTCTTCTCCTTTTTTGCCCCACAGCCTATCAGTAGGTGTTAGCATACATCTTCGTGTGTATGTAGATATGCCAACGTAGATTTTTATAGCCCGCTCCTTAAGAACTTCCCCAGATCTTTGCAGGCGCGGGTTTCCTGCTTGCTCTCCTCTGCGCACGTTTGTTGTGGTCGCCGTTGGCTTCCCTGTTTTGCAAACCCCCTCTAAGTGGGGTGGCGCTGAGCTGCGTGGGTTATAGCTGGAAAGACTGGGTGCAATTCTTCCTAAAGTCATAAATCAAACGCTTTCTGTGAATGAGAATGTCATCAAAGAGATCAATTGCAGGAACACATGCACAAATAAAAATCCTCTTACGTATTTGCTCGGGCTGGGGATCCCCGTCTGAAACCATTAAGCTAGGAGGCGGTTAGTCATAATTCATTTTTATTGCTCTGTTAAAACAACAGCTTGGCTAAGCTTCAGGTGCGGCAGGGAATCCCGGGCGCTCCCCCGCTCTTTTTTTCTCTCCCCCCACCCCCTTTTTGCTAAGGGTTTGCCTGGTTTGTGACACAGAAAATTCCACTTAGCGTGCATTTCGGAACGTTTTCCTTTTATACAGAGAAGGCAGCGCTCAGGTTTGTTGTTGTTGTGTGTGTGTGTGGGGGGGGGGGGGACCTCCGGTTCAAAGAACAAAAGAAGCCTTCCATACAAATCGACTCCCCCCACAGCAGATTCTCTTCCCCACCCCCGCATATCAGAACTAGGCCGAGCCCTGCAGATATCCTCTTTCAAAACGAACAAGAGAGAAATTCGAAATATTCTTTTTCGAACGCAAAAACAAGAATGCGCCCTGGCCGCAGTAACGAAGGCCAGAGATGGGTTTGGTGACGTTCAGAACCACCAGAGGAACCGATTCAACAAAGGCGGATGCAGGGTGACGGGAGGGGGGGGGAACCGGGGGGGGGGGCAGGGCCTGCTCTGGAAAAGGCCTTCGTGGAGCTTAGGGGGCTTTTCTGTGGGCCTGCTTGCGTTTTCCAGAAGGCAGACATAGAATGGGAAATGTGGTTGCTTCGCCACACTGGGAAAGGCGTCCCCCTCCCCCGATCTCCCCGGCCGCCGCCGCCACCCCGCCCTCCATGTGTCTCCTTCTGCATTCTGGTAAAACAGAGGAATTGTGTTGGCTTCAGAATGCAAAAGCGTTGGGCCACGGAGACAATATAACAAAAGGGGAAAGAGTTCTTCTGAACAATGGCGGAGAAATGGGGGAGAAAGTGTGGAAGGGGGCAACGGAGCAGCAGGCACGGGAGGGAGGTTTCTGCTCAGAGAAAGGCGGCCAGGAAGGAGAAAGAGAGGGAGAGGATAGGGACCCAAATGAAATGACCAACTTTTCATAGGGAACAAGGCTTCCTTTAGATCTGGATTTATACCCTGTTTTCAAAGCCGGCATGCACCGACATAGTTTTTACATCTAAAGCTGTTAGGGAAATATTAAACCCCTACATGCACGTTCTTTTGTTTTACAAAACGCCTCCTCGTGAATCCACTCCTCGGGCCACGGGTTGGCCACTCATATCGATGCGATCTACTCCCAGACCGTCGTGCCTGGGCAATACGTGACTGTGCGTGCAATGGAAATCAATGGGGCTACTGGTAAAGGGAACCCTGTATCTGTCCTTCCTTCCAGTAAATTTTAGAATATATAAATATTACTCTTAAACACACACACACACACAGAGAGAGAGAGAGAGAGAGAGAGAGAGAGATAAGTCCGAGGTGTGACTACAGGGCCAAAAGGAAGTGTTTTTAAAGTCCCACTCAGAGCGAGTTTAGCTCTACCAAAGGAAAGCCAGGAAGTACGCATGAGACTTTCAAAGTCTCGCAGCCAGATTCGGAGATTCGGGGCATGTTTGTCTTAGTAAACAGTGCATGCTTATCAATATTTTGAGTGGGCCTCGCTTTTGAGAGAGGGAGAAGGAAGAAAGGGGAAGCTGGAGAACAGCCTAATCCAGATCAGCAGCATTTTAGGAATGAAAATAGTATTATAGTTTCAGAGGAACTAGGATGGTACGGAATCATACATGGTGTGTGTGTGTGTGTGTGTGTGTGTGTGTGTGTAGATAACATAGAAGCAACAGCCATTAACACACTAATAATAAATATTGGGCTGATTTCGACATTTGCAAGATGAAAGCATAAGAAGCCCGCATAGTTATTTCCGGACTCCGGCAGGCAAAGTTTGCCTTCTTTCTAGTCAGGCCTGTTTTCCTTCCTGCATTGGAGGGGGTTGGACTAGATGACCCTCAGGGTCCCTACCATTCTACGATTTCATGCTGAATTCTGTGCTGTTGAGTCCTCTCTGCTCACCTCTCCTTTTTGTGCAGATGAAGCCCCCGAGGGACCCACCACCTCCCCACCTCCAACCCAGGGGTTTTCCTCCAGGTTTAAGCTGACCCTGCCTTTCCTTTGGACAGGTCTAGCCCCACCGAAAGCCAGGCGTCTCTCCTGGCCCCACGGACTTGAGCGGAATCAGGGATTTACATCTGCGAGAAGAAAGCACTTGCGGTCCTCGCCAGGGAATCCAGAGAGGCCTCTCCCAACTCCCGGCCATTTGTTTCCCTCGGCTCCCTCTCTCCCTCCTCGGAAGGAGGGCGGCAGCCTAGTGATCAAGCGCCTGGAGGAGCGCTGTCGACCCCCTCGCCCCTTCCTCCAGACAGTCTCCTCCCCCTAACCGCTGGCCATGCCATCCAAAGGGCTGCTATTTTAAAGACTCGCATCTTTCTAGACCTCATGGTTTCAACCCGTGGACACTCCTTGGGGGTGGGGGGAGGGAGGCAAAGGTTATACGTGAGAAGCGGGGTGGGGGAGCAAAAGTGAATGGGAGGTGAGAGAGAGGAGAGGCCTGACAGTTTGCACAGGCGCCCTAGCGGCTCAGCTGCCGGCGAGAACCTGAGCAAGCTTCCCTGGCAACCTTTGTAAGCGCTTCCTTCCTCTAACCGCGCCCAGCAGCGTCGGATCGTCCGAAAAAACAGCAACCCAGTACCCAGTCGCCAGACAGGCGCACTACCGTCTCCGTTTCAGCCCAGGCTGCCGGCTCCAACTGCCCCCCCACTGATTCCCTGTTTCCAGGAGCCAACGGCGCCATTCCCGTGCGTTAAAGCCAACCACGCTGCCCGCAGCAGCAGCAACAATGGCGTTGCCTTGCAGAGAGCCTCATTTCCATGCAAATAACCGCGAGAGAGAGGCTGGACCAAGCGCATTTTAACTCTTGCCGGTTCGCGCGCGCACGCCGGGGTCTGTCTGAGGACGCATCGGCAACTGGCAGAGCTCAGCCGCCGGCCTCCTACCTCTCCCCATGCCCCCAAACCTCCCCCAGCCCCCCTGATAGCGCTCTCTCTCTCTTTCTCTCCCCACCTCTCTCTCACACACAGCAACCCCGGACTGCTGGAGACTGCCCAAGGCAGACCATAATGATCCAAGCGATCTAACTGTAGCCGAGAGGGTTCAGCCTAGCTGTGCTCTCTCCACAACAGCCCTGGAGAAAGCAGCAGCAGCAGCAGGAGCAGCTACCCAACTGGGGACGCCCTGCGCGGGTCCCTTTGCTTACCTGCCAAGCCCAGGCTGTCCCTTCGTAAATCCATGCAAGAGCAGCCCCCTCCGGCGGCGGCTCTGTGCTTGCTGCTGCTGCTGCTTCAGGCTGAGCGCCTGGGCGCGCACTGCCTCTCCGGCCCGGCTCTCAAACCCCAACGCGCTGACTGGGAACGGGGGAGGAGATGGGGGGTGTGGAGAGAGAGAGAAGGAAAGAGGGAGAGAGGGAGGTGGTGGTGGCTGCGCGTCACCTTGATGGAGGAGCGCTCGGAATTTAAATGCCACAGCCAGGGTGATCCATCACCAGGAAGGAGCAGGGCAACTTTGGCAGGAGGAGCAGCCATTGGCTGCCGCCCTCACGTGGCCGCCGTCTCACTGTACATTCATATCATTTTTCTTCTGGCCCCCATGGAGGAAGTGAGAAAGTTGGCACGGTCACCCAGGACTCCGAAGAGCCGGTCAACCGGTGATAGATGGACACTGCGAGGATGAATTCCTTCCTCGATTATCCGCCCATCCTCAACGGCGAGTCCGCCACTTGCTCACCCCGGGCTTACCACCACCACCGCCACCACCACCACCACCACCCCGACCATGGGATTACCACAACCACGTTCCAGTCCTGCGCTGTCAGTGCCAACAACTGCAACGGGGACGATCGCTTCCTCGTGGGCAGGGGGGTCCAGATCAGCCCCCATCCCCACCACCAGACTGCTACCTACCAGCACCACCCCAACCTGGGGATGTCCTACGCCCACCCGAGCTGTGGGCCCACCTACGGCGTGCAGAACTTCGGCGCGGGGGGCTACAGCCACTACCCACTCGCTCAAGAGGCAGAGATTAATGGGGGCTTCCCCCAGTGCGCTCCTGCGCTCTACTCTGGAAACGTCTCGTCGTCCGTGGTTCAGCAGCCCCAGGTTTATGCTGGGGGCCCCGTGGGCTCTGCTCAGTACATCCACCCCTCTTATGGGGACGAGCAACAGAGCCTAACCCTAACCAGTTACACCCACCCCCTGTCTCCACTTCATTCCAACCACCAGGAAGGCTGCGGTTCCCCTTCGTCGGAGACTTCTCCTCCCGCCCAGACTTTCGACTGGATGAAAGTGAAGAGAAACCCTCCCAAAACAGGTGAGTCACCTGCCTGAGCGATCACTCTGGACTTCGGGAAGTTCGGGCCCGAAGTTTTCTTCTTCTTATTATTATTTTTGTAAGGTGGACGCGGAAGATCTGCATTTAAGGTAGATGCAGATTAACATGATGGTCCCAGGTATGATGGGAACAGGTATGGTTGGGATCCTGAAGCGTACCGGTTCTCCAGAAATGGGGGGGGGGGGAGGTCGTGTTGTGATTTAGGGTTCCTATTATAACGCTCAGTTTGATGTGTTTGTGTCCCCGCTGTGGATTACAAAGCAGCCGGTGGTCAGATCTCCCCTGATCTAGGTGAGTTCAGTTGCTGTTTCACTGGACAGGCGGACACTAAGAAGTTAGCCCATGTGCATTCGCTAGGTCTTTACTTAGGAATAAGCAGGTTTCCGATTGGCCCACAAAGTTCCTTTCACTTTAAGAGCTCGTTCTCTATGGTTTGTACCTGCGCGCGCCTGCCTATTGATTCATGTCACCTATAAATCATTGCTTCGAGTTAACGCTTCTGATGTGGGTTGTTGTTGCTGTTCTTTCTTTCTTTCTTTCTTTCTTTCTTTCTTTCTTTCTTTCTTTCTTTCTTTCTTTCTCTCTCTCTCTCTCTCTCTCTCTCCTTTCTCCCTCTAGGGAAAGCTGGCGAGTACGGTTATGTTGGCCAGCCCAACACGGTCCGGACCAACTTCACCACCAAACAGCTGACGGAGCTGGAGAAGGAATTCCACTTCAACAAATACTTAACCCGGGCCCGCAGGGTGGAGATCGCCGCCTCGCTGCAGCTGAACGAGACTCAGGTCAAGATCTGGTTCCAGAACCGCAGGATGAAGCAGAAGAAGCGAGAGAAAGAGGGCTTGCTCCCCATTTCTCCGGCCACCCCAACAGGAAGCGAAGAGAAAGCGGAGGAGTCCTCGGAAAAGTCCAGCCCGTCCCCCTGTACCCCTTCGCCAGCCTCCTCTACCTCAGACACTCTGACTACCTCGAATTGAAAGACACGCTGCTCCTCATTCTCCCTCTAAGGCACAATCTAAGAGTAAATTTATTGTGTTTCGAACTTATCCCCTTGTTTATTTTCGGACTTTCACGCAATTGGCGGAGAGAGCAACCCAAACTCTCACCCTGAACGCTTTGATCTGGAGACAAGTCTCATTGATTTGAATGGAACTGTCTCATGAATTTAGCAACTTTGAGGCTGAGATCCTATAAGGCCTGCAAGCGAGCTCTCTGGAAGCCAACACGCCTGAATAGGCAGGCCACAGGACTGCGCTGTTAAATCATCCCTAAATCCCATGAAAAAATGCGGGATGGGACTTTGTGACTATTTTAAACTCAGTTGATTTCAATGGGAGCTGGCTCACGTTGTCTGGGTTGTGGCCCAGGAGTTTAGGACCTCACTCTGAGTAGCTTATTCAGTATCACTCACTGAGTCTGCCTCAGCTCCTCAGAGTTGATCTGTTTTCATCTCTAAAGACTGTATTGTGGGAACAATCAAGAGAATTTGTTAGACCAGAATCGAGTTGCCAAAGACATTGCTACCGTTTTCTCATCCAACCAAAGACCTGTCAGACCCAAATTCACGAATAGATGCACTATTGAAAGCGTTTACACGACTTCGAGAACTTTCACCACTTTAATTTAATGTCTCTTGTCTTCTCGTATGTATGAGTTTTGTTGGTTGTAAATACTTTGTCCCAGAGATTTATCTTTTTACGGATTTTCTAGAAATGTTTAGATAAGATGATGAGCTTAAACAGGGTGGTTACATTCTCAACACTGGATTCGATTTTATAGCGAAAAGTGAGGATGTCACGAACGAAAAGTTGTTCAACTCAATCAGATACCTCAAAAATCATAGGTTGCTACTATTTCTTTGAACGAGCTAGAAAAGAAAGTGGAAATTGCACTAGGTTTTTAAAAAATAAACCTTGCTTATTAGTGTCTACTCCCGCTTTAAATCCCCTCCTTCCCGAACTCTGTGCTGGATCATTCCCAACCCCCAATATTATCATTAAAAAGGGAGAGGGGAGATCCCCCCCACCCCCAGGAAACGTTCCTTAGACTTGAGGTCTTTTCAGCCCAATTCCTGAATGTGATGAATGGCCAAACGAATGTATATTTTATGTGATTCGTGGATGGAACTTGCATGATGCACAACCGCTTGGATGTACTCAGTGAAAATAACACTGAGTTCTATCAGTTGTCATTTGTGATGGAGTACTTTCTGATTTTTTTCTGTACAATCATCCAAGGTTCTGAGATTCTGTGTTTAAAAAGAAAAAAGAAAGGAAAGGAAACGAATCCAGAGCAGAATTTTACGGGTCCTACAAATCTCTGTAATAAATATATTCATATCTCAGGTTTTTACTTTGCTTCGGTATCTTTTGGAAAGCGGAGTCTGGGGTTGAGGTTAAGCTTTCTGCACCCTTTTCAGTTCCCTTGGAGTGGCTTTTGATCGGCTGCTCAGATATCCTCCTCAGATATCCCTACATCGAATTATTCACGCCCTTTGACTGCACATTATGTACAGTACCCCGAGATTATACAAAGTAGGTCTATTAATCAATAGAAAGAGAAAGATACATGTTTATCTTCTGCAATTAAGAGAAAGGCAAAGGAAGCGGAGCTATTTTCGAACCATACTTGCGGGAACTTCCTGGGTCAAGGGCTAACCTTTTCACCCCGAACTGAATATTGACCTGTGTGTAAACAGAGTCCTCTTCAAAAGCAGAAGCTGTCTTCGGCCGGTCTTTCCTCACATCACAAGCCACCAGTTAAGAGAGTCACATTTCATTATCCCTGGGTATAAAGCTGTCCAAGGAACCCCCAGCGTCACTCCCTGCCTTCTAAATCGTCAGTGACATCTTGAAGGCACAAAGCACGATAAAAGTTCACAGAGGGAGAAAGAGGGAGGGAGAATTCCTTGTTGATCCAACTCCGATTCCTGCGTGGTCTGAAGACAATTTCCTAACCCAAGTATGTTCAACCCAACGTGTCCTTGCAAACCCCACACCATTCCCGCCCCCCTCTATTTGGAAAACAACTTCTGGCAGGTGAATCGAAGTTACTTCCTGAAAAGACTTGCAAACAAGTTTGTTTTTGCTTTTTTAAAGATCTGCAGAACCCTCTAACGCGCCCCCGCTTTTTCTTCCAATCTCTCTAGCCAGAACATCGAGGCTTTCCATTCCATTCCACTCCAGCCCGTCTGAGGAGCTGTATTTGTTTCTTTCTTTGGGGATTTAAAAGAAACAAAACAAAACAAAACACCCTCCTGGCTGCAAGATCTGCAGGAGACTTTTACAAGCTTTGAGCCCGGGCTGTGAAAACAACAGTGGAGGCTGCTGGTTCTGAGAGAGCCGGAGCGCGCGAGTCGTCTGCGGCTTCTCGGCTGAAGTGTTAAAGGCAGAGCAGCCTGGATTTGCAGGCGCATCGGCCATATCAAGAGGGCGAGGAGGAGAGACCCCCCCCCTCCCGCCCCTCTCCCCTGCTATTACGCAGGGCTGGTCTCCAAAGGGCTCCCTTGACTGCCTTGTTGTAACTTCAAAGCAGGAGACCCAGGTTTCATTTTATCCTCCCTTCCTCTGCTGGCCCCCCGCCCGCCCGCTTTATACTTTTATATACATAAAAAATAAAATCATTTTGTTGACTAGGGTGAGGCTGCAAACTCAGCAGATGGCCTTCTGCCAGAGGCTTTCGTGACCCAAAGGGCATCTATCTCTGCATGCCGAGAGGGCCTGATCGGGATCACCTCTCGGAGAGAGCTGTCCTCCTCAAGCACGCGGCGGGTTGACCCTTCCGCATCCCTTGCGCTTTTCCTCCCTTCCTGACTCGTTCGGTGGAACCGGGAGAACAATAACAAAAGGCTGGCAATAATATTGTTGAGGGTTTGGCGGGTGTTTTCAAAGGAGGACGCATGTGCCAGGCGGTGAAGGGACGAGGCTGCCCTAAGATAACCTTCTGCATTTCAATACACAGTAAGCGCCCGTCCCCAGGGATCTAAGGAACCGTAGTTGATCCTTCACAGAGCTACAGTTCCCAACACAGCTCCCAGGATTCTTGTGGGGAGCGGGGAAATGCGCTTTGAACGCGCTTTATAGTGTGGATCTGCATCTTCGCCTTATTCACCCGAGCATGCCTTTCGAGACCCATTCCTTATTCGTATTATTTTACCGTCTAGTAGGGCTGCCTTTGCGACCCGCTTTAGATCAGGCCGGGGACCGCTAGTGGGCCCCGATTCGGGGACATCGACATAGGGCCAAATCCCCCAGGAAGAAAGTTCCTCCTTCCTGCTAAAACGTTTCATGAGGAGGTTATTCAGGAATAAATAATTCACTTTTCGTGACGCAGGCTTCTTGACTGCCGCCTGCCGCAGCAGTGCTTCCTAAATAATAACCAGTTCGACCCTGGGCACGTTTACCCTGAAATATGCCCCACCCCCAGCTGAGTATGGACTTGCTCCCCACTAAGAGTGTGTGAAATTGTAGCTTCTCTGGTTTGGACAAAGACCAGCAAGAAAAAGCATTCCTCCCGAGCCGCTTCATTTATGCTGGGGCAGAAACACCGCCCTTCACTGGGAGCTGAGGCCGCTCTCCTCATATATCTATAGATATATACGTATATATGACATTTGATCAATAGACTTGTCAGCCAAATAACATGGCTGACATCTCGATCCTAAGCGGATTTAGCATGGGGTGGTGGTCGGCGGACTCTCTCATCGATGAACGGTATTTGGAAGGAGACCCCAAAGCATGGCCTAATTTGAGGTGATATATAAAGGCTATGGGACTTCCTTTGGATGAAATAAAAGCCAAGCACATTCTTGTGAATGAAGATTTGTGCACGCATGCTTCGGGGTAACTTGTTCCCAGCTTCACGGTTTCGCGGCTCTCCGAAACCCACGCTGCTGTCTCTGCGGCTGAATTAGTCAATCGCTGCTACAAATCGATTAATCACACCTGTGAATCGATTAGTGCCTCATGTTCTCTTTTTTTACAAAAGAATTTGCGATAAATCTTTTCATCCTTTCCCCCAAATTGTGCAAAGGAATGAGGAGGGAGGTCACTTCTTCTTCTTCTTCTTCTTCTTCTTCTTCTTCTTCTTCTTCTTCTTCTTCTTCTTCTTAAAATAGAGATAGATATGCCAACAGCAACTATCCTTGGTCTGCTTATTTGCATCCTGGTCCTCTTATGACTGTGTATATATTTATTACCCTCAACTCAGCCAAACGTCTCAAGGAATTGAGCGTCTCTTTTCAAGCCTGAGATCTATTTTCGATGTTCACCTTTAAAGTTTACTTTTGGAGGCTACATTGAGATGCTCGGTGTTTTCCTCTGGGGCAATCAGATTGAAAGCGATCAATATTTACTCAGTCTGAAAAGGGTTGTTGAAAAGGCAGCTCGCAACAAACTGCTTAGCTGCTCACCCCTGTTTAATCTCAGGTTCACCGAAAGTTCAAGCAGAAATGAATTCAGCGGTGGGTCACTTTAGAATGTGTCCCAGTGGTTTATTTCAGCTCTCTGCTAAAGGCAACAATTATTTACACACACACACACACACACACACACACACACACAAACACACATCTCCCAGCGGAGCCTCTTGTCTATTATTCTAATGCTAAACTTGATCCTTTGACTTAAAACTAAAAACATCCCCCCCCCCCCAGTTGTGGGGTTAAAATCTTGTTTCCTCCTCGTCTCCTTCTAGACCTTCTTTGTTCTAGCATTGATGATCTTTAGCCATTGTTAAAATCAGTGCGCATTTTTTTAAGCGAGTGAAAGAGGGAGATTGTTTGCAACAACAACTTTTAAATTATACAGAACAAAGCGCGGGCCTTTCATCTGCTTTCTGGGCAGCAAGCCCTGATGACTTCAGCAACAATGCACTTCCTGGTAAATGCGCTTTTGGATCAAACTTTTTCGCAGTATCTACACAAACCAGAGAATTTAAAGGAACCCCTCCCCCATCCCCACGCCCGTCTCCAGCCAAGCCGTAGATCCCATTGCTTCGACTTAACTGGGTCGAGGACAGTTTTGGCGGCATTATTCAAGGAAAGAAGCACTCGAAAGAGGCGGCCAGTTGAGGCGATTCAGATGTTCCTTGAAGCAAGCCCTACCTGAGATGAAGGCAGAGGGCTTCCAAATCGAGAAAGCACAGAACTCGCGTTATAATAATGCAGCCAGCCTCTTAACAATTCCCCCGGAGAGGCTTCGAAAGGCGCGCACAATTCAAATTGTGTGCGCGCGCGGCCGCGCCCTTGCTCGTGTGAACAAATGCGAGTTCTTTAACGTGTTTGCACGCTCCTCCCGGCCCGTATTTTAATGAAAGCAAGCGAGAAGGGACCGCGGGACTATGCAAAAACCGAACATTTGAAGGTGCTGCACGTTGTGTCTAATTGCAACAACCCTCCAGAGGTCAAAGTTCACCTAATCTCTGCATAAATGCATCCGGAATGGGAATTTATTAGCCTTTTTCTAGGGGCAGATCACGTTCGAGGCAGAATCTAATTTTCATTAGCATATTGGCTAGCAGGAACTATCACCCATAAACTCGGCGTCTTCCCATTTTTCCTTTGAGATGCTGAGCATCTTTAATTGTTTTGTCCTAGCGCAGGGATAACGTTGAAAGATGCTGCGCCGTTTCGCTAGGCAGAGGCATACAGAGGGACTGATTCTTAAGCGTGCGCCTCTAAGCACTGTTCCTGGGGGAAGAAAATTCAGCCGCATTTCCAAAGCGCTGATCCTGATATCCCTCTTTCTGGCATACCGCACATATTAGATATGCGGAACTAATCCAAAGCAAGCGTTTTCAGGACCCCTGCTTTCAGATTCTCGCTGGTAACCGAATATATTATGCTGAGTTTAGTTTCAGGGGGGCGTTTTAGGGGTCATATGTTTTTCCTTTTTTAGTAACCACATTTAAAAAGAAGAGAAGAGAGGTGGATGTTGATAAAAACTTACCTGTGAGGAAAGGCAGAAGATGGGTTAAAAATAAAATAATTGGGCATACTAAAAATAATTTTAAAAATATGCAGCCGATTAATACAGAGATGTGTTGGTGGGGTCAATCGTAAAAAACCCCAAGGCTCCCTATCTTCCCCTCCACCATTCCTGTGGCCTCTAGGCATGTTCCTCGGCTGTCTTTCACAGTTGAAATTCCTTTCTTTTTTAAATGGCTTGTGCATCATAAACTCTCCTGGGTGCCCCTTGCTCTTTGTCTCAAGCTCAGGAATTCCGAGGGACAACCTCGGCCAAGCCCGATCGAGGCTGAGATGTCTGCAGGAGGAAGGTGTTTCAACCCAGCGGGGCCCGCGCCTGGCTTTTGAAGCTCATCGCAGTCACCCGGTTTGCCCACGCGAGTTCGAGGGAATCCAGGGCAGGAGAGGGGAGGGGAAGAGACTTTCATTTGTCCCTTCCCCGTTTCTCTGCTCTTTCTCGGATGCTTCCTTTTGCCTCTCTTTGATTCCGCGGGGGTGTGATTAGGATGGGGATGGAAATCCTCTCGCACAATCTTGCAAGGGAGAATCAGAAAGGCACATTTGCTCTCGAAGGCGTTGGCAATTCCAGAGAACCAGGTCCGAACACGATTCCCCTGGAAAGCCTCCAGAACAGATTAAATCAATATAAAACACAGAAAAGTGCAGGGCGGGGCGGGGCGGGGGAGAGGGAGGGTAAGCAACCCCCGGGGTGAGAAACCTGGGAAAGCTAGTGGATATAATCTATATCACTATCTTGCGGGAAATCCAAATGCGAACAACTGGGCATTTCTAGGTCCACGCCGCGCTGCAGCCAGCCCGATTTTTGCGTCAGACAATTAAATGGAACGAAATCGGTTTGAATCCGAATGGCGCCCCCATAACAGGCCAACTGATCGGACTCAACAATGCGCGTTTGTCACTGGTGGGTTTAAAAGCAGGCGGATTTGCGGTACTTGGGCCGGGGAACCCTCTGAGAGATCAGAATGGGGAGAGTCTTCTGCTAAACTTCTGCGCCATCCATTAACCACGGGATCGCTTCAGCAATCTGCAGAGACTCTAATTTTAAACAGGCGCAACTCCGTTTCTTGAAGCAAAACTGCAAGAAAGGAAGACAAGAAAGTAACGTCAAAAAGGCCCGTCTTGACAGAGATGGGTGCAAGCACACATGACCACCACCGACATAGGTAGAGACCTCCTTTAAAGAGCTTCTCCACCAATGGGTCGAATTACAGGCAATAATTGCAAGTGGCTTACTTCGGTATTAATCCTCCAAGGCTACAAATGAAACGAAATTTTGCAGCCCCTTTCTTTATATAGGATCCCAACAAAAATGTAAACTCGTTTTGCAGACCATTTGCAGACAAAGGCGTCGTTATGGATGCGAGACGCGCGCAATTTAATATTTGGAACTTGTGCGCAAACGAGAGAAAGAAAAATATATTCGAAGTTCAAAGTTTGGCAGTTTTCGGGTTTAGTAGTTAACACGCGGAAAGGATGTGTTTGCATTGAGTCACCATTGCGGTACATGAAAATTAAAAAATTAAAGCGCGCCGAATAAACAAAATATCACGGGAAGGTAAAATAGTTTAAAAAAAGACACCGCGTGAACTCCGATAGGTTCCCCTCCCCAAGTCGCTTTCTTCTTTTCTCAGTTAAGAAAAGCAGTTTTTTTCACAGTTCCACTCAGGTGCTGTAGCTGCTTGTGGTTCCTTATGTTTAATACGAGCAGTTCAGGCTTCATAAGCCAATAAAAAGGCTGCTCGAGGGGGTATGGGAAACGCACTCGTTGAAATGGGTGCGCAGAACATTCTCTGTCAATCACAGATCCTCAACGAGTGTATAACCCTGTGCAACTGACACGTGCGTCAAGGTGCCCTAGAACGCACGGGTTCCCAGCCACCTGTGCACCGGTACCAACCCTGTAGAAAACCTGTCTTGGATTTAATACAGTTGCGTCTTTGGTTAAATATCCATTCCACATCCTCTTGAAGTCGAACGCAAATGTACTCTTAGGGAGATCACAAGCCGAAATGTGTGGCCTGCGCCTAATGATTCAGGAGAGCGGGACTGTCAGGCAGACTTTGACGAGAGATGCCACACCAACAGCGCTGCAGACAGAATAGCTGCTTTGATTCTGCAAAGGATTTTTTAAATTAAAAAAAAAAAAGAACCGTGGAGAAAACGGCCCAAAATGTAGCAGTCTCCAATAAAACTGCCTCGACTGATCCATTTTTTAATCCATAAATCAAGAGCAAATTCCTATTTGATTTTTCTATCTGCGCTTCAGTTTTACTGCCTGTCTTATTTGCATATCATTTTGCTATATCCCACTCACCCGAATACACACACACACACACACACACACACACACACACATATAAAATATGATTTAGAATTCTTCCCAGGGGTACTCATAATTCAAAGTGTTGGATATGTCAACAACCTTGTTAAGCCAAACTGGTATTTTATTCCCATTTTACAGGTGCAGAAGTGAGGGAGGCAACTTAAGGCCACATAATGTACCTACCCAAGTGCCCAGATTCAAGTACAGGTTTATAGCAACTTGACCATGCTGGTTATTACTGGTTTTTCAAATGTTGGAGAAGAAATAAATTGAAAAGGTCATCTCAACAGGTATCCATTCTCTTCCGTTTCAGTAGAGGGCAAAGAGAAGGTTGTCTTTTGCAAACCTGTTAGACCAAAGAACATCAGCTTAAATCCCTTTCTTTGCAAAACCTCAATGAATTTTTTTTTTTAAATTTTTTTTTGATATGTTCCTATACATGCTTACTCAGAAGTAGGTCCCATTGTGTTCAGTGAAACTTACTCCTAGGTAAGCAAGTATAGGACCTTAGCTTCTGTCTAGGAAATGCAAGAACTCAAACCTACAGCTCTTAAAAATAAATTGAGAATACAGGCTGCACTGGCCAAACATTTGAACTGGAAGTTGGTGGATTCACCTTCACTGGAGGTTTTTAAACAGATGTTGGTGGTTATCTGTTGGGGATTCTTGAGCTGCAATTCTTGCATTGTGTGGTGACCCTTGGAGTCCCTTCAAACTTTGCAATTCTGTGATTTCCACAGACAAGGCATTTATTTATTGTATCTACAGTATATCCCACCTTTTCTCTAAAGAGCTCAAGGTGGCATACATAGTTATCCTTCTCCACATTCTATCTTCACAATAACCCTGCAAGATAATTTAGGCTGAGAGTGAGTGATTGACCCAAAGGGTTGAATTTCTTGCATGAGCAAGAATGGGGAAGGTAAGGAAAGTTAAATGAGTTGGGGTTTTTTTAAAACACAGCCATCTTGCTGCTGGATCTACTGGTGGGTGGTGCATTCACTTATGCATGTTTTGTACTTAGTGCCAGGTTTTAAATTCCCTGTCCTGGATTACTTTGGAACGGAGCAAAGGGTTCCTGGGTGTTTCTATTCTCCTGAGCAGAGAGAAGTAGTAGATTTCCCTCGTCAAAAGGCACAGACAGCACCTACACTCTTTTAGGCATTACAACAGAATCTGAAATAGCCACTACACTTCATGACGCACCGGGGATCATTGTATTGATTGATTGATTTGATTTATATACCACCCTTCATCACAGGATCTCAGGGCGGTTCACAGAATAATGATTTAGCCTATATTGAAGAGTCAATCTGCACAGAACTTAAAGCAATGAACTCGTATGAGAATTAAGCAAGTTACTGCTGTTTGAAATGGTAGGCAGGAATGCATACTATATGCTTGATGCACAAATCCAATATCGTCCCTATGCTTGCAGAAAATACTTTTTTCTTCTTCTTTAAAATCTTGGTAGATGAATGAAGCATCTTGCTTGATTACTCCTGCTCTGATTTCTTTATTCTGCTAATAAGCTGATTGCCCAAACTGGATCTGCTTTCCTTTGTTTCTTTCACCACTGCCTCAGACAACAGTGTATGTACTCTAGGGAAAAGGTATTGGACGTGCCATCAGGATTTTGCGATAGGGTAACCCCTTCAGAGGTTCCTTGGTGACAGATGCTGGCATTTGCAAAGAGTTCAGTAAACAGAGACTTGGACTGGACATTTTCATAGCCCCAGATGTTTTTCATTATTTCCCATCAAGCTGAGACCAAAGGAAGATGCATCTCTCCTCACACTGTTCATCTTCCCACATCTTTGGCCGTCTTCTAGCGATGGTGACATGAACTTAAGAGCAGAGAAAACACAGGAGACTAGGTTCTTCTTTAGCTGCTTGCTAGCCAGGTGGAGAGCTGCAGCAAGTTCATCTGTAATATTTCCTGATAGAAAGGTCAAACCTATAAAATAAAACAGAAAAGGAGCTCAACTTGATAAGCCTGATGCCCTCATTGCCCTCCACTGCTGGTTACTTAAGTTGTGGGTTCAGGAAGGAGACAGTTACCTAAATTGAAAGGGAGAAATATTCACAACTGAATTTCATTGCTACATGGTTATATGAATGGACCAAATGCTTTAAAACAGAGGGTTGTCCTGATGTCTAGTCTTGACCTGTATTGCTGGAGGCGATAGCAAAATCTGCATCTAGATAGAATTCTACTGCACACACCTGGTATAACTGAACAAAGATTTTCAGGTGTAAAGAATATTCTTAAAGGTAAAGGTACCCCTGACCGTTAGGTCCAGTCGTGGACTCCTCTGGGGTTGTGCGCTCATCTAGCTTTATTGGCCGAGGGAGCCGGCGTACAGCTTCCGGGTCATGTGGCCAGCATGACTAAGCCGCTTCTGGCAAACCAGAGCAGCGCATGAAAATGCCGTTTACCTACCCGCTGGAACAGTACCTATTTATCTACTTGCACTTGACGTGTTTTTGAACTGCTAGGTTAGCAGGAGCTGGGACCGAATAACGGGAGCTCACCCCGTCACAGGGATTTGAACCACCAATCTTCTGATTGGCAAGCCCTAGGCTTTGTGGTTTAGACCACAGTACCACCCACGTTCTGCAAAAAAAAGAATATTCTTAGATATAAATAATTGCCATAGGCAGAACTTCCTATGAATGAAATAAAACACAGCCTTAATATATACACATTCAGTGCTCTGTATAGGTAATACATATAGAATATGCAATACTAAATCTAATCTAATAAATAAAAAATACTAAATATGAGACAGGGGAATGTCCAAAAATAGGTACTTATAAATTCATTGAGGATTTTTATTATTATTGCATAGTCTTAAGAACATGAGTGCAGAAATCCCCATGTATTTAATGTTAATCCATTTCATACATTTAAGGCTGTGAACAGGTCTGTCAAATTTAAAGAAGTGTGCATGCTCGATAAGGCTATAAAAATATTCTTTGTTGTACAAGCTGAATCATGTCACAAAGGTTAGCAAACAGCACATACTGATGGTGACTCAGGTTTGGCCTTAGGCAGGAGAATTGTAGTTTGTGCAGCAGCCAAGGGGCAGGACTTTCCCTTCTGAATGCAGCCCTAGCATACATTCATTAGGTAAAGAAAGGAAGGATATGGTCTTGCAAAAACAGGCTATCCAAGTAATAGGCAGGGTGGGAGATAAGAGAGGGTCAAGAGAACAGCACCAGCCCTTTGGGCACCCAGGTCACGCGATGAGTGAGGAGTGTGCAGAGATGGTAGGAGTTGCAAGGCACAACTATGGGCAAAGGAAAAGGATGGAGCTAAGCAGGGTTAGCAGCACGGCTTCTTAGACCCATGAATTCCAGGTCCCAGGGCAGAGGGGCTGGTGAGTAATTTTAGTATTTCAGTTGGAATGCCCAAGTAACAAACTTCATGCTGCAGTGCTGTCATTTCTTGGTGCACATTTCTTGGTCCAAAATATGGACTTCTCGGTCCAAAATATGCTTGAATGTACAGTGGTACCTCGGGTTACAGACACTTCAGGTTACAGACGCTTCAGGTTACAGACTCCGCTAACCCAGAAATAGTACCTTGGGCTAAGAAATTTGCTTCAGGATGAGAACAGAAATTGCATGGCAGCAGCGCAGCGGCAGCGGGAGGCCCCATTAGCTAAAGTGGTACCTCGGGTTAAGAACAGTTTCAGGTTAAGAACGGACCTTCAGAACAAATTAAGTTCTTAACCCGAGGTACCACTGTATTTTTAAGGAAGCGTCCTCATGATCACAGCTGTGGAAAAAGCCAAATGGTGTCTAATCTCTTTCAAGAATATGTGGAGCTATTGCACAACACCACAACCAGGTTCTTCTTAATACTAAAAAGGTTCATGACGCAGCCCTCTATAGCCAATGGCAGAATGACTTCAAAAGCTTGGAATTGCACTTAGTGACATCTCGGCCTTCAGCGAACTCTAACAAGGGATGAGGAGCTGTTGTCTAGAAAGTCGACATATACCAGCTTCGCTTTGTAACTAGCTGCAACCAGCTGTGACTCGGAAGTCTATTGCGTGTAAATATATGTGTACCTCGGGGAAAGCCAGCTAATAAGCAATTAATGGATCTGGACATGGGTCTACTGTTTTTTACCTCACCCCCACCCACCCAGCGCAGGGCATGACACCTTGATACGTCTCCAAGGAGACTCGAGGTTCTGAATCTTTGGGGATTTCAGTTTGAGAAAGAAATACTTCCTAGGCATGTAAACAGATTACAGGGTTTGATTTCTGTTTGGGGCACAAACCCTAGAGACACGCTTGTGCTGGCAGAGGTCAAGACACAGATATAGAAACGCTGGGGTTGGAATGAGAGCTGACAGGCTTCTGCAGAGGGATCTGAGAGATGGACTCAGAAGCCTGTGGGGTAAAACTGAAGGAACCCTCAGCTCCCCCCCACTCTTTTGCTCCTTAAATTGCTTATTTCACTATCAGAACCTGGAAACTGAATGCGATTGCATTTGATTCTTTGATGTGTTTCTGAATACTTGGTGGTTTCCTTCAAAAGCATTCCTTGTTTGAGATGCAAAACTGAGTTTGTTGTTTAGACTTCATGAAATTGAGAAGAGCTAACTTTCTCAGTCAACAAGCTGCTGTGTTTCTACTGTCAGACTAGCTAGAGAGGCTCCCTGAAGGGAATTCATTGGCCTGTATGAAGATTGGTAAACCTCTGTGTGGTGTGACCCTTGGTCCCCCCCCCCCCAGATCGTTTGACTATAAACAATGCTTTTGGGACATAGCAGCAATTATCTACGCTAATATCCAAGCAGAGAACCTGTGCAGTAGCATAACATGTGCCTTAGGATGCATGGTGAGGCATTCTGTAAACATTAACATATCCACTGGTAGGGAATGCTGATACTGGGCGACACTCTGGGGTTTTTGGCTCCCCACTGTATTTCCAAATGGCTTCTGCTCTTTCAGCCTAAAGTCACAATGCAATTTGGGCTGCAAGGCCAGAAGCAGTTCAGAAATATGTTATGGAGGTTATGGGATATCCATCGATTAAAGGTAAAGGGACCCCTGACCATTAGGTCCAGTCACGGACGACTCTGGGGTTGCGGCGCTCATCTCGCTTTATTGGCCGAGGGAACCAGCGTACAGCTTTCAGGTCATGTAGCCAGCATAACTAAGCCGCTTCTGGCGAACCAGAGCAGTGCACGGAAACACCGTTTACCTTCCCGCTGGAGTGGTACCTATTTATCTACTTGCACTTCATGCTTTCGAACTGCTAGGTTGGCAGGAGCAGGGACCGAGCAATGGGAGCTCATTCCATCGCGGGGATTCGAACCACTGACCTTCTGATCGGCAAGCCCTAGGCTCTGTGGTTTAAGCCACAGTGCTACCCGTGTCCCTTACATCCATCTATTAGTGATAGATAAATAAAAATAGACAGAGGTAGATTTGGATGGATGATGAATGGAAAGTTTCAAGGTTTTATGATTGTTCATATTCTAAGAACATAAGAAGAGCCTGCTGGATCAGGCCAATGGCCAATCTAGTTCAGCATCCTGTTGTCACCGTGGCCAACCAGATGCCTGTGGGAAACCTACAAGCAGGATTTGAGCACAACAGCACTTTCTTCTCCTGTGTTTTCCAGCAACTGGTATTCCGAAGCCTTGCTGCCTCCAATTGTGGAAGCTAGTAGCTATCGATAGACCTCTCCTCCATGAATCTGTCTTATCCTCTTTTAAAGCCTTCCAAGTTGCTGGCAAGTTCCAATGAAATATAGCTTTATTTGATATTAATAACATTTGTTTCCTATTTTTTCTGTATCAGATCAGGTTTGTTTTTGTTTCCTTGCAACATCTAATTCACTGTACTTTATTTTATGAGCTAATGGCTGTGAACCTTCCTCTTTTCTGAACTCCCCCCATGTTTCATTTATTTTATTTCTCTCAAAACTTATAGAGAAAGGGGTCCAGCAGCATGGGGTGGCCTATGGCACCAACAGAAATTAAAAGATTTATGTGGGCATCCATTGCTCTCAGAGAATCTTAGAAGCTGAGTTCCCTGTGTCTCTCAGTATAATGGACCGAGCCAGTCACCACTATTCCCTGCCTCCTTGGCAGCAATGGAAGTCTCACATGAGTACTCATGCCTTCAAGGTGAGATGTCTGCTACAAGCTCTCCACACCAGTCGTCCCTGCTGCTGTCCACCATCATGAGGGTAAGTCTCTGAAAAGAAGTGAGAAGCAGGAGGGCTGGAACTGAGTGCCCTTGGGGTGTATAAAATACAACCTAATTAAGAGATAAGTAGGGAAGTCAGGGGGAGGCATTGCTGATGACCGCATTAGGCATTGGCCTAAAGAGAGGACCCCGGGGTTATGGAAATGTAGAAAATGAGAAGCCCCGGAGAAATTAGGAATGAAGCAAAATTAGAAGTAAAATAAGGGCATTGTTAATTACATGCTTATCCCAATCGTCCTTTAAAGAACTGAGGGTGGCTTTGTATGGGTTTCTCTCCCCCTTTATCTTCACAATAAACCCATGAGCTAGGGCTAGGCCACAAAAGAGTGGCTGGCCCAAGGTCACCCCGTCAGCTTCATGGGCTGAGTGGGCACTTGAACCCAGGTCTCCTTGGTCCTAGTCTGGCATTCTAACCACTATGTCACTCTGACTTAAAAAACCAACAAACCAACAAACCAACCAACCAACCAACCAACCAACCAACCAACCCACCAACCCACCAACCCAAGACCAGGATTGTGCACTATTGGTAAGAAGAAAATGGGCAAGGTAAGTGATGTTTGGGAGTGCTATAGGTAAGGTAGCTAAGGGGGCACACAGCTGCTAGTTTACAGTCTAGAGAGGCCCACCTCCAACTGGGTGCTTGCCAGACATGGTTGAAATCTTATTAAGTGCCACCAAGCTTGGTCAATGGTCATAGGTGATGGGAACTGTTGTTAGCATCCATCTGTCTTGAGGTGAAGTCAAACTGCTATGGCTGCAGAGACTAGTAAGTTGTAACTGCTGCCTCACTTGTCATGTTACATGTTAGCAGCACTGAAGTGACCTCCCCAGGGCGAAAGCCAGGGCAGTGTGTATGGAGGTCCTGGGCTGCCCAGTTGGGAAGACCCCTCCCTCGGCCTCGCTGATGTGGTCCAAAGGAAAGCAGAGCTGGCACTAGCTTGGCTACAGGAGTTGCCAGAAGGAGGCATACGAGGCGCCATCCAACCATCTTAGGGACTCCATTCTGGATTTCTGTAGGGTTTACTCCCAAAGATGTATTGCAAGGCAGTGGGTACAGATTTTTCCAATACAAGGAGTGAACCAGCTTGGGAAAGACTGAAGTATGACAAAGAAATTCTGCCAGTTACATAGGGCTTCTTCTAATAATAATGGAACGAAAACAGCTTCTTATAATAAAATAGCGAGGGGGGCGGTTGTGTTGTGTATGTGCTGAGCAGTGCAGGGGCAGATGGGGAGCCTGAATTTCACATGTCCATTTGAACTAACCAGCCAATTCTTTGTTTGCAAGCTTCTTATATATTTGTAATGTGATTGTTCTAAAGACTCTGGGCTGTGTGTGTGTGTGTGTGTGTGTGATTGGTGCATGTCAACATAAATGTAGCTAACAGGAATGACAGGCCAGAGAAATGTCTTCACACTAATAAAGCATGTGCAAATTTATAATTAAGGCTTGTCTTTCTGGTATACCACTGAGACTGGTGAAAAACATGGAGAAGTTCGATAGGCACAAGGATCTAAAGAGACTATCTATCACAATAAAAACACCAGGTGACATGGACCCGTGATTATAATGTCTTTTGTTGTCATTACTCTTTCCATTGCATACGTTTGTCAGAATAATAATTAGTGTTCTACTTTTAAAAAGATGGATTTCACTCATTGTTCTCTCTTAAGATTATCTCTACCATTTGTAATGTAGCTGGAAACCATAATGGGTTTTTTGGTGGTGGTGGGGGGGCATATTGTAAATACTTTAGCTGTTTTATTAATGATATAGAGACTTATAATATCATGTTTTTACCCTAACATTAACTATGCTGGACCTTGCATAAACATACACGGGGATAGGTTTTCAGTAGTTCCACAAAACGTTCTCCTAAATTGCATCTTGATGTTATGATTATGGCTATAGTCATCGCTGGAAAGCATCAATGTTTTAAGTGAGATAAAGGTGATTTAAAGTGCATTTGTGACTCTGGCAATGAGTTGACAGCCATCTTTAACCAGTCTGACCTGGGAATGACCCTGAGCTCAGCTGGTTGTGAGATACTTTGGTCTATTACGGGACAAAGTATCATATGTCTGGCAGGAGGCAGAGAACACATTGTAAGATCACGGCTGAGTAACACCACAAGACAGAACCTCATATCGTTTGACAAGGAAACTATACACAAATTTTAAAACAGTTTCAAAAGAAAGAAAGAAAAGAAGTGCCTTTCCCCTCCAAATGTATAAAAATTCACATTTGTTAACCTCTTACTTCTGTCCTTAGGTTAAAACAAATGATCTTGGTCCCAGATTGCATATAAGCAAGTTAACGCATGATGATAAATTAAAATGGACATACATCTTTCATTTGGCTTTTCCCCTTCCCATGTGGCTTTTACTAGTTATCCATGTCTATTAATACTGACACCCCACTAGCAGTTTTGTCCAAAGCTGCATACATAATTTTTGTCACGCACAGTAGTATTGGAGGTCACCTAAAGAAGGCGTCTTGAAGCAGATGATATCAGCCAAAGATATGATTTGATGACTGGCTATTACCCCTCCATAGGCATGTGGGTACATTTACATGTGTGAATGACCTGGAAGGGGCACATCAAGATTATTTATTTATTTATTTATTTATTTATTTATTTATTTATTTATTAATAACACTTTATTACTGCCTGATCCTGTGCAGGTTAACTTGGAAGTGGTGTCCTCTGAATTGCTCATAGATAAGTATGCACAGGATTTCCTAAACCATGATGAACAACTCTCTCTCTCTCTTTCTACACACACACACACACACACACACAGAGAGAGACTGGGATGAGCTGAAGGGATATAGTCTTTCTTTCTTTCTTTCATGGGGAATTGTTTTTCCCTATGCAGGGCTGTTGACTCACAGGGAAAGTCAATTGGGGGCTGGATCCAATGCAGGTGGAACCATTGCTCTCTCCCACACTCATTCTCTGCTACCCCCTTCTCTGCTCTCCTTATTTCTGCCACCCCATTTTCTCTCTCCCCTTGCTGCTCCTCTCATTTCTCTTGCTCTTTCTTCCATCCCTTTTCTCTCTCTCTCATGCTTTCTGTCACCCTTTCCCTCTTTACTCCCCCCTCCTCTCTCTCCATTTCCCATATTTCTGCTGTCCCCTTTCTTTTTCTTTGCCACCCTGTCCCTCTGGCCTCCTGCTCCCACTCCCAAAACAAGGTAGCAACTCTTTGGTGCTCTTTCAACCCTCTTCCTTCTACATTCCAATCTGCTTTTTCATCAGGGTGAGAGGGTGAGTCTAGGATGGTCATTTTGGAGCAAGAACCCCTGGATTCTCAAGCAGGATTGGTTGGAATAAGTGAATGGCCAATATCAATTTGGAACTGATCAATGCATGGATCGAAGTTATGGTGTTCCAGATGAAACCATGGGTTAGTGTGGTGTAGTGGTTAAGAGCGGTAGTCTCGTAATCTGGGGAACCGGGTTTGAGTCTCCGCTCCTCCGCATGCAGCTGCTGGGTGACCTTGGGCCAGTCACACTTCTCTGAAGTCTCTCAGCCCCACTCACCTCACAGAGTGTTTGTTATGGGGGAGGAAGGGAAAGGAGAATGTTAGCCGCTTTGAGACTCCTTTGGGTAGTAATAAAGCGGGATATCAAATCCAAACTCCTCTTCTTCTTCTTCTTCTTCTTCTTCTTCTTCTTCTTCTTCTTCTTCTTTGGCAGAACATGACCAATAGGCTGAATCCAACCCAAGGGTTGATGTCTTTCATTCCATGCATCTGGCCTGATTCATTCTAGCCTGTGTGACTGCTGCCCAAACTTCAGAATGTGCAGCATCACAACTATAGCAGTAACAAATGCAAGAAGCAGTCTTATGGGTCTTCCTGTTTCCTTCTTCACTGGTCAAGTTATTATTTCCTACAACATTATTATTTCACCTCCACGGGGATCACTGGTGCTGTTGTAAGCCCTCATGAATCAGGAGACTTGTGTGGTTGGCATTACCATTACAATGTCCATGGCCAATGCCTTTGTTGACATGGGCATGAATCTGCTGTATCCGTCCTTTTCTATGTTTTCACTCATAGTTACTTGCCAAACATAGGAGCCAACTCCTAGGGGCTGAGGTCTCTTCATCCCCCACCTCAAATAAAATATTTGAGGATGTAGGGCCCCCCAAAATTGATAGCCATTGCCATTTAAATGGTGTGTGCCCCGCCACACCTTGTGATCTATTATGTGGAGTGGGGTTTCCCTGGGCCCCCTAATATTTTATTCAAGTCCGCCCCCCGCTGCCATAAGCTTTTCACGAGGCAGCTATAGATATAAATAATTTTAATTACAGTAACCCCCTTCATGATGAAAGCCCAAACATGTGCATAAATTAACCCAAGCATGAATCTGAATTTATACACACTTCCTGCTTCCTTGCCTATTGGCATATGGTTGGCTTTGGCTTGGTCAGATGGCCTCCAGGATGAGATTTACAAGATATGAATCATGTGACCTCCTGAACGGAGAGGCATTAGAACAGCCCTGGGGTGGCCACACTTCTATTGCATAACACCCTGTGGGTAGGATCATGATTTTGCTGCAAAGATATATCCCACTCTGCTCACTTGTGTGCTGCAACTGCTTTCTGTCTTCTGAATATTGACTCATGTGCCAAAATGTTAGAAGACTTCATCTATGGCCCAGCCAATATATCTTTACAGTAACAGGCCAAAGGATTTTTGTCAGGGAACAATACTCAGGAGAGTTTCATGATGTGGGGGGTGGCAGCACACACAAGCTGTTCTGAAATATAGTCCAAGAGAAGCAGTGGCAGCAATGGCTGGGGCCAGGGATATATTTGCCCATTCAGCTTTTCATAGAAATGCCTTCTTTTTATCATCCTGGCCTGTGAAAAAGTGTAAAAGATACTATTGGATATTTGAGGAAGGGGGACTGGATGGAGAGGGTGTTAAATAAATAATAATTTAGAAGCAATCTCTATGTCCTTCCCTATCAAAATTGGCACATTTTATTTAAATATTTTGAATGGGGCATTTCCCGCATTTCAAAATGCATTGTTGTACTCCACCTCCGTGGCTTCTGGCTGTGAAGCAGTTAATAGATGTGCAGAACAAATACATTAATTCTGATACAGTGGAGTGTATTTATCTCTTATACAGCTCTTCTATAATCAATCTCCTATACAGATTGTAACCTCTGCGGTTAAACAGTGCATTTCTAGCATTCCGCTAGGTAAGATGGTGATGATTTAAGCTTCTTGTTTTGTAGACCACTGTTCTAATTCATTTGGTGTGAGTGGAACACCCTTTCTTATTTTGTGGCATGGAGGAGGCTTCCCAACTGAAAGGTTTGAAATGTTTCCAAATTGAAACAGAGCTCTTAGGCTATACTGTGCACTGCGATTAAAAGAAGGGGTGGGGAAATGAGGAAAAAGACACATGGGGACGAAGTAGGAAGCTGCTGCAAGGTTCATGGGGGACGCTGTGTCATGGGGATACTGATCAGTCAAAGCACAACTGTTCAAGGGCCACAATGCTTTTATGTGGCATCCATTTCAGCAAACAACATTCACTTCACATTACATGAAGCTCAAGCCTGTACTAGATTTCATTTAACAATGCAACCCAAGGAATATGACAACCAGGACCTGCAACAGAGTGTTGATATAAACCCTTATACCTAAGACGAGTGCTTTTCTTAAATACTCCAGTCAGCCTGGAATGGGATGTCTGCTTGGTAGGGAAGGACACCTCTCCCCTCTCCCTACCACCGCTGGGACCATCTCCTGGTATAGTATATACTACTAGAGCAGTGGTTCACCAACCTATTTTGAGCCCCCCCCCAACCTATTTAGACTATTGGCGCTTCCTTTATCAAATGATATCAGGGCCACATAATTAACGACAACAGCAGTTCCCTCTCTTTACAGACTCAGCCGCAATCAGAATTCTGAAAGCCCAGAAGTTCTTATAGGCAGATTTTATTTATTTTATTTTTATTTTCAAATTTCTTTATTTCTGCATACCTAGTGAAGTGGCCCTGCTTCACTTTCAAGTGAACAGATACTTGACAATGTTGTTGTTGTTGTTGTTGTTGTTGTTGTTGTTGTTGTTGTTGTTGTTGTTGTTAATGGTATTTTTACTCTGCTCTTTAGCTGAAATGGCTCCCTGAGCAGGCTTATAAAGATCACAAGTCGTAAGACACTTGCTACCCTCAGGCTTACAATCTAAAAGACTCCATAAGCAAAGGGAAAGAGATGGGGAGGGAATGGTGGGGGGCATGATTAAGCTCAGGCACCAGTTCTTAAATTTACTGTTTTTATAATGACCAGCTGTTAGAGGAATAATCACAAGTTACTTGTTCAAAAATACCGTAGTTCATTTTGGTTCCATTCCGGTCTATGGAGCTGTTCACAGTATAAGTAAAGTCACATTACCATGTTGGTATGCAGGAAATGTGGATGGAGAGGTTAGAGTTTAGAAAATAGAAGGGTGGTCATATTTTGGCCTCTATTTTGAAAGACTGGTGGAAGACACTCCTCTATTTGAAGGCGGTCTGCCAAGAAGAAGAAAAATAATAATAAGAAGTACCCCGCCTATCTGACTTGTTCAGTGCAAGAGTGGTTTAAAGATTAGGAGCCATAAAAAGACAGAGCAGGAGTCTTGAAGTTGCCCATTAACAGAGAGCAGCACCTGGTCAGCAAACTGGGCAGGGACATGTCATCTGGTATATTCCCCACTATGGTGAGAAGAATTGTATTTCTATTTAGCTTATCGTCAGGGCTGGATTTAGGTTTGATGAGGCCCTAAGCTACTGAAGGTAATGGGGCTCTATATATGTCCAGCTGTCCTTTGTCAACAACAAATTGTCACTGTTTTTTGTGTTGAATATATGCTATATGGTAATTTATGGACCTAATAGGTATCTAAAGCCATTTGCACATAGCAAAATAGAGGCGTACACAACACAAAACACTGTTGCTGTATGTAGGTTTTATTTTATTTGTTTTTTATCTTGTATTTTGGAAATGTACATCCAGTTTTTCCCCCTTTAATTTTTTTGGGGGGCCCCAAGAAAGTGGGGCCCTAAGCTATAGCTTGTTTAGCTTATAGTAATTATTTCTGAATTTTCACCTACACATATAAATTGACTTCTTTTTTGTGTGTGTTTGTGTGTAATGCACATCTTTCTTTTAAGGCAATGTACTGTATAACTGGCTCCCCAAATGTAGAGCGAACCAATCCTGCATTTCTTTATCACACTTTACAGAGCTGTTTAAAAATGTTCTCAGCAGTTTTGCAATGGTGATGTAAATATAGATCAATTCCTGAGCTGAATATATGCTGAAACAATTCCACCTACACCCTGAATGCTGCCTGGATCCAAATATTTTCAGCGTGCCAATCTGATGTTGCGAACCCAGCCTAAATAATAGCAATAGATTGACTGAGAGGCAGAAGCACTAAGTTAATTAAATTGCATTGTGCACATTTTAATGGGCCAAATCAGCATTTAAGAACTGAACTTGGCATAGATTGCCATGCTGCTTGAGCATGAACGTGTGGGAGATGGTTTGTCATGTCAAAACTGCATAATCTTTAAAAGTATTTTATATACAGTGTATATATCTATATCTATATCTATATCTATATCTATATCTATATCTATATCTATATCTATATCTATATCTATATCTATATATATAGAGAGAGTTAAGTATTTAAGTGATTGGTTTGAAGTCATGTCATTTAGAGATGATTCTGCTTTATGTTCCTAGTATCCCTTCAGTATTTCCAGAGGGGGCTCACTCTGTACATAAAACTGCTGTTGGCGGTATACCATTAACATAACAACCCAAGTAAGATCTGTACCTTGACACAGGGTGACAAGGATTTTATAATAAAACCACACCAAAATAGTATCCATAACAGCGAGGCCTAGAATGCCTTTTAAAGCAAAGATTTCTTTTCAGCAAGTGCTTAAAATGGATTTTCTTTTAGTGCTTTTATCATAATAATATGGGCACACATTTCTAACTGGCAAATAATGATAATCCCTATTGAGAGTAATATGCCTGTTGTTGTCATAATGGATCTCCATTCACACATTTAACAGCTTGAAGGTACACATTTTAGACACCATAACTTACTGTAATTAATCTTTATTACGCCATTACTGCCATGTACTCATAAAACGCAGAACCCATGTAGGAATTTATCACTTATATTAATGAACGTGCCAGAGCCCTGCTAAAATTGCAGTTCAACTTGTTTTTTAGAGACACCACACACAAACAATGAGCCTAGGAATCGGCTGCATGCCTGCCACTCTGTTGGAATATGCATCTATGTTATAAGCCTACATGAAAAGATGTTGCCTTCTGTTTTAAAATTCATTAGCTTCCTAATAAGACAATATTAGATCTGCCAATCACACGGAGATCTTGGAAAGTGAGGATTTCATTACAGTCTTCAGTCAAGTATCTTTTCCACTAATAACCATCACTGTTTGTTAGGTCAACCGGCCTCTTAATTATGTCTCAGGAATAATGAATCTCTCGCCACAGCAAGAAAAGATTTGAAAGGATTTCCAATTGCAGCGTAAAGATCCCTGGGCCACAAATCTTGGCTGTAAATGAAATGAGACTGCAGTGTCCCTGCTGAACTTTGCACGGGGATTCTAGGATCATAAAAAAGGGAGGGAGACCTAGGAACAGGAGTGAAAATAAGAATGGGATATTAAATCCTGGAAACAAACAGACAAATGGAAAGATGCGTCTGTGTTCACATTTAAAGTATATGACTTTCCCCAAAGAATCTTGGGAACTGTAGTTTTCCTCTCACAGAGCTACACTTCCCAGCACCCTTGACAAACTACCATTCCCATGGGGGAAGTCATGAGCTTTGAATGTTTGTTTTAAATGTGTGTTTCAATCAGTCTATGCTTATGTGTGTCCCCCTGTGTGGTTTTGAGAACCCTTTTTTCCATGTTTCAATGTAATTCGTAGGGCAATAATTTCAGAGATTTTTTGGCAGTCCTGTGCCCAAGTAGCAGGGAATCTGTTGGAAAAGGAGCCTGCTCATTTTGCCTCTGGGATGACAGCCTTTATTTACTGCAGTTATACACCTTCCAAAATCAGCTCCAGTTAAGAGCAGTCCACAACCACACAGTGCTGAATCGCACACTGAACGCTTGGTAGTTTTATAGCAGGTTGGCTCTTCACATAAATTTGGAATGTGTTTACCTTTCCCATTCAAACACTGTTTTGACTTATGGCTCGTGAGAACATCTGGCATGCAACTGGCCCAGCCAAGGAAGGGCTAAAATGGACTTTGTCAAGAAACTCTCAGAATGAAGAAGTGTGCATGGCAAACAACAATATCTTCCATTGAGGTGTTTATCTTGTCTCTGTGAACCATGGGATGAAATTGAAGAAGCAGAAATCTTTCTAGATGTTTTCCAGGTATCCTTCTTTCTTGTCTGGACTAGTTGCCTGCTGTCTGTGGTATCTGTGTCTGTAAATTCCAATGGAACTAGCAATACCTTGGTGATGTCATGCACTGGATTGCATCCACCGAAAAACAAGGACACAGGTGTGTCACTCACATTTTCCTAGTTTGGTTTGGTTGGTGACAGTATCTTGAATTGTCTATTTAACGTGGACTTCTTTTTCATGTAATATTGCAACGTCAGAAGAAGTATTCCTTATCCGTGTCTTTTAAAAGCACTTGAACATTTTTTAAAATATATACATGCTAGGAAAAACAGTTTAAAAAAAAAAAAAAATACTTCACTTTCCTAGTCCAAAGAAGCAAAATGAAATAGCTGAAACTAGATTGTAATATGAATCAGATCACTTAAAGGAGCATATAAGATTTAACTGATACATATTAGAGATATCAAATGATAAAACTTTTTAAATTTATTACTCAGTACATTAATGAATCAAATATTTCATTCCATTTCAATACATTTCCATATTACTAAAATTAGATTTGTTTTGAAATAATGAAGTAAGAAAAAGATATTGAAATTTAATAAAAGAAAGCTACCACTCCCTGCATGGGAGTGGCCAGGATTTTCGTTGGGTGGGGGCAGGCCTTTTGTTAGGGGGGCAGAACTGACATGATTGGTCAGTTAGTTAAGTATTCCTATTGTTTTATTTGATCTGGGAGGGGGCAGCTGCCCCCCTGCCCCCCCGGCTATATATATATTCTCTATTACATTAACACACAGGAACCAAAATAGCCTCAATGTGATTTAAATTTGCCCACACTAATTGCAATTAATCAAATAAAGCTTTAGTTGCTTAGCTTGCCAATAAACCCGATTAAGAACTTGATTAAGAACCTGAGTAAGAACCCGATTAAAAACCCTACTTACTTAAGAAATATATTCTATTCCATTCATGCCACAGGACACAACTCTTCAACTTGCCTTAAAAAGAGATAGAATCAAATCAAATAAGAATTATTTGGGACTCTTCTGTCACTATTAGTCATCTTATTAATTTCTGTTTGTTCAGTTTGTTATCAGACTGAAGGAGTATCATTTGCCACCAATACTGTGCTGTAACAATTAAACGCTGAGTATTAGAAGGCTAATCCTACGCATGTTTACTCAAAAGTAAGTCCCTTTGCATCCAATGGGACCTGCTTCCAGTCAGCATGCTTTGTATGCCTACTTGAATGTCAGTTCCATTGAAAGCCATTATAAGCTATTTAAAAGTACCTGTGTTTTATCCATACCCTATCATATTATGGATTAATTACTTAGGGATTAAAACTGTAATGCAGTTCTCTGAGCTGAGTGCACAGACTGAATGTCTATCTGAGCAGCCATGAAGACGGCTATTAGGATCGAGAAGAATATAACGTTCTACATTAGTCCGAACCTAATCTATATGACACCATATAGAAGCAACAACATATCCATTTTCAAATCACTTATCCACTTCCTCGTTTGTTTTTCTCCTTTCATATATCACAAATAAATTCTTGTTCTCACTACTGGCCATTTAGTTGAAAAAGCAACGTATATTTCTGGCTACTTGGTTCTGCAGTTTGCTTGTAGGTATTCATTTATATATTCACAGGCTTCTATAATATATTTAAAAACCAGAAATGAAACCCCATTGCATTTTTCTTCTGAGTTAGATTACATCAAATGATTGGGAAATAATCTCCTGTGCCTTTTATAGTGAAATGATACACACGTCCCCGTGTTCTCTGCACCATGAAACCACAGTGCCTTGAAAAATAAAACGGTACAAATTGGTAATTTACCAGCATGCTGCAAGTAACTGCGCCACTTCCCTTGCTGCATATCAAACCTGCAGCTTCACATCTTAATCAGGTTTTTATTTAAATAGTTTTCACCGTAGTACAATAGACAGAACAGACAAGCTGTTCTTCAGTAATGAGTTACATTGTCATCATGTCATAATTCCTCAGAATGATGAACCATAATATGAACATAGAGCACATGTCACGAAAGAGAGGCATTTGTGGGGAGAATGCTAACTGTCCCTGTGTACGTCTCTCTTGCTTTGCCTCCTGAGGCTACGAGACTGCCTGACCAAAAATGCAGTCAGGCAGCACTTGAAAAAGATCTCCAAGCATCACCGTGCCTCCAGCTCAGGTACTGACCACCTCTAGAAAGAGAACCTGCCTGTGCTAAAACTTTGCTTCATATGGCATGTGGAGATTGGAGAAGCTCACTGGTAGAGCATCTGCTTTGCTTGCAGAAGGCAGAAGACAGAAGACCTCAGCTTCAACCCCCAGCATTTCCAGGTAAGGTTGTGACAGACCCCAGTATGAAAGCCTGGAGGGCCACTGCCTGTCAGGGTAGACAAAACTGAGCTGATAGTCTGTTTCAGTATAAGGCAGCTGCTGTGTTCATCACTAAGCCTTGCCAGCCTTTGAACACATGAAGAATCAAAAGGATTGCAAAAGAGTGGTGCAATATACCCTTACTTTTGTTGTTGTTTAAGTCTCACCTTCTCTCAATTTCCAGCATCCATGCATAATGCTACCCTATGATTATCCTTGTTACATTTCTCAAGAGTCATTCCTATCCTTGGGCGGGGATAGTGTAATGTGGGGGTGCTAAAGTGTGCATAACGAGCTTCAATTTGCACTTGCGAGACACAAGGTGCAGTTCAGCATCTCCGAGACATATTAACTATGTTACATCTACATTCTCTATTGTATGACAAGTGCACCTATTTTTAGATATGGGTCCGACAAAGTCAGGGGACAGAGTATGAATTGTACCCCTTAAAACAGTCCTACCTGGGCTTGGATGAGAGGTGGGGAGGCTCTGGATATTACTGGGCTCCAAACTCCCATAATCAACCATAGTCAGTATAGTCCAGACTTTCTCAACCTGGGTCCCCAGATGTTGTTGAACTACAACTCCCATCACCCCTAGCTAGCAAGGCCAGATCTCAGGGATGATGGCAGTTGTAGTCCAACAACATCTGGGGACCCACAGGTTGAGAACTGCTGGTATAGTCAATCATCAGGGATGGTGAGAGTTGGAGTCCAGCAATATCCAGAGGACCACATGTCTTCCCTGCCCCTTAGGGGCTTAGATATCTCCTGGTTCATAATGAATCTCTATATTTGTAATCTTGAACTTTTCACATCTGAAAGTGGAGAGGTGAACAGGCGGTTTTCTTCACTACTTCCCTAAAGAATTAGGTAAGTATAAAAGAAACATAGTCAGAGATGTGGTCCTCACCAGAAGATAGGGACGGGGAATCTGTGGCTTCCTAGAAGTCATTGGACTCCAACTCCCATCCTCCTTGATCATTGGTCAGGCTGTGTGGGGCTAATGGAAGTTGCACCCCAGCCCTTTAGGAAGGGCTGTCGGTTCCCTACCCCAGGCCTAGGTTTCTACTCTTATCCTCTCACTTTCTTCGAATATCTCTAGCCTCCTGCTCCTGAGAACAGGCAGAAAAGTTTTATAGAGTCAAGTGGGTCACACCCAGGGAACGTACTATGGAACACTCATTTTGGCTGTTGCAGCATCCTTCCTTTCCAGCTCTGGCTCAGGTGTGTCACTATTGTTGGCATCTTGAGTGTCAGCAAATCTCGCCTGTTGTTGCCGGCTCCTTGAGCATCAACAACTCTTGTCAGAAGTTGCAGAGTTGGCAGAAGTCCCTCCTTCGCACCTGGCAGCAAGAGAGAGGAAGCCACTGTCACTTCTTGCAAGGGAAGAGCAATCAAGCTCTTTGGATTCAATTTCTGACTCTATGCATCAAAATGATAGGATATGTGTAATATGTATATATACCGTATTAACCTGCAAATATTATTTGTGAAAAAACAGTGAAGAGTGTAATAAGGCCCTTTGTGTGTGATGGGGTGGCACCGGATGGCCATTGCCCAATAGCATGTCTCGTCATGTCTCCTTGTTTTAGCTACACACTGAAGTTTCGTGAGATAAGTGAATGGCAGGCTATGGCTGGGATCATATGTGCTTCAAGGAGGAAATAATCTTACAGGCATGCTCAGGTATCCTATGCATTTCAGCTGTTCATTTTGCCGAAGGCAGATAAGTTATGATATCTGCCAAAACCAAGTAAACACACACACACACACACACAGAGAGAGAGAGAGAGAGAGAGAGAGAGAGAAACAACACTGGAATACTGTGCGTTTTAAAGAGATCATGTTCCTATAAGAACAGGCAGGACTGTGCAGCAAATCTTGTCTTAATTCATATCCAAAAATATTTTTTACAAATTTTACATGACTTCTGCTCAAAATTGGACAGCTGCCTTATCCAAAAGGCACATTTGTTATTCTTGTTTTTGCAATGATGGCGAACATAGCAAACATTGTGAAATAATTCTCACATGTGCAGCCTGACCGTATTCATGTTTATTCAGAAATAATTCTCCCTGTATTCAGTGGCCTAGATGACTGAGTAAGCGTGCATAGGATTTCAGCTATTATTTGTGTATTTATTTATTAAATTTGTATACTGTCCTTCAGCCAAAGATCACACAGCAGTTTACAACACAAAAATACAAAATGAGAACTGGCTATAGGGCCAATTCCCATCAATTTTTAATCAGGAGTAGGTCCAACTTATTCCAGTGGCCCTTACACATAACGTAAGTTTAGGACTGCAGTCTTAACTTATGCAGCAAAAACACCCTCCATATAATGGTGTAGATATCAATTGCTGCAAACTCCTAATAGATAGAGTTGTATCTCTTCATTCATAAATAGAACTCTGTAACAATAACATCCTCTGCATATTTACTCAGAAACAGATCCCACCATATTCACTGGGCCTTTATTCCTTGTACTGTACATTCAAGAATTGTAGCCTAAATGCCTAAATTCTTTCATTCTACCTGAGACTTTTCATGTCTCCATGGATGTTCTGAATTGATATTCCATATTCAAGTCTACATATTATTGCCATTGGGTGAAAGCTAAAGGAAGGTTGTAGAGAAGCTCTATAGGGCTGCACACTAGAACAAGTGACCATCCTTGGAAGAATATATTCTCTTCCAGGCTAAAGATGAGGTTGGATTATCACATCAAACGCTCTTATATGAAAGGTAGACTGAAAATTAATCACCCAGTGAAGTTAAGTTATTAATCTAATGAGGTTTATTGCCACACGGACCAGATTGCGATACCAGTGGAGGTTCCATCTAGTCCAGACTTTTTGATCTAGGGACTACGTGGTGATTACGGATTGAGGGTGTGGTGGTGATATTAGTTTCAGCCCTGGGGTGCTGTTTTTTTTTTTTTAAAGCTATATTTTAGCAAGTCAAAGAGCCTCAAGCCATTTGCCTCCAGTTCTGCTCTCTCACCTTTTCTCACACTCTTCCTACTGCCTTGTGTTCAGCCTGCCTTTTATTGTTAGTGTCTGTCAATTCAAGAACAAACAGAGACTGCAGAAGCCTGAATTCTCCAAGGGTTTGCCCTGATGCTTGTTGCAATTGCTGTTAAACGAGAGCTGGAGGAAGAGATCTGCTCCTGATGGAGCCCTTCAGTAACCTGGGCCTCTTATCCCTGAAAATGGAAAGCTGGTGTACTAGAGGCAAAGTACCGTATTTTTCGCTCCATAAGGTGCACCGGACCATAAGGCGCACCTAGTTTTTAGAGGGGAAATCAAGAAGAAAAAAAAATGATTCCCCCCACCAGCCCCAAAGAGCAAAGAAGCCAAGACAGCGAGCGATCCATCCCGCTCGCTCTCTTGGCCCCTCTCCAGCTGGGAGAGGTTGCGCGCGGCTATGGCAGAAGCCCCACCTCCCGCAAAAGCACCCTTTAAGGAGCGTGCTGCTCCTGCGGGCTTTTCTACGAGGAGGAAGAAGGGACTGACTGGCTGCGTCAGTCCCTTCTCCCTCCTGGGGAAAAGCCCGCAAGAGCCTTGCGGAGCTTGTGTGCGGCTCTTGGGGGCTTTTCCTGCCTGCCTCCCCCCTGCATTCATTCCATAAGACGCACACACACTTCCCCTTACTTTTTAGGAGGTAAAAAGTGCGCTTTATGGAGCGAAAAATACGGTAATCCCCATAAGGTGGGACGAGGCAGGCACTGCCGGGGATCGTTATTGGCAGTGGAGGCTAGTTTGTTAGGGCAAATGAAATGCTGTCCTACCAACTTCAGCTGCCTGCCCTGTTACTTGCCTGCAGTCCAGGGGGTGGCCCTGGCTTTCAGGTTCCTCCTCTTCAGTCTCAGGGCTGTCATTATTGAGCCCAGTAGGGAGGAGAATTGGGGGGGGGGGACTAGAATTAGTTGCTTCTGATACCATTTAACCCTGGCCTTTTTGCTTTCTGCCCCAATGGGCACCAGCCACTTACTGGATCAGGGCAGCAGTCCGATACAATTCTCAGTAGCTTACAGTAAGTATTTAAAGTAGGTTTGCCATACATCTAGAATTTCCTGGACATATTGGAGTACTGCAGCCAATAGCAGTGTCTGGGTGGAAATCAGCTAACTGTCTGGGGAAATCCGGACGTATGGCAACCCATGTCTACAGTGTCGTTTTTGCCGAATTTCATCGGAAATAGCTCAAAAACGTCATTTTTTGTGATGTCAACAACTTTTCTGCTTGGATTTTCACTTTTTGAAATATGGGAACCCTAATTTAAAATCATATTAATAATAAAACTAGAAAGCTATAGGCAAAGACCAAAACAAACCCACAGCTACTTAGAAGTTTTAAAAGCCTGGGCAAATAAAAAGTATTTCATGTGACACCAAAAAAAGAAGTTAAACTCGTCACCATGTAAACATTATTGAAGAGAGAATTCCAAAGCCAAGACCACCACTGAAGAGGACTTTCCACTAATCAGTTGCCTCATGTCTGATGGTAGTGGAACCTCAAGAAGGTCCTCTGAGGAACATCTTAATACACTGGTAACTCATGTGGGAGTAGATGATATTTAAGTTTCCCAGGTATGTGATATTGAAGAAGTCTGGCAATTTTGTAGCTAGCTTCTGGGACCTCAGTTCTATCCTCACAGTATAACACTAACAGGTTCTTGGTAAAAACTGTGGATCAGTGATGCCTCTACTGTCAAGATCTCTAACAACTCCCAGACATTTCTGCTATGGTAATATACTCTGAGTTCCTCCACATCTGGAGTGCTGGAGGGTCACTCTTTAGGCTCCTTCTGCCTTAGGTGAAAAAAGATGGAAAATGTCTCAGTCGTTCTTTCTACACTAATAACATTCCTCTGTTTGGTTTACAGTAAATACTCAAGAGTGCGGACAGATTGACAGCTACTGTACTGCACGAGCCGCCCAAAGGTAGACTCTGTTAATACAGAAGTTAGACAGTATGACAGATAGATGGGAGATAAGCAGGAGGGTATTATCCCAAGGTAAAGATATTTCAACATGCTGCTGCTGACTCCCATATGTTTTCTGGGGGGAAAAAGTTCCACGGAGAGCCTCTGCTTTCCAAACTTTTATGTTAAGTTCTGTCACTTTATCAAAGAGAGAAGAAAAGAAATGATCCGTCTTTGTAGTCTGAGTAAATGCCAAATTAGAAATGTGGACGAAAGATTAAAGCCTCGCAAAAATATGACATACCTGGTAAGTGTTGTAATATATGAGAACCTAATTATGAGCTAACTCCCCAAGCGATCAGGTTGATTGCGAAGGTAGATGGTGAGGAGTGAAGTTTGGAATTTTGCATGATGTAAAAAGATCTAGTACCTGTCTTGACCTCTGAAATTTTGTGAGCACCTGGAGAATAGTATTTTGGTTTTTACACTCACTAGCAGAACTCGCTCCTGCCCATGGGAACTCTTTTAACTCTTTCTCACGAATAGCTGCATGATGGTTGTTTTTTTAAAAAATCTTATTCTATCATATTTGTGGTCTAGTCCCCCCCCAGTTCAGATGCCCACGAACAAGAGAACTCTACTTAAAAAATAGAATAAATATTTGAAATGCACACAAATGTAATACTTTCAAAACAAATTGGATAGAAATACATGCAGAATCTTTGGTTGTTCGTTTGAAGAATTTATATCTCGTCTTTGAATAAAATAAGGTGGCTTTCGAAAAAGAGCAGAATAAAACGAGCACCAATTTATATTAACTAAGGGAGGAATTCAATGGAACGCTAAGCAGATCACTCTGTCAATGCAAGCATTTTCTCCCTGTGCACGATTCTGAGAGTTCTCCAGAACCCACAGAGCCATAGAGGTAAGAGAAAGGAAGAAAGCCTCCTTGCATTAATGGAAGTCCTTGCATGGGTTTTCATTGCTTAGGACTATTTAGTTAAACTGAGTCCTCTATAAGGATTTTTTCTGCCTTATGAAATGCCCTGAGAGGCAGATCTACACCATACATTTAAAACACATGACTTCCCCCAAAGAATTCTGGGAGCTGTAGTTTATCTCTACAGAGCTACAATTCCCAGAACCCTTGAGCTTCTAGGATTCTTTGGGGGAAGCCAGTGGCCTTAAATGTGTGGTGTGCAACCATAGCTGCCAGGCTGCTCAATGCGCAGAAATGGAAGGAAGATTCCATCCCAACCAAGGAAGAATGGCAGGCAAAATCTAATGGAATACTGTACGCAGAAATGGCAAAGCTTACGGGAAGAATGAGAAATCAAGAAGGAAGTGTCTTTATTAAATAATGGGGAAGCTATGTAGAATATCTGAAGAATCATTGTAAACAACTAAACACATTAGCAGGACTAATTTAAAATCAAGCAGTTAAAAGGTGAACTTGGGGAAAAGTAGAAAGAACTTTTTAAAAAGAGGTTAAGGAGGGGGAGGTGCAATTTAATTAAATATATATATTTTGAAACCAGAGAAGGACAGGAGGGAAGTAAAAAAGAGGGATATACCATAAATGTAAAGGATGTCTATTGTTAAATTGAAAACTGAAAATAAATAATGAAAAGAAAAGGTGTGAGCAGATGAAACTCCCCCCACACTCCCCAAACAACTGCCAGCTATCTGAATTTGATATAATGTTGTGCTTTCATGTCCTTTTCAAAGATGATTATTGCTGTCTTCGTTTGGGTGTGGCTTTCCTCTCAAAAGGCAAGCAATACATTAAAATAATAATATTTTCGCTTTCTACCAGACTGCACTTGAAAGGTAAATTTTGGAAATAATCTTGACTTCTGAAATGATTTTTCTCCCCTGCCCCCCCCATTATTTAGCTTTGCAATTTTATAGACAAAGTCATTTGTTTCCATAGACCAGGAAACACAAGTGCAGTTACAGCATCGCTTGTGCCTGAAGGTAACCCTTCATTTTTCCCCATCTCCCATTCTTGCTTATAACAACGTGGTCATGTGACATTTTGTACCCTTCCCTCCTGTTTATGTCTAGGGGTGTGATTTGATTAAATGATGTTACATACTTTGCCTAGTCTGCTGATTTGGGGCAGCCACGACCCTTAGCTTAGAAGATGGTTAGATTGTTTTGTCAATCAGCTAAAAGTAGAGATCAGGAACGCCTACCTTTACCCCTATAATTAACTGTGTTTAAACAGCTGAGTTTACAAATGTGCTCTTTCAATGCCTTTTCTTTTGTTGGTTGATCTAGCCTCCAGATTCTCTGTCATTGTGTGCAGCTGGGATTCTGACATTTCATTGTCCTAACAGTGGAATGTTGTGCTATATTTGACAAATATTCACCTGGGCCATTAAAAAGTGAAGGAAAGTAGTTACGCGAATCTGCAAGTGAGCCGTCTTGCAGCTGTGGATTAGGAAGAGGCTTGTATCGACCCAAATAAAATGCCAGGTTTTGTGCTGGAAAACAACAACAACAGAACCTTGTCCAATTCTTAAGAACTTAGATAATGGAATATAATGTACTATGTTCCTTCCCAACATTAAATAAAATGGTTATTCCATGATTATTTTTTACATGAAACTCAAATATATGAGCCCTCCAGATGCCCTTTTTCTTGCACTTTCATGATATTTTCTGCCCTTGATGATGATGGTAGTAATAATATTTGTGCCTTGCCCATCTGACTGGGTTGCCCAAGTCACTCTGAGCTGCTCCCAACAAAATATTAAAAACACAGTAAAAAAACCCAAAACCATGAAAAACGTCTCTGTACAAGGCTGCCTTCAGAAGTCTTCTAAAAGTCGTATAGTTGTTTATCACTTTGCACCAGTGCATATCCCATAACTTCCTACCTGAATCATTTAACTTTTTATACCAAAAATATTCTGGTTTAATTTTGTTCCACTTCTGTTGCTCTGAAGCCCGTTTCAACAGCAGTCATGTTGTAGCACTGAGGAAGCATCACGGAAGAGACCAAAGAAGAATAAATCCACCACCAGCTCACTATTACCTTGTTAAGAACATGCTGCAGAATCCACCTGCTATAAAACACCAGTTCCTGAAGTTCCACCAACTCAGATGCTAGAAGATGGCAGATTGCTTCATCTTAGGTTAAGATGTTCCATCTCAGGTTGATATTCTAACTTGTGAGATGTCAGTCATAGACAATGTAGACCAAGCAAGGTCAGCCTTCATCCTCTTTAACTCTCAGAGTCTACTTTTCCCTTTTGTATGAGGGTTATCAAACAAAGTGATTTTAAAAGGAGTCAAATTTGCTGTTGATGCCCACCCAGCTTCTGAAATACACATGGGACTACAGCTAGCATTGGATATTGCATGGCTGAGTTCAAGATGAAATAAGACTGTTCCTTCCAGAATACCTGGATTTTTTATTTTTATTTTTAGTTACTAAAGGATGTTTCATTCCGTTCTAGGTTAGCACTAAAAAACATGGAGATCAAAGTGTGAGAAGTTGCAATATGGATGCTCCCCAACAGCTGAAACACGCACCCTAAATGATTTCAAGGAGTGAAATGCATTCTGTATATATGGAACTTTTTAAAGAAGTCAAGGCAGATAAAAGACCATATCTTCTATTAGGCTAACCAAACATTTTCAAGCCCTGGAAGGGTCTTCATCAGGCAGGAATACCATTAAATGAACATTTAGGTGAATATGCAGAAAATTTTTAATTTTTTTGTGCTGTTACTGGTTTTGTCCAAGAAATAATTGTATATTTATTTTAACTTTAACACCACTCTTCAGGAGTGATGGGGGCAGATTTGGAATTGGGGGCATTCAAAATATGTACACTCTGGCTTAAAACTGTGCACCAGGTGCTCGCTTTACCTCCTTTCCTCTGCCCAAGCAAATAAAAGCTGTGAAAAGAGAAAGCAATAATTGGTGGCAGAATGGCTTCCTAAAGACTTAGAAATGCTTTGCCAGACTCTTTTATTAAATGGGAAACATGAGCATTCTCAGGAGTTTCATTTCGTTGCAGGTGTCATTGTAGTTTCCTCAGTCTCCTAAATTTAATTTAAAGGCAGAATCTCATGGTCCATGGCTGTAGTTTTCTATTGGGAAGCACAGGGATTGTAGTATTTTGCCTCTCTTTTTCCTTTTCAGAAAAGCTATAAACATGAGTGGATTTCAAGGCAAATCACACCTTTTCAGTTATTAGAACAACTCTTGGAGGTTGGCTGGATAAGTCGTAGTAGGGCTATAATTTTTTGTTTGTTTAGGGACAGCAGATTCATATATGCTGCATAAGCAAGCAGCATGCCACAATGGAAAAGGATTTTTGCCTGTTGCAAAGCTGTTGCAGACACAAACATAGAACCCCGATTTCCTATCCAGAGCAATTCCAGAAAGCATGTTGCTGAGCAATTTGATCATGGTTCATTTACGTCCAAACCCAACACTCAATTTTTCGATGTTGTTCCACAGATTAAAAGAGAGAAAGAGGGGGGACTTGCCCCCCCCAAAGGCAGGCATGAACACCTCGCACGTCAGGGTTTCCCCCACAGCTTTTTCCAATGAACCTCCAAATTACATTTTAAATTACCTTTAATTTAGAGCAGTTTCACCCAAGAACTGCTGATGCAGAAACTTCCTGTAAAACAGTGGTTCCTGGAAGCAGTTCTTTTAGTCTTACTCCCCCCTTTAAACCTTGTGTACTTAGGGAGGGCAGGCAAAAAGGAAAGGATTACACCAGAGCTTCCAAAACTTATTGGCCTACCGCCCCCTTTTTAGAATTTTTTAACTCATCACCCCCATCACACCAGGGATGGAGGAGAAAATAGATTCATTATGCATTTCAATCCAAATCTATCAAATCCACACTTTCCGACACAATATGGAAACCGCAAAAACAGCTATCCTTTGAAACTTGCCCTTATCCAAAATCTCTGATGCAGCTCTCCAACTAAACAAGGTTTACAAAAATCCATACGGAATGGGAAAGTGTGCAGAAAAATGATGTTAGTAGTGAAAACGGCATGCATTAGGGGAAATTGCCTGCAAAAATGTGTACATTTGTGAAAACTGCATGTAAAACTGTTTATTATGAGAAATCCACACTAAAATAATTACGAATTTTCTTGAGGTTTTTTGGGGGGAGGTGGGGGGGTGTAAGAACTCGCACATTGCTGCAAAACATGGATAACTGAATTTAAGATTGGAGAAATGAGAAGCTGGGCAATCTGAAATTGTTACATCTCTCCATCCCTACACTGACACTGATGCTGCTAAGGCTGACTTGGATGGGTTGAGGCTGTAGGCTCATGGGCGGAGCCAATCAGTCACCCCTGGTTGCCATCCAGTCCAGGTAAGCTGTAGTGATGCTGCTGTTGGGAAGAGACTCTGCCCCTCCACATCAGCTGCTAATGTCTTAACACCTCACTGCCACTGCCTCCTGCATCTGTGGCCTGAGGTGGCTGCCTCACTCTGCCTAATGGTAGAACTGGCCCTGACATGGTGTAGACCTCAGAAGGCACTCAACAGTGCCAGCCCACTGACACCAGCCCTGAACCTAGCAAACCCATTTTGTGCAATATTCACCCACCATTCCTACTGATTGCAGCCAGACTTTTTGCCTTTTATCTGTGACAGTCTTATGATAAGGAGTGATTAATATTTATATTAGAAATCCGATAGTATATTAGAAATACGTGTTTTCCATAAGCATATCTCTGAGACCAAAATGTTTGGTGAAGACATTGCAAGAGCTTGTACTGCACATATTCACTATCATTTACAGCTCAGCTGCTATTGATTTAGGATAATGCAAGTCTCTGAGTTACACGGAAGCCTTCATCAGCCAGAATGGACAAATATCTAATTTCCCTTTGTGGAAGAGCGAGTGATGCACTGATACTATGTTAGGTAATTTGAATATTTCTATCACTGCGAATCAATAGTTGTCGCTCCAGGAATTCCTTTACCTATCTCTTTTTAGAATCAGACCACGGATGTCTATTCCAAATGTTGTCTTTTTTTAAAAAATAAGCAAATATGTATGCAGACGCTGTCTCATATTTACAGCTGGGACTTGAGAATTAGATCTTTTCTCCCTGCAAGGCATAGATAGACACAACTGCTGAGAGCGGCGTACTGTGGCTGATGAACCCTCAGCAAGATACGCTGCAAATCCCATCAGTGTGTCATGGCTTGAGTTATTGATGCCGATGGGAGAGACTTGCAATCCCAACCCCTGCTGCTCCTTTAGAAACCCAGCGGATTGTTAACAGGGCTCGGAAGAGTTCGTGAACTCTTCTCTGTAGGTATGCAAAGTATCTGGAACATTGATATGGAAGTGGGGGGACTCTCTCTGCTTTTGTTCCTATTCATGTTCCTTCAAATAATATCTTAATGATTAAAGGACCCATTGTTTTCACTTACACCCTTTGACTCGAGATGGATTTCCTTAAAACCTAACTAAGGAGCAGCCATGGATTTTGGAGAGAAATCACGAAGCTGGCAGTTTGGTATTTACTATGTTTTAAAAGGCTGTTCTTCCGAGGTGCTTTTTGACCTATCATTAGAATCGCAAATTTTCCAGGACAGAAGAGGATGCGGCAGAGATGGCAGCATGGATGACTTTTCAACACAAGTCCGCTGAGACATTTCACCCCCTCCCTTTTGATCTTCTTGCAGAGGAAGGATCTGCAATAGCACCTTATAGCCCTTTCTTCTTCTTACTGAACAGCTGATGGAGGAGGCCCAGATGAACACTGGCTGTCATATGATGTGTGTGTGTGTGTGTGTGCTTGTGTGAGTCACCATCCCTCAGTCTAACCAACCTCACAGGGTTGTTGTGAGGATAATGTGGAGAGGAGGGGGGGAACTATGTATGCTACCTTGAATTCCTAGGCAGAAAGGTGGGATATAAATATAATAATAAATAAATACTTAATGTATATAGTAGTGGTGGGAAACCAGTAGCTCTCCAGATGTTGTTGGACCCCCAATTCCCATCAGCCCAAACCAGCAGGTCAGGGATAATGGGAGTTGCAGTTCACAGCATCTAGAGGGCCATACAGTGGTACCTCGGGTTACAGACGCTTCAGGTTACAGACTCTGCTAACCCAGAAATAGTACTTCGGGTTAAGAACTTTGCTTCAGGATGAGAACAGAAATTGGGCGGCAGTGGTGTGGCGGCAGCAGGAGGCCCCATTAGCTAAAGTGGTACCTCAGGTTAAGAACAGTTTCAGGTTAAGAACCGACCTCCAGAACGAATTAAGTTCTTAACCCAAGGTACCACTGTAGTTTCCTCCTCAAAATTCAGTGGACTCCACTCATTTAGTTCATCCCAAATATCGCCCCCCCCCCGGAAAAAAATAAACATGTAATCTTATATTCATTTTCTGGACTGCTACACCTGTCTCCATATGAACCTACCGGGACTCTGAGGCCTTTCTTCATGTGTCCTCCTCCGTGAAAGTTCAGAAGGGTGGTAACACGAGAACTGGCCTTTTCTGCAGTGGCTCCCCATTTGTGGAATACTCCCTTTAGGGAGGTTCATATGCAACTTTCATTATACACCTTTTGGTGCCAAGTGAAAACATTTCTCTTCAACTAGGCATTGGGCTGATTGATATCCAATGCCCTTTTAAATCTGTTGCAGAAGGGGGATTATTGCCTTGTTTTTGTTCTTATTTTTATTATGGTTTTTTTTATATATTGTAATTTTATGTTGTGAACGGCCCTGAGATCCACGAATGTAGGGTGGTATACAAATTTTAACAACCACCACCACAACATTTATGTGAGTAAGCCTCATAACTCGAAACTAGGCTTGCTTTTGAGTAGGCATGCAAAGGATTGTGAGGAAAAGTGTCCTGTGATGCCTTAAAAACTCACATATTTCTTATTGCACAAGTTTTTGTAGACTAGAGTCTACTTCATCTGAAGTCTCAAGGGGTTATCGTCCACTTTTCTTGAGTTGCCCTCAGCCTGAGTATATGTCATGTCTTATAAAAGGTACAGAATGTATCTATTATTGGGCTCTCTACAGTTGTTTATGTTCCTGTCCATATCTATTATTCTTGTACAAAGTGAGTTGATGTACAGCTGAAAACCACCGTGCTCATTATTCTTTCAGGTAAGCTGTGGCTAAAATTCTAGAAGGGAAATTGCCACCAGCTATAACTGTTCCTGTCTTTGGAGCTCTGTAATAAGAAAAGCGGTATTTGGTGAAATTCTCCATTCTGTGCAACCAGTTTGCAGATTGGCCTCCTGGGGATGAAATTAGCATTTTGAGGGATCTACAAAAAGGTGAAAGTTATAGTGAATGCACTTCTCTGTCTTTACATTCACAAGCAGCCTGCAACAATAGACAAAAAGCCGCCACTACAACAGAATGCAGTCCTTTAGCTGTGCTGAAACCAGAATATGGCTGATAAAGTGTTTGCAATTCACAGAGTTGAGGGGGAAATTAAAGAGGAACAGAAGTGTCATTCAGGGGGAGATTGTGTTAACAGTTAGTAGTTTGTCTTGGAGAAAAATGTATATTAAATTTACAGATCATATAAAATTACCTTTGAGTTTGAGTTTCAAGAACCAGAGTTTAACAGTTGCTTAAATTACAACTCTGGGGGTTTTTTTTTTGAGATGAGATTTTACGACTGAAAATTTAGCAGCAGTAAAACCTTTAGAAACATAATAAAACATGACTTTGACTCATTAAGATTAGAAATAAAGAGAGCTAAGTAGTTACTTCCACAGTACAAATCACTGTTGCTTTTTAAAAGAGGTTTTAAAATAATTATTATTACTACAGTTAAGAATTTTATTTAGACAAAACATCAAAAAAAATGGGTTGTTAGAAATCAGACATTCTATGTCCCTCCCCACCCCCAAAAACACACCCAGTGATGAAGTTGAAGATGTGGGTTGCTTAGCCACAGCCTGTATGGTCTCATTGGGTTGAATTGTTCTTGCAAAATTACAAAGAGTCTTGCGGCCCTTTAAAGATTATCGACTGTATCCAACAGGAGTCATAATCTTAGTAGACCTGTTTAACTTAATGGACATTGCTAAATTAAGTTCATTAACTTTACTGAGTCTACACTGAGTAAAACTTAGTTAGAAGCACCCTTATGAAATATACTAGGAATAAGTCTGTTATTTTTTTTAAAAATGCAGAAAATAGCAGACAGTGTACATAATGCCCATGTTCACATACATGCCCGCGTTCTCTCTCTCTCTCTCTCTCTCTCTCTCTCTCTCTCTCTCACACACACACACACACACACACACACACACACACACTTATGCATTTGGGGCAGCCTGCCATCAGTGCACACAACTGTTTAGCTATTTAGTACATGCTGTAGGTTCCAAAAACAAGGTCACAACTTGCTTATGGGAATACTAAGCAGTTGGGATGGGTTGCATAGCTCCGAAGGCATGACCCAGTAACAGTAGCTCAGGACTGCATTTTTGGACTGCAAGGTGGTACATCTGAAATCCTAAAGGAACCAGGAGAATCAAATCAAACTGTGATTGGTCTTCTGTAATGGAACGTTCAAAATTAAGCCAATAGGATTTAATTTTGGATCTATATCAAGTCCTGTGGATTCCAGCACAGGTTAAGGCAAGAACATCTAACTCATTTTAGCAGATAGCTTTGGAAAGTAAGGCTGAGGAAAGTAAAAGTCCCCAGTTTGAACTTACCGGTATATCCATTTAGATTTAATCTTTTCAGAAAACATGACAAATAAGCTGCAGAAAATCTGTTTGCTTATGGCAAACAGCTGCAAAATACACATTTAGAATCACATTTAGAATCAAATATGATGCAACGTTATTTCCTTTTCTACCTCTTCAAGGAATTGGAGCAGATGAACGCCTAGTACTTTTCATGTTTCTATTTATGTCAGTTGATAGTTGTGACAGAAAGTCTTTCTCTTAATGTCTCAGTTTCAATAAACATTTACCTTTGCAAGCACGCTCTGCCAGTGTCAACAGAATTGCAATGAACAAGATAATCAACAGATCGAACAATGCAGTTTTGTGCATGTCCTACTTGGAAGTAGGAGTGGGCAAATGTGTCAGTTTCAGTTTCTTATTGTTTCAGTCTTAAATTCAAATCTCCCCATCAGTTTTTGAATAATTTTTAAAGGCCCTGTGGAAATTCACCAGCATTTTAGTACAAATTTATGCTAATATACGCATTTTTAATGCAGTTTTTTCTTATATGCACATTTATTTATTTTTTGCAAAGTATCCCTTCCTTACTTTTATATTTTTCCACACAGAGTGCACTTTTGTATGTTATTTTAATGCACAGTATACCATTTTGGCTAGACAACTGCATCGCAAAATTCAGAGATGTGCAAATTGTGAAGAACGGCAGTGGTTTCGTTTGTATATTGTTTCAGAAAGTGCGAATTAGGTAGATTCACCTTTAAATTTGAACAAAATCAGATTATCAGATTTCCCTCCCCTATCCCTACCCAGAAGTAATCCCCACTGAGTTCAGTAAGACTTAATCCCAGCTAAATGTCTATAGGACTATACTCTTAAAACTTATTCAAACACAAGTAAAGAAACTAGTGCCAGCTTACAAATGCAACTCCACTTCTGGTTCTTAGAGTGCTGATTTTGTTTTGAAAGAGGGAAAGAATGAGATTGTTCTTCTGGGTCCAAGTTGCACAAAGTGACCTAGGAATGACATCTGTGGACAGGGAGCCCGTGTCACCGATGGCCATATTGATCTGGAGATGATGGCTGAGGGCAATGTGTACTGATGACATGACAGTCTGCTAAGGTGATGATAACCATCTCTGATACCTTTGTAGTGATCTTCTTGCTTCATTGTCATTTCTGGCAACACAACCCTTGGGCAGAAGGTAGTATAGTTCTAAAAAGTTCAAGCCTAGGTTAGGGAAGATGCACCACTGCCTTATGCATCATTTATAAATGCTAGCTTTTTATTAGTAATATTGAACTTTTAAGGTTCAAAAAGTAGTTAATTTGGTTCAGAGTACCAGAGACCCTTGGCTTATTTGATTATATCTTTGCATTTAATCCTCTCAAAATATTATTATTATTATTATTATTATTATTATTATTATTATTATTAATACTCCACCCATCTGGCTGGGTTTCCCGAGCCACTCTGGGCAGCTTCCCACAGAATATTAAAAACACGATAAAACATCAAACATTAAAAACTTCCCTAAACAGGGCTGCCTCAGATGTCTTCTAAAAGTCAGATAGTTGTTTATTTCCTTGACATCTGATGGGAGGGCGTACCAAAGGGTGGGCGTCACTACCGAGAAGGCTCTCTGCCTGGTTCCCTGTCACCTCACTTCTCGCAATGAGGGAACTGCCAGAAGGCCCTCGGAGCTGGACCTCGGTCTTTGGACTGAATGATGGGAGTGGAGATGCTCTTTCAGATATACTGGGCTGAGGCCATTTAGGGCTTTAAAGGTCAGCACCAACACTTTGAATTGTGCTCAGAAACATACTGGGCGTCAATGTAGGTCTTTCAGGACCAGTGTTATATGGTCTTGGTAGTCACTAAGTTTGCAGGGTGTGTTGATTTCTCACTCCCTCACTGTTATGTTTTGGTACCAGTTCTGATGTGAAAACTTACTATGACATAGAAAGTTTTGGCTATGGCTGGCATCAAAGGTTGGGTTTGTTGGGCATCTGTGGAGGTCCACACCTCAGGGGAGCACCCACTGCTAACCAGACCACCCTGGTCCTGCTCCACCTTTTTGCTGTTTTTGCTACTTCTTTACCTGCCATCTCCAAAGGTGGAAGGAGTGGTAAGAGCAAGGAGTAAGAGGATCACTTGCTTTTCCCTCTCCTCTGAGTAGTGACATGGCCTGAGCTTACAAAGAGAGGCCAAGCAAATAGGCAGGGTTACAATGTCAAGGAGCTGACTGACTGTGAAGGAAGACCAACCAACAGTTGTCTGATGGGGCTTCTGGGGCTTCTGATTGGCTGCAGGACCTTCCTGCAGCCAATCAGAAGCCACACTTTGGTTTCTGAATGTTTTGGAAGTCGGATGGACTTCTGGAATGGATTCCATTTGACTTCCGAGGTACCACTGTATTGCCTGAGCCCATCGTCACCCCCACACCACCAAAGAAAACCTGGAGCCAACATTGGTTACAGTGTCACTGGTGGGTACCTCTCCACACAGTTGGAAGTTGCTATTTGAGAATCAGATACTACATATTACACCAGATGAATAGAAATTCACTACAGGGAATTGACTGCTATTCATATCAACTAACTTATAAACCAACTCTTGGCTCTCTAGTCTTCTTACATTTCCACCACTTCATCTGACTCAAGCTCTGTGCATATAATTATGACAGTTTGAGTAAGAATTGAACATCCTGAACAAAAAGGTAGAAAACATTTAAACAGCAGAGCTAAAACTGAATGTTTCAGCATGAGTTCCAATAGCTTTCCCCCTTTCGATAAGTAGACATTCTTACACCTCTTGCATATTTCACGCAAAGAAGCAAGAGTAGAACTCATCATATCCCAGGTTTTTCTTAAATCAGGACCTAGGAGTGGCATTTGTGAGATGGTTCAGCAGGTGTAAAAGTCAGCATCGAAACGTACAGGAAACCCTGTCATTTTTTCACTGTGTGGTGTAGGCAAAACAAAATAAAAAAATTCCTTCCAGTAGCACCTTAAAGACCAACTTTAAGGTCTTTAAGGTGCTACTGGAAGGAATTTTTTTATTTTGTTTTGACTATGGCAGACCAACACGGCTACCTATCTGTAACTGGTGCAGGCAAGACATGCCCTTTGTTATGTTATGGGCACCTGCCACTCTTGTTTCTGTCTTGTGGAATTATTGGTGAAAGCATGACTAATAAAATGGGTTGTGAACCAAAATTCAATAGTCACAAAGTTAATTACAGGTTTGCAACAGTATAAACTTATAGTCTGATCAATATGTAAATTCTGACCTTCAATGGTCTTTTCAGCGTTCTTTTAAGAGCTTGTCTTGCAAAGATGAACTTAACAGCCTGAAACTTCCTTTTATGAAGTTACACTAATCTAACAATAACATAATCTACATATCCATCTGTGTTATGGAAACCACTTTGCAAACAAAAGATCTAGTTCTAGTGTATTAGAAACATTTCTTGATATTTTGTGTCTAATTATCTTCACAGGTTTTTTTTAAGTTACAAAAAGCAGAATATCTTGTTACATGACAATGCAAGATGCTAACATTCAATTCTTGCCCACTAAGATTAAAATCTAGGGATACTGCAGCATTCTCCTGTTCTTAGCTAAGGAGGCTGGTTTTCTTATCTACCTGTTTAGTATCTTTGGAAGAGGCAACTGCACACATTCAGATAAAGGATGGCTATTTCCTTTGAACAATGATCTTTCTTCTCTAATTCTGACCATTAAGGGTTTTTGACTTATAGGCAGGCGCGGATCTGCTATGAAACTAATGAGGCTTAAACTTTAGAGCCTCTAATTCTGGAGGAACCCCAGAAGTGACTTTAGTCCACATTGCTTACACATTTGGGGTCTAGTAGACCTAATTTGAGTCACATGACTCAAATTATTTATTTTTGGGGTATATATTTCAACATTCCCAAAGTTTAAGAGCCAGAAGCCCAGGTGTTGTAAATGTGTGGTGATCTGTCATGGAACAACACCTTTGCAGAAGATGACAGTGGTTACCCAGACTTTGTTGCTGGTTGCAAAGGCCCCCCCCCCCATAACAGTTCAAGTTTCATGGCCCCCAAAATGTAGATCCGCCACTGCTTATAAGTTGGAGTCCATGTAAAGGTAAAGGGACCCCTCACCATTAGGTCCAGTCATGACCGACTCTGGGGTTGCGGCGCTCATCTCACTTTATTGGCCGAGGGAGCCGGCGTACAGCTTCTGGGGCATGTGGCCAGCATGACTAAGCCACTTCTGGCGAACCAGAGCAGCGCACGGAAATGCCGTTTACCTTCCCGCCGGAGCAGTACCTATTTATCTACTTGCACTTTGACATGCTTTCGAACTGCTAGGTTGGCAGGAGCAGGGACCGAGGAACGGAAGCTCACCCTGTCGAGGGGATTCGAACCGCCGACCTTCTGATCAGCAAGTCCTAGGCTCTGTGGTTTAACTCACAGTGCCACCTGCATCCCTGGAGTCCATGTAATTGTATATAAAAATATATTTTCCAGTCGCCTTGTCTGGTTAAAAATGGTCAAGGCAGCATGTTCTAAGGAAAACCAGAATATTCCAATTAACTATTTTTAGCAGTTATCTATACCCTCCCTGCCCTGCCAGTTCACATTGAGTACAAGGTCCAAAACTTTGCATTTTGTATGACCGAAGAGGAGATTGGTACCTACTAATTTGTCCTTAACACAAACAGTGTTTTCAAGGAACACCTTGTAAGAAACATGGCCACCTGATGTACTGCAAAGCACAAGGAAGGCTAGTGTTTTTCCAGGCATCCATCTTCTTAAGAGAATCAGTGTGTTTGCTTGGGTGGTTTTGTGTGTTGTGTTAATAGCTGTAGGTTCAGCGGGGAATTGTCAATAGCTCAAAAGGGAAGTGCAAAAGGATCATATATCTGGAATAAAGTATACCCCAAAGTACACTTCAAGGTTGTATTTTTCTTTAACAGTCTTGGTGCCATTGTAAACCACAGGAGTAGAGCAAATGAGCTATCAGAAGGTTGTTTAGATTGAATGGCTTGTAAAAGGTAACATCTGGATGCCTGCTAGTGTCTCAGACACTCAAATTGATAACTGGTGACGATGAGGAGAAGGGAGGTGAGAGGGGGGAAAGCTGAGTTTTAAAAAATTTCCTCATTGTCCCCCAGTGTCTTCTTAAACTTCTCAAATCAGAGACAATTATTAAAGCAATCAAGAATATTCTTCTTCCATCAGACTTGTTTTCTACATAGTAATACTTCACAGAGATTTCTGAAACTACCAGAATTGTGGTAAGTATAGATTGTAAATATTTCCGTTTCAGTGTCAGCATTTATATTTACTCTGGAACAGTGAACAGCTTTACAGTATTTTGGGCCAGTTTGTATGGCACTTTTTGATAAATACAGACCACGAATTAACACAAAAATTTAACCATGGAGGTATACAGCTGTATAAGGAGTCAGTTACCTGTAGCATTGGGAGCCACCCAGAGTGGCTGGGGAGACTCAGCCAGATGGGTGGGGTATAAATAAATTATTATTATTATTATTATTATTATTATTATTATTAGCCCATGCGGTGAGGAGGAAAGACCTTTACCCCTGCTTCCCTCTGTTTCTGAGCAGGGCCTAAATTCGGATAAAATGTTCCCACAATCAAACATCTAGACTCTACTAACAACCAAATTTCCATGTGTTTTTATGTTCTCAATTGAATGATAGTCCCCATTCATCCACAACAAGGTTATTTACCCATTTTACAGGGGGTAAATATTTCTTGCAAATATATCCTTGTGGTGACAGCTGGTATTTCATCGCTTCAAGGGGAAAGCTTGAGAACGAACAAGAGCGCCGCAGTGGGAAATTCAAGTTGTTACCAAGTGACTTGGAGTCGTAAGAAACCTATAGTTTGGTTTGAAGCTCAACATCAAAAAAACGAAGATCATGGCCACTGGTCCCATCACCTCCTGGCAAATAGAAGGGGAAGAAATGGAGGCAGTGAGAGATTTTACTTTCTTGGGCTCCATGATCACTTCAGAGGGTGACAGCAGCCACGAAATTAAAAGACGCATGCTCCTTGGGAGAAAAGCAATGACAAACCTAGACAGCATCTTTAAAAGTAGAGACATCACCTTGCCAACAAAGGCCCGTATAGTAAAAGCTATGGTTTTCCCAGTAGTGATGTATGGAAGTGAAAGCTGGACCGTAAAGAAGGCTGATCACCGAAGAATTGATGCTTTTGAATTATGGTGCTGGAGGAGACTCTTGAGAGTCCCATGGACTGCAAGAAGATCAAACCTCTCCAGTCTGAAGGAAATCAGCCCTGAGTGCTCACTGGAAGGACAGATCCTGAAGCTGAGACTCCAATACATTGGCCACCTCATGAGAAGAGAAGACTCCCTGGAAAAGACCCTGATGTTGGGAAAGATGGAGGGCACAAGGAGAAGGGGACAACAGAGGACGAGATGGTTGGATAGTGTTCTCCATTCTTCATTCTACCAGCATGAATTTGACCAAACTGCGGGAGGCAGTGGAAGACAGAAGTGCCTGGCGTGCTCTGGTCCATGGGGTCACGAAGAGTCAGATACGACTAAACAACAACAAACCTATAGCTGAAACCACCAGAGGCACAAAGAGTACCAATAACAAAAGGCCCTATGTTACATCAGTAGCCTCCCTCCCCAAACCAATTAGAGGTTACTTATCCCACATTTCATGAGAGACTTGTGGGAGAGACAAGTGTAATTTTAAAAAAATGTATTCAATGAAATCCCACCAAATTGAGTCAAAAGAGGTTAGCTTTGGGTTTCGAAAAAGAAGTGCACCAAGTAATTTGTTCATGTAATGAAAATTTCCTTATATTACTCAACTAGGTTTTGATTTCTGAAGGGAGATAGATGTATATCTCAATGCAGAGCCTTGATCCACTATGGTCTGCATAAGTTTGTGGCTAGTGTATAGACTCCAATTTATTAAATTACAACCATCTCCCTTCAGCATTTCTGCACTATGAGAGCTTCCTTCTAGCCTTCCTGGTCCATTTGAGGGAGTAATGGTATAAGGAGATGTCTGAGGTCTGTCAATTATGTATATTTCAGTGTAAAGAAAATTAACAAGATGAATTTTTAAAGGGACAGCGATGGGCTCCCCCCTGTCAGAAAGTGGATCTGTGCAGCAGGAGGACACAGCCTAACTTCTCTAGCTTGGGTAAATGGTAATGTAAATCAAGTCATCTTTTCCATTATTCTAAGGAAACAAAAATCACCAGGGCTTTTGACATGTCAGCCTAGGAGACACATTTTGTCACATTCCTGATTATAATGCTACCAAAGCTTGTTTGGCAATGAATAATCTTAGTAATGTACTATGTTCACTGGGTTTAAGTCCAAAGCCTTAGCTGTTAAAAATATCCAGATCTTCTGTGCAGTAATAGTCCTGTGTTTCAAATAGGCAGCAGGAAAGGGAATGTTTCCTATGGGAGCAGAGAGTTTGTAAAAATAATTTAGACATTTTCTAGTTTATTTTCCATGCTATTGATTATAATGGAAAGACTTACAGGCTGCTTCAGTGCTAAGTGCCAGCTATGAAGGATCTGTAATACCTCTGGCTTTCAGGAAGTTCAAGAGTTCAGTATTGTTTTAAATTAAGATCATTTTTCTTTCATGGGCAAATGTGGACTTAGAATGGACCTTAATTAAGTACCAGCAATTTTCTACTTTTGATTTGTATGTCTTCCACAGCCAGCGATTCTAGCTACTTATCCCAGAGTAGTCCCCTTCATTTAAAAGGATACCATCAGATTACATGATTCAGAGTTTGACTTTAAATTTGATGTAATAAAGTAAACCAAGAGATGGATCAAAATCTTGAGGTCTGTATTCAATTTTAAACCAGTAATCCAGACTCTGACTTAACATAATATGGCATCTTGCTCTTGGAACTTTTTATTGTGATAATTTTTAATTAGTTTTCAATTACATTCTAATAATAGCCTCATTATAACAATACCAATTTATAATACAATTAATACCAATCTTCAAATACCAGATTATATAATTTAATTAAAGTGGCCCCTACATGCTAGATTTGATGGCTTTCTGATTTTCTTTAATTCTGCATTCCAAAATCTTATTAGTTTCAATTACATTCCAGTCATCATAATAACCCCTTATGCAACAATATTAATAACTTCTATTTGTGTTGACACATTAAATGATTTATAAAACTTCAAGTGAGGGACTAAACAATATCATTGTTCTGTCCTGTGTGTAGCAATTATTCTGTCCGTGATGATTCTTCCTGTCCTTGTAAGATGTTATGTCTTTCTTTCCTCCGATTGTTGCAGCTGATATTCTGTTGTTGTTCCAGATGTTTCTCCATCACTCCATCCCATGCTTCATTGTTTTGCACCAAGAACTTTAACAACAGCTGCAAAAGTCGCTCTGTCCCTGTAAATAAATTGTTGTCACCATTCCACCCCCTCTCAGCCTGGGAAGAAGAGTGGTCTGTCAAACTGCAGTGGACTCAATAAGAAGCCTTATCAGTTCCTTGGCAGTTCACAGACTCCTTTCATCCTTCCAGCTGAAGATATATGGTCAATTATCCTTCCAATTAAATTAGATTCCAAGTCCTCTAACATTATTCAGTTCACTTCATAGGTAATAAAGGATGGGAAAGAGTCAGCTCTAAGTTTCCATTGTAAACCTTTTGCAAAATAGAGTTTCCCTCCCTTCCCCCCCTTTTTATACACATAGTTCCGTTTGATGTTATAATCTATATTTTTCATCCAATTTCTTCCATCCTCACTTGTACAAGCATCCTCATTTGAACTACCATTCAGGGAAGGGTTGCTGAATCATAAATATAGAGAGGAAAACTTTAAATAAACCAACTGTAGGATCCCCTCCCCTATCTTTTGCATCTAATGAAATCTTATCTCAAATTCAAACCTTAAAGTCCTTGCAGTTGGTTTGTTCCACAGTTTGTGATCTCATTTCTTCTATCACACACCAGCACTTTAGTCAAATTAAGCTCTAATTAACAGGAGAACCTCTGTTTCTTAATGGCGGCGTAGGAGGGTTTTTGCCAGGCGAAGTGCTTTTGCACTCAACGCCTCCCTGGCCCTGCCCCCATTCCATGCAAGAGCCAGGTACCGAGATGGACTACTAGTAATGCCCATTCCCCCCTCCCTGGGGGGAATTTGCAGTAATGATCTACCCTCTATCATACTTGTGTTTCCATCTCCTACCCTCTCCTGCTGTCATGGGGGCTGTTTCCATTAAGGCGGATGGAACCGAAAGCCTGCTCTTGGAACATTTTAGCCCTATCTTGTCATTTTCATCATTTAAGAAGGTTCTGCTCCTGCTGAAGAAATCTATGAAAGTTCACTAAAATCTCTGCTATTCTTAACACTTAGTCCCTGAGATGCCCAACTTCAATTTTCAGTCTTTTAAAGGGAATTTCTTCCATTAACTCTAATGCTGCTCAAGACTTTGTTGCTGTTTTAATAAATATTTAAAGGGAAGGAAATTTCTACTTGACTAAATGTTTTTATTTTTCTATTAGAATTATCCACAGATCTAAAAACACAAACTTGCTTTAGTAGTCTTATCTCCTACTCATCTCAGCTCCAATACACATAGCAAAATACCTTTAGCTGAATCCAGTTTTCTGGAGAGAACAATGGCGATTTATTTTGAGCTAGCGACTGTTTCAGAAATCATAAAATGTGTTGGACAACATTAGAATATTATACACCTTACTGAAGGTCAATCCATAACATCACTGACAGCTTATTCCAGGGCATCAAAAGTTGCTCTTTAGAAATCATGTGCCTGATTCAAAATGATGCTAAGCATCGATGTGAGCAGTAGCTCATCTTTGTCAGAAGTTTGCCATATTCCACAGAATTGACTCAATGTGTAATACTGTGGATGAAAGTAGGACCAAGTTATGAAAGATGAGAAAATTACAAACACATTTACTGTTCAAATAGATACAAGTTTCCATCTCTGCAACACTTCTACCCTTCTCAGGGGGAAAACCTTGTAGTTATATATAGTGTTGTTTATTGTTCTCTTAGATGGTACTTAGTTTCATGTGAAAAGACTAATGGTTCACTGCTACCAAACCTAGTGAGAATTCCATGGTCACAGAAATCTAAAAGTCAGGAAGGTTTCGATCTTTGGGCTCACCTATAATTTGTGCACCATAAATGTAGACCGAAGTCGTTAGGGACTTTGTAATGACAGTGCTGTCTATAACAGTATCATCAAGCAAGACATTGGCATAAATCATTGGCACTTTGCAAAGTGTCACTTCTGTCAACATCCCCCTGATGTGATCTTTAGTCTTTCAAATCCATAGACTGGCATTTGGATCAGCTAAGCATCCCACAACCTGTCTTGCATATTAAAGTTGCTTTAGCCAATATCTACATGCTGAAGTGGTGCCTGTTTCAAAATATTTTCAAACCATTTGCATAATATAATCCTGATACTTTCAAGCTTTTCTGTAGGGCATTACTGTACAGCCTGAATCTGCAACTACCTTAATCAATAAAGAAAAGAAAAGAAACCTTGCTATTAATTTAAGCAAGGAACATAGCGAAATGACTAAACACTTGCTAATTAAAATCAGATACAAAGTAATCACAGTTTAAAACAACACTTTAATGAAATTTTACAGAAACTTTTTTGGGGGTTATTCTCAATCAAGATTCTTTTCAGAGAATATGCATCATGTTATCAAGACAGTCTGGACTACATTATATATATATTTTTAACTCTGGTAAGTAATAAGAATGTGCTTATACCAGCCTAATTGGATTGAATTAAACAGTTCATGTGGTACTGCAATAGCTTTTTATAAGTCATGATTTTATATATATATATGTGTGTGTGTGTGTGTGTGTGTGTGTGTGTTTGTGTGTGTGTGTGTATGATACTTAAACCTGTACAGTATAGACCACTTTAAAGTCTGAAAGTTTTTATATTATTATTCAAATTATTCAAATCTCCAAACATGTTTCACTTGCTTAGACATACATATGTAATTAGATCAGCACCAACATAAGATGACGTTCCATATAAGATATTCCATGTGGCTCTAAGCAGCAGCTGAAGTGCAACTACTCAGCCATAACCTCAAGAAAGAAGGTCTTCAGCAACAAGGAAATCATATAATAAAGTCATGCTGATAGTTAAAGTGAGGATCCTTCAGTGGGCTTGAACTCTCATTAAAGATATCAGCATGGTATCTGACTGCTTCAGAATGAAAAACGAGCTTGTTAGTTTGCAGAGGAGAAGCTATAAAACATCTAAGTTGTGGAAAAGGCTTGACTTCTGACCAAGGGATGTTTAACAGCTTGCTTAAGGCAGATCTCTGTTTGCAATGCTAAAGAAAAAGTTGAAGTGTGCTCAACTGTGCTCTGAAATCCTGTTGAGTGGATTGTACAATGGTACCTCAGGTTACATACACTTCAGGTTACATATGCTTCAGGCTACAGAATCCGCTAACCCAGAAATAGTGCTTCAGGTTAAGAACTTTGCTTCAGGATGAGAACAGAAATCGTGCTCCGGTGGCGCAGCAGCAGCAGGAGGCCCCATTAGCTAAAGTGGTGCTTCAGGTTAAGAACAGTTTCAGGTTCAGAATGGACCTCTGGAACGAATTAAGTACTTAACCCGAGGTACCACTGTAGGTACGGTAAGGTAAAAGGTAAAGGACCCCTGGATGGTTAAGTCCAGTCAAAGGCGACTATGGGGTTGCGGCGTTCATCTCTCTTTCAGGCTGAGGGAGCTGGCGTTTGTCCAAACCGCTACTGGCGCACGGAGGACTGTGATGAGTGCCAGAGCACACGAAAATGCCATTTACCTTCACGTGGTACCTATTTATCTACTTGCACTGGCGTGCTTTTGAACTGCTAGGTTGGCAGGAGCTGGGACAGAGCCATGGGAGCTCACCCCATCGCAGGGATTTGAACCGCTGACCTTCCAATCAGCAAGCCCAAGAGGCTCAGTGGTCTAGACCACAGCACCACCTGTGTCCCTTACTCATATTTATAGACAACACACAACCCTTTATATATGGGTCTTTGTATCAGTTGCATGCCTCCAACCAGGCCTTGCTTCTTAGGCCATCAATATGGAGACACTTGGTTGCTAGAAGTAAGATGTATTCAGAGCTACAGTATTTGACCCAGTCCTGTGAAGCAATCTTCCCCCTCAGGTGCAAAGATGCAACTCTTTAGTTGTGTTTAGTACAGGACAGCCAAAAACCGTGCCAGGGTAACTTCAGAGTTAGGGAATGTGGTTTTTTTTATAATATATGATTGGGGAACCATCAATTCAGGGGCCAAATGTGGTCCTCTAGGCACTTATATCTGGTCCTAAGGACCCATCACAAGACTCCTAAGCTTCCACCTTGGCCAATGCTAGCTAGTGGAGGTTTAGATACAGTGATGGGCTTTCTGGTCCCTGGTTAGGGTGAGGATTGCTTTACCCAGACAATTGTTGAGAAGTCCAATTAATTCCAACAGGTCTTGTTTCCAACTGTTGCTGGCCTCCACACAGAGGCATAACATTTGAGTCTGGCCTAACTCTGAGCTTGAGTAAGAGCAGTGATTCTTTTTCAGCCACAGTGCACCAGCGTACAGTTCCAGCACCTCCCACTTAGGCACCATTGCAGGCTGGTGCTCCCTTCCCCTTTTTGAGAAGCCCATAACAAACATTTAAAGTTGAAACAGAAGCTGGCCAGTGTGTGTGTCAGTCTATGACTCCACCTTGCTCCGAACTGTGATTGGGCAAGCTACGGGGCAAGGCCAATTCGTATTTCCATACCCTCCAACATTTCTCCGAGGAAAATAGGGACGTCCCATTCCATAATGATAATTTTGCTATTTATACCCCATCCATCTTATTGGGTTGCCCCAGCCACTCTAGGCAGCTTCCAACATATATAAAAACATAGTAAAACATTAAACATTAAAAAAACCCTTCCCTATACAGGATTGCCTTCAGATGGCTTGGGGGTCAGATAATTCCATACCCTCCAACAGTTATCCACTGAAAATAGGGACATCCTAAGGAAAAGTGGGACATTCCACGATCAAATCAGAAACTGGGAATACTTCTCTAAATCAGGGATGCCCCTGGAAAATAGGGACACTTGAAAGGATTGTACAGTGGTACCTCGGGTTACATACGCTTCAGGTTACAGACTCCACTAACCCAGAAATAGTACCTCGGGTTAAGAACTTTGCTTCAGGATGAGAACAGAAATCGTGCTCCGGCGGTGTGGCAGCAGCGGGAGGCCCCATTAGCTAAAGTGGTGCTTCAGGTTAAGAACAGTTTCAGGTTAAGAGCAGACCTCCGGAACGAATTAAGTACTTAACCTGAGGTACCACTGTATTTCCTTTTCTCCAGTCTGTCTCCTGTGTAGAAGCAGTAGCAGCAGGTTTTAAGCCAGGCATGTCCAAAGTCCATTTCAGGGGCTGGTCGATTAAATCTGGCCCCTGTGGCAGTATATGTCCTGGGGTAAAATCCTTAAAAAAAGTTCAGCAACTTCAATCATAAAAAAGCTGAACAATTTTGGTCGGTCCTCACACATGTTCACATCATCAAATCTGGCCCTCTTTGAAAAAAGTTTGGGCAAGTGCATGCATTTGTGCAAGGGCCTTTCTGAGTTGTCTTAGTTATCCACCTGAATCTAAGAGAATGAGGGATGTGGGGGTGCATTTGACCTGCACCAGAACTGGGGTGACCCCCAAACTAGCTAGGGAGACAGCTTGTCATAGTGTTTAGCATCTCCGTGGGCAGTGAACATGGCTGTTGTCAAACTGGCATCTGTTCAGGCCAGCCCCAAGTTGCCTGGAGTTGTAACAGCTTCTTAGTGAGCTCCAGCACCTACTTTTCTTGAAAAAGGGGAACTGGGTGAGAGTACGTTTTAGCACATTGTGTTTTAGTTGTGATGTGAAGTCATCTACTAGTTTATGACAGAAGGTTTTCGACAGATTTGAGATTCCACTGCAAATATGGCAGGTTAGAGTTAGCAAAACCTGAAGGTGTTTGGTAAGCGGTAACCTCTGTTTGCCTTCTAAAATTAAATGTAAAAATGGGCAGGCTTTTTTGGGGGTGCAGGAAAATGTTTAGTATGTATCTTCCCTAGCTTTCAGTGTTCTTGTGCTAACCTACTTCTTCTGCCAGATGTTGCTGAGTTTTTCCACTGGAAGAAGTTGGTTGCAGATTGCTGTCTTTATTGAAAACATTCTTAGGAAATTTGTTCCAATTAGCAAGTGCTGGGTGCTTCTGAAAAAATTAGCCCATGGCCTTTCCTTTTCATTGTTTTCCCTTTCAACTTGAGCAATATACAATATGCCCAGCCATACTCAGTTTTCAGTTACATCAATGGATTCAAAATAGTGCAGCGCAAATTATAAATGAAAACATAATGTTATCCACCGTGTGGTTTTTATTCAAGGCTGTCATACATTCTTTGCCTAAGCAAAGCTCCTGTTGAACCCGATGGGATTTGTCACGTTGCCTATTTTATGAAGAGTGTGGAATTTGAGCCATATCATTTGTCAGCAATGGGAAGGTGATCAAAGTACAGTAACAGCTGTAATTGAGGGTGGGGGCGAGAACAGATGGAGAGTTGGAAATAAAGCACCTCACAGTGGCAGGTTCCCCCCCACCTTCCACTTTTTGTGTGTGTGCCATGCTGTACTTCTTGAAACATCATTACAAATCCTTTATAATTGGGGGACCTTAGCTTGCAATATTTCTCACAGCAGAAAATATCCCCTGCAAACCTATTAAGGTGAAAAGAAGTGAAAAACCATGGCAGGATGTTGTATTCACCCCCCCCTCGATTCTCTCTCTCTCTCTCTCTTGGCTGAACAAAAGGTTCGAATTTACTTTTGTTTGATCACACACACCTCAAAGGCTCGCCCCACCAGGCTCTGTCAGTTGGCAGTTTTACATGGCTTCAAGAATGCTCCCTAGGCCATTCTTGTAACAAGCTGGAGGAAGAAGCCTTACATGCAAATGAAAACAAAACTTCTGAAGCTTTTGATCTGTGGTGGGTCTTGATGGAATCTCTTGAGCAAACGGAGGGATTACATGCAACACCAAATTACATGCAAGTATAATCACCAATCGAGACTGTGGAAATTTAACTAAGTGAGGAAGTTGGAGAGCTTACAACATTGTTATTTCAGACCTGTTGGGCCAAAGTCTAGAAGCTGCTCCTGAAAAGGATAAATAACTACTGAGTCAAAATATTCATTCATATGTAAAGATCTTTGCTCTGGAGGTGCCTTTTTATGTAATCTCCCCCACTCATGGTTTCAGCACGTCCTTCTGAATGGGATGCATAGAAGAAAAGCAACCCATCCCATGAAATTCACCCAGTTACTCTCCCCAAAGACTTTTTTTTTGCCACCAGGGAGAGAGGTTCCTAAAGGTCTTTTGTTGCTATCTGTGTAAAGAAGAGAGAAAGCAGGCATCCTGTACATGAAGAGTTTTGCATGGAAAGACAAAGGCACTTTTGAGACTCAAGGATTACCATATCCTCCATGTACCAATTGTCATTCTAAAAGGTGACCTATGCATTTCTCCTCAGCTGTAAACAAGGGTGGAGCGATGACCTGGTCAATCCAGGTTCAAGTGTCATTGATTGGACGATGATGGACAAGAAAGAGTCCTCGGCAAAACATGAATTTTCTTGATGTTTCACTCACTAAAGCATCTTTCAGATTTATTTTCCAGTTCAGGACTTACTACCCCCCTCCTTTTCTTTCCATTTTAGCAATGACAACATGCATGGACATATCTCTCAGCTTGCATCTGGTAGCAACTCACTGTGGGGGAAAACCAACAAACCATAACTCTTTATGCAGTTTTCACATTCCACAACTATTAAACAGGCTGGCTAAGTTACAGCAGGAAAGGGAAACGCGGAGGAACTAATGCAATTAAGTACTTCAAAGGAGCAGCACTGGAAAGCAACGGAGTGGAGAGTGTTTCTTTTACAGTGCTGCCAATTGTCTTATCACTCCACTTATCACACGGCTATGTGCAGGACAGAGAGAAATCAGCTACCACTGAAAATGTTAAAAACCTGAACAAAGTAAGAAAATCAACCTTAAAGTGTGCATGCTTAAAGCTGTAGCAACGCATTTAATTGTGGGGGGGTGTACATTAAATGAGGCCTGTTACTGAAATTTGCATTTAGTTTCCTAAAACATCATGAGAGACTAGTAAGTGTTCACACTGCACTATTTGTCTATATTTTTTTGTCAATAAGTCCTGATGCGTTTATGAGGAAATGTGCATAAGACTGGCCTCAGGGAGTTTGAAAATTGTCAGGGTTTTGTGTGTGTGTGTGTGTGTGTGTGTACCAAACAACACTTTCAGAAACATAGATTAATGACAGGGTTCAAGATGAACACCAAGAAGTTCTGAAAGGAGTACATTTTCTTTATCAAACAGTGACCCATATCAGGTCCCTAAGCTCTCTGAAGTACAAAGGTCTGCAGTACTGCTTGCTATCATGAAAAAGGTAGGTTTATCTCAAGCCCTACCATCCTTCATGAGAAGAGATAGCAAGGCTGCTGTGACATTTTAGCCACTGTCTTTCAAACTAGAACCAGCTGTTTACAAAGCACAGAAACTTATAGCACATCCTCCATCCTCATTCCTAATGAGAGCAGGGTGGGGTGGGGGAGGGATGGAGGGATTAAATGAGTTGCCATTAATACCAGCCCTTACCCTTAACTGCAACAGACTCTAGAATTAAAGAGGCCTTCTGCCCTCCCCAGCAACATTTGAGAATAAATAAAATAAAATAAAATAAAAATTCCAAAGCCAGCTGAAAAGAAGTGGTTTGATAGACATTCAAAAGACGGGATATTCCACATAGTTTTGACAGATCTCTCTCTCTCGTTTCAAAAACTGACAGTTGCTTCTGGCTCCTTTCTTTCTGTGCAAGGGAGAAGACAAGCCCCAGTTTAGCAATAGGTCTACAATTAGTTCACTCTGTGTATCTGCCAAAGGCAATACTTTGTAGGGTGTAGCCAGGGATAGCTCAAGACATGCTTCTGCCTGAGTTGAAGGACAAGATGGTGCCTCCTTCCTCATTCCATGTATTCGAAGGAAACCAGACTAGCAGTTTAATATTACTTCAGTACTGGATATGGGGCAGCACCGTCCATCGCACCTGAGAGAAAGAAGCTAACTTAGGGAATGCGGGGCTAGGCCAAGCTCTGTATGTTTCACATCTTGCAGAATCAGTCACCTACCTAGTGGTAGGGGTGGGCCTTTGGAGTAGGATTCTACTTTTGCTTCTATCAAATGGAAGGGACTTTAGTACATGAGCTTCTCTTGTACCCAAAGATGAAGAGAGTGACGAAGGGTACAAGGAAGCAAAGAGAAACTAAGTTGCAATAAAATTATTTGCACCAGGAGGATATTGAGGACTCCAGTTCTCTAAGGGTATGAACAACACATGTCATTAAGGCAAAGAGCTTATTGTGAAGCATGGAAGGCGCAGAGGAAACCAGCCCCCTCTCTAGGTTGGTTACTGTAGATATTAGAATGGAAGGAGTGAATGCGAGGCAGATGGTTGAGAATGAAGGAAAGGGCCATGGTTAAAGAGCAAAACATCCATTTTGTATGCATGTATGTATGTCTCTATTCAGAAGGTCCCGTGTTCAGTCCCCATCATCTCAAAGTAGGGCTGGAACAGGCCCTGGCCTGAAAATCTGGAGAAAGGTTACTAGTCAGTGCAGACAAGAGTGAGCTAGATGGACCAATTCATCTGATTCTGTATAGGGCAACTTTCTGTGTTTGCTAAGGAGTTATAGGATAAAGGTGAGTGTTGGTGTTAATGTTGAATAGTTTACTTAATATGCCCCAAATTTCCAAGGCCAGCCCTAGTTGTGGAGGTGCTGGGTCAAACCCTGACATTTGGCAGGTGTATATCCCTATCACATAAGGCGATAGAGGGAAAGAAAATAATAAGTTTGTCTGTTATTTAAAAGGCCAAAATAAATAAGTGTGGAATCTGGTATCTATCAGAGTACCTCAAGGACTGCCTCTCTCTATATGAACCTCTCTGGACCCTGAGATCATCTTCTGAGGCTCTTCCTCGTGTGCCTCCTCCAGGAGAGGTCCGGAGGCTGGCAACACGAGAATGGGCCTTTTCTGCAGTGGCTCCTCATTTGTGGAATGCCCTCCCCATGGAAGTTCAGCTGACGCCCTTTAGACGCCAGGCAAAAATGTTTCTCTTTAACCAGGCTTTTGGCTGATTGACACCCAATGCTCTTTTAAAATGTGTAGGGAGGGGGGATTTATTGGGTTGTTTTTGTTTTTATTATGTATTTTATGTTTTTTTATATTGTGAATTTATGTTGTAACCACCTTGAGACCTGTGGGGGTAGGGGATATTACAAATTTAATAAAGAAGAAGAAGAGGAGGAGGAGGAGGAGGAGGAGGAGGAGTACTTGGAAGAATCTTAGCCATTTTTTACATAAAGGTTTTATAACCAGAAAAAAAACATGGAAATAATTCTGTTAACCTTCTAACTCCAGCCTCATAACATCTGATTGGCCATTTAACTGCAATCTCATATGATATTTGTGATGAAGAACTGGAATTTTGTTTCATAGATCTAAATCAGGGGTTGGCAACCTATGGCCCATGGGCCACAAGTGGCCCATGAGCTGCCCCGAACCGAGCTACCCATTTGGCAAGTCCCCATGCGCTGCGCTAAACCAGCATAGTGTGGTATGGGGACTCGCTTCTGCGGTGCGAGAAATTGCTTCTGCGCAGATGCAGATGCCAGAAATTGCGTGCACGCGATCCGGCCCACAGAGGGATCTTGCTGGAGTGAACTGGCCCAGGCAAGGTAAACCTTGCCGACCCCTGATCTAAATGGAAGAAACACCTAGGACACCAGAATTATGCGTTAGACTGTATAAGTACAATGGTAGAGGATTTGCATACTGCATTGCTATTTATAGTGCTATGTTTTGATATTGCCCCACCTAGTTTTAACCCCATCTGTATCCACTTCTGTGATCCAGGAATCTGGACCAGGATAAACAACATAATTAACAACCGGGGGGCGGGGGGGGGGCGGGAATGCTCCAAAGTGGAGGCTGAGACAATGGGTTGTGAAGGCACCTTTCCATTCAGTGCTCTGTCAGTTTTCTACCATGAAAATTCCGCCAAGTACAATTATTTCAGATGAATATTACCATGGAAACCTCAGTTAACCCTCAGTCTGCTTTCTAAACACATAGGGTTCTTGTTTCATCAGTTGCTAACATTACAGGGGAGCCTATGAGAACCAGGATTCCACACTGTTCTAGGAGTGATCTCCATTTCCTCTTTTGCATTTGTTTTATATTATCCAGAAAGAGAAAAAGTCTGAGCAATGATCTATTTGCTTTTTTTTTTTTAACCCATAATTCAAGAACTGGGGCTTTCTTACAATAAAACAAAAAACAAAAAAACTTCTATCTTCCAACACTCAGGGCACAGTCATACCACAGTCTCAGTTTAGCCATCATTGCCTTGCCCCAGAGAATCCTGGGAATTGCCGTCCTGTAAGCATCTTATGGAATTATCAGCCTCTTTACCAAACTAGTGCTCCCTGTGTTTTCCTGGGGAAGCCATGACAGCTAAACGGAATTAAAAGTGCCATACAGTGGTACCGCAGGTTAAGTACTTAATTTGTTCCGGAGGTCCGTACTTAACCTGAAACTGTTCTTAACCTGAAGCACCACTTTAGCTAATGGGGCCACCGGAGCACTAGTTCTGTTCTCATCCTGAAGCAAAGTTCTTAACCTGAAGCACTATTTAGCGGAGTCTGTAACCTGAAGCATATGTAACCTGAAGCGTATGTAACCCAAGGTACCACTGTATAAGTTTGCAGTGTCAATCTGTGCTCATTCCCAGTTCTGTCTGGCTTACCAGGAGCATGGGAACTCTGAGACTCATATACTTGGCCTCGGTATCATTCCCACTTCCTGTGGGACAGAACAGTATTTTCCCCAAAGTTAATTATAGCATAAAGTTCTGGACTTCATTATCTGAATATTTTTCAGTCCCCACCCCCAAAGTATAGATGAATGATGTGGTTAAAAGACCCATCAGCTGGAAGAAGTTTGACATGCGGGTGGACTTGATCCATCGTAATGCTCTATCCTTCTCCATGTGGATTACAACGAGCAGTCAAGCCTCCATATTCTGTATTAGCTGCAGTTTCCAGGTCAACCTGAACAGCAGCTCCACATAAAGTGCATTGCAGTGATTCAGTTTATCATCAGTCCTGTGCAGGTAATTTGTGTTCACTTCAACAGGACTTACGCAAGGGTTACAAGATGTAGGATTTCAGCCAACGTGTGCACAAGCTTTCACAGTAAAAATAAGTAACTACAGCTGTATCTTATCAAAGGGTTATTTACACTGTCAGTGTAGTGTCAAATATTCTTTTTTGCTTATCATATACATCAAACATGAAAAATCTGAATCACTTTTTCCATGTGGAAAAGACATCTGTTTGATGTACCCTTGTGTCTTTATTAGCACTTGTTCTCTATAGTATTTCCTTTTGTTAAGGCTAGACTTCTTCTGCCGTGTTGGTGTAGAAGTTGCACCTTCTTTTCTTGGAACCCTAAACTAATTCAGGGCCAGTGACAAATGCCAGTGCCTCAAGTTTATTTGAGGAGCCCCTTGAGGAATCCTTTGTATTGTGCATTCAGGATAATTTGAGCTCTTAACAGTATTGGGGTGGTCGCTCATGCACCCACATTAAAGCTGATTTCAACCCTCAAAACGTTCAAAGTGATCACATGGCATAAGTAGCAATCCACAGCTGCCAGCAAATATCATAACATTTTTCATGCTAGAAATGTTCTGCTGCTGTTTTGATGTGCTCTTGGTACCATGGCACTCAGATAATCATCAATGCACAATAAAGTGATGTCAAAAGCATACTGTCCATTTCTCAGATGAAAATAGGGACATCCTATTTAATAATAATAATATTTATGCTCTGCCCATCTGACTAGGTTGCCCCAACCACTCTGGGCTGCTTCCAACATATATAAAAACATAATAAAACAGTAAACAGTAAAAAAAAAAAACCTTCCCTGCACAGGGCTGCCTTCAGATGTCTTCTGAAAGTTGTATACTGTTGTACCTCAGCTCCCGAACACCTTAGAAGTCGAACGTTTCGGCTCCCAAATGACTGAAAACCAGAAGTGAGTGTTCCGGTTATCAAACATTCTTTCAGAAGTTGAATGCCCAATGGGGCTTCTGTGGAGCTTCCTGCAGCCAATCAGAAGCCACGCTTTGGAAGTCGAACGTTTTAGCAGTCAAATGGACTTCTGGAACAGATTCTGTTCAACTTCTGAGGTATGACTGTAGTTACTTACCTCCGTGGCTCAGGGGCTCACATAACTCCATACCCTCCAACATTTCTCCAGTGAAAATAAGGACATCCTATCATACCCTCCAACATTTTTCTGATGAAAATAGGGACACCCTAAGGAAAAGTGGGACATTCTGAGATCAAATCAGAAATCAGGACAGCTTCTGTAAATCCAGGACTGTCCCTGGAAAATAAGGGCACTTGGAGGGTCTTCAAAGGAGCTCAAAGTTGCTTCTTTGTGATGTGGCCAAAAGGAAGACATGTCACCAAAAAAGAGGACACAGGATGCATTGACGCTGCATGTACCAATTTATATCTATAGCTGCAGATTTGGAATTCATTGCTTTAGAAATACAATTATTCTCATAGCGAGGAAGACTCTCACCCAACTGACCTGTGTGCCTGCTCAGTCGGCTGTTCAGAAGCTAACTGTTGATGGGCAGCTTCCAGGCCCCTGCTCTCCCCTCTTCTGACTCTTTTATCTTTAAGCCAGACCTCTGTCAAGGAGGACATATGGCTACTCAAATAAAGAGATAGAGCAGAAGCCCCCGTGCAAGTGCACAAATTGTGATAGTTAGATCTTGCTTCTCTATCTGAAATGGCACCAGGCCATGGTACAGAAAAAGATATATGAATAATTTCATCAATAGCCAATTACTCAATTGGCTATTGATGAAATTATTCATTTTTTTCCCTTTGGACATAAAATAGGATGATGTTTCCACTAGATTCAAACTGTGTCTGTTGATTGAAGAAATCTGTGTTTGTTTGTGCCTGTGGTGTTCGTATGGAGCCCCCGGTCATCTCACGGACAATTGACCTGTACACCACTAATCCGTTGCCACCAACCAGGTTCTCCCCGGTAAAACACTTAGTCTCAATCGGGTTCTCAAGTTAATAACAAAGATTGTAGTTTATTGCAAACACAACTAAACTTTAAATGCATTCGAAATGCGGTTACCCGTTACCCTCTTAGTTTATTTTATTCTGTCTCTAACTCACTCTAACTCTTCTACCTTCCCTCACACAAGAACCAACTGCACTGTCTCTCTATTTCCATCTGTCTTCCAACTGCTTTTTCCCAACTGTCTAAACCTCTGGCTAAGCCTTTTAAAAACAGGTAGGCTCCACCTCTGCACTTTTCTATTGGTCTACCTATTAACCCTTTCTCTCCCCCTGTACAGACATTTCCAAAAGAACGGGCAAACGCCACAGTGCCATTCTCATCTCTTGGCAAAAGCTGAAGGTACAGTCAATTAAGAAGCTAATAAAGCAGTCTCTCCCTGAAAACCTGACATGTGTCATAAAAATATCAAAGCTACTTGCGTGCTAGATACTTAAAAGAGAGCTGGCTAGGTATTCATATCTCATTGTGATTAGACTAATATGATTGACTGTGTTTTTATTGGTCTGTATAGAAGTTTTTACAACTCTCTAACAATCTCAAACATTTCTCCAACAACAGAAGCCTCAGCTCTTCAACCTTTTTCATGTAAAATATGACAGACAATTAGTTTTTCAAAAATCACATTACCGGTAATTTGATTGGAATGCTTTGTGCAACAAGCCAACTTCCCCCTAAGATCAGGCTTTTTGCAAGAAGGAAAGTGACAGAAAAATTCAGTGGAATGTGTGGAATAACACTTGCTTTAATGCAACATCTTCAGGATTTCAGATGGATCATCTCCCAGCCCCATCTGCCAATGCTAGGGAATGAACCTAGGGCCTTCTACACACCAAGTGCATTGTGGATGGACAAGTGGCGCAAAGCCATTGTCTCAACCATGGTGACATTTTGTTTCTACTGTTTTGTCTTTTAGATAGACAAAAACATGGCCTAAATAAGTAAAAATGAGACTGTAACTGCACAAAAGTGACTTGGGAGCTGCCTCTCAAATCCTGATGTGATCTTTTCTGCGATGAAAATGTTTTAAAAAGATAACTACAGTCTGGTAAGAAAAAAAGCCCAGGTTATTGTAGTATATTAAATATACACAGAGAGACTTCTTTATGGACTTTCCCAAAGCAGTTTTATACATTTCAGACAGTACTGACAACGCAATGGATTTTATGCTTCTAAAATCATATGAGTGCATTTAAAAGATGTCTACCTTCACTGAAATAAAAATATTGTCTGAAAGGATTCTGTGGGGGGTTGTTTGATAAATCTACAAGGTACTAACATTTCAGTGTAAAGAGTTTTTAGCTGTTAATCATAAGCCACCAGTACCAATTTGTCTGTCAACAGATGTCATACTTCTCTCGCCACCGAGACGAAAAGTGAAATAAAACTGAGTATCATGATCCAGAAACAAAACAAGATGTGTCTAATCTCTTTGAAGAAAACATAATCTCGTTTAGTCTGTTTTTTACATATACCTTTGGAAGGTTACTTTCTTTAAGCCCAGACGGTGGAAGTTAAAAGCACCATACTTAGTACTGTATAGTTTGAGCTGAGACAGCTTGTCAGTGTTAGACTGCCTGCTCCCAGCCAAATGCATCTCAGAGACTTCTACAGTCTTGGCTCAACAACCCACTCGATTGAGAGAGTGTGCTGTGTATTACATATTTACATTAGGAACTGTTAGCTGCTTGTTTGATCTGGCACATACTGCTCATGTGATGCACCACTTTACATGGAAGTTGATACTAGAATCAACAGTCTGATTCCAATCTGCACCACAGTGTAAACACCCTTCTCTGCAATATCTTATCTCTCGAGTAGGAATAACAATATTGCATGTGACAGTGAAGTGTTTAGATACAATTTCCCCAAAGTGATATACAAAGACAGACTTCTCGATTCGGTTTTGCCAGTGTAAGGAAGCAAAACTTGCCAGCTGTGTGAGACAGAGCCTTGGGGGAGGGTGGGCTTAAATAAATCATTTTTATATAATGCTCAAAATACTCCTGTTTGATTCAGGCAACAATTCTATACACACTGACCTGGGAATACGTCCCATTGAACTCAATGGAGCTTACTTCTGAGTAGACCTGTGCAGGATTGCACTGTTGGAGTAGTAACACTAGGGTAGTCAAAGTGGGTTCACTCAGCCAAATGAAGTGCTGATTCATTCCTACTAAGTTATTTTTTTTTAATGCATTTTGTGTACTTTCTGTTTAAAGAACAAGAGAGTCCCACTTTTTTTAGCATAGAAAAATATTTGATAAAAAACAACTGGGGGCAGTTGGAGCCCCTCAAAAAATCCTAGTGCTGCAAACTGCATCCAATTCACCCACGCCACTCTGCTTAACAAAAGTGCTTCTGATGAATTCTTCAAGAACCCAAAGTGACCTCTTCGTATGCCCCATACATCTTTAACTGCTAGATTTTAACTTCTACTGCTGTGATCACAGCAGAATGCTTAAAGGATCGGAGCAACAGGTAATGTGCAGCACAATTGTGTGTGTGTACACAAACACACATACATTAAGTTCAATGGGACTTACTCTCAGATAAGTGTCTGTATAAGTTTAGCCATAAATTGATGTCATGGACTGGCTGGATACAGAGGAGTGATGGGAGGCATCAGCTGAGGAAACCCCAAGGGAACCCCCAGGGGAAGAAGCTCAGTGTCAGGGGATTGGTGGTGGGATGATGATGAGTGGTCACCTGGGAAGAGGAGGTGTCAGAAGCGGAAGAAGCAACAGGGTTTAGTGAGCAGGAAGAGGCTGGGGCAGAGGGCAATTCAGACTCAGAGGCAGGAGAGGTGGGGGAGGGGGAAGAGGCAGAGTGGAGGCAGCAGGGCCAGCTTACCCATAGGTGCTAAGGGTGCGGGGCACCCGGGCGCGAGTCTCTCAGGGGCGCCATGCCAAGAGTCCGGGGCCGAGATTTCCAGGGATTGAAGAGCCAGGCCAGCCGACAGCTGCTGCCAAGCAGAGCAGAGCCCGTTGGAGTGCTGCAGGCTTTTCTGCTGCGGGCGCTGAGGCAGCTGGCCGGCTCCGCCCTCCTGCATGCCTGGGATTGGCGGGCCTTTGAGAGGCCCACGCAATGGACGCATGCTGCTCACACGAGGCACGCAGCTTCCCTCGCAAGCCTCTGCAGGAAATGCTCTCCTCCCTCCACCCGCAGAAGCATGGGAGAGAGTTGCTCAAAAAATTGGGGGCATTGGGCAGTTTTTTGCACCCCGGCGCCGCCTATGCTAAAGATGGCTCTGGGAGCCAGGTTGCAGAAGAATCCAGGGAGTCTCCCCCTCCTGCTACAGCCAAATCCCCTGCCCACTGATCTCCCAGAACACGCAGCAAAATTAAGAAGATGGAGCAATGAGTGGGAAGGAACTGCTTGGGGGAGGAGGAGACTTCAAGAGTGGTGGGAAGGCCTTCAGTCCTCACAACTGCTTCTTTTGGACAAGACCTACTGGGAAGGGATGCTGAGACTACTGCCTCTGTTAATGGTGAGCCCCCAGCCCAGAAAAGCTTTTGGAGAACTTATCCTCTCTCTGGATAAATTGGGTGAAATGCCAGCCCATGTTTTCTGTGGAGAATTTTGACATTTGATTTCTGCACTGCTCCAAGTATCATAGAACCATATGGAAGGACCAACTGGTCCAACCCACTGTAATGCAGGAATATGCAGCCGGATCAAGCCTGCAACCTTGGTGTTATCAGCACCACGCTCCAACCAGCTGAGCTACCCAGCTGACATATTGGCTCTAGCAAATATGACAAGATCTAGGCACAGCTTTTGGATACAAGGAAACAAATTTGCCTAAGCATCTTCAGGCAGGACCTATATCAAGGATGGGGAAACCTCAGGACAGGGGACCAAACTCTCTCCAGGCCACACACCTCACAGGACAGTGGGCAGGGGGCTTATGGGTCTGGGTCAAGTGTTTCCAAATCCTCATTGCTTAGTTTGGCCCTTGGCATGGCAGTCATGATAAGTGCACTATTCCCATGTGTTTTTACCCAACCAGCTCCTACTTTCATAGAGTTTATGATCCCTTTTCCAGGGGGTTCAGTGACGGGACAGGAAGGAAGCTCTCAGCTGACAAATCGAAGCATAACTTTTGAACTGAGCTCAAGTTAATTTCTATCTCGATTGCTCTTGCGCAAGATCGATTGCCATTTTCTGTAGGACACACAGGAGCCTTGGGGGAATCGTGGAAGATAAAGTATGGAAAGGAGTGTCACTTTCCTGAAACCCTACAGAGAATGTAGAAGCTCTAAAACATAGCTCAATGCATGTCTCTCTTTGCATTCTTGATAGTGAAAAGGCCTTTGTTCAAAATTAGAGGAAAATATCACATTAAAGAGAGTGAATACTTCGGGGACTAATGTCTTTATCTTAGAAATATGGCTCACATGGTGCACCAAGATAACTAAAAAATTAGATTATTTGCCTCCTGAGAGTAGCATCAAACTATAGCTGGTTAGAGACCTTTAAATCTTGCTCCACAATTTCCCCCCAAAATGTATTATCTCCCAAAGGGTTATTTTTGCTTGAATTATGCTCTTTGGTTCCCTTTCCTCATTTTTCACAGCATCACATGCGCGTGTACGCACACACACACACACACACACACACACACACACACTGTATTTATTTGTTTGTTGTGTGCTGACTGCAAGATACTGCATTATGTTCTGTGAAGGAAAAAGAAAATCTACGCTCATATCCTTGACAAGGAGAAGGGAATACTGGGAGAATCCAGTGCAATTGCAGCCAGATATCTGCAAGGCATTACAGTAGCAAGGGATTTGGGTGGCACAAATAACCTCCATGTTTGGGGCGGGCTTTTTCAGCCCAAGAGCTGCATTCCTTTGTGGGCAACCTTTTGGGTGGGGCCAGAGGCACAAGTGGTCAGAGCCATGGAGGTGACTTTGCAGAATGGGATGCATTCCAACCATGCAAGTCTGAGACTGCTACACCCTCACCTTTATTCAGGCAACCAAGAGGCAGTATCACAGCAGAGGACAGTTCTCTATTGAAGTCTGGCTTTAAAGATAAAAGAGTCAGAAGAGGGGAGAGCAGGGGCCTGGAAGCTTCTGAACAGCCAACTGAGCAGGCACACAGGTCAGTTGGGTGAGAGTCTTCCTCGCGATGAGAAGAACTGTATTTGGATAGCAATGAATTCCAGATCTGCAGCTGTAGATATAAATTGGCACATGCAGCTTCCATGCAAACCTGTTTCCACTTTTTTGGTGACACGTCTTCCATTTGGCCACATCACAAAGAAGCAACTTTGGGCTCCTTTGAAGACCCTTCAAGTGCCCTTATTTTCCAGGAACAGTTCTGGATTTACTGAAGCCGTTCTGGTTTCTGATTTGATCCCGGAATGTCCTACTTTTCCTTAAAAAGGTAAAGGTAAAGGTACCCCTGCCCGTACGGGCCAGTCTTGACAGACTCTGGGGTTGTGCGCCCATCTCACTTAAGAGGCCAGGGGCCAGCGCTGTCCGGAGACACTTCCGGGTCACGTGGCCAGCGTGACATCGCTGCTCTGGCGAGCCAGAGTCGCACACGGAAACGCCGTTTACCTTCCCACTGGTAAGCGGTCCCTATTTATCTACTTGCACCCGGAGGTGCTTTCGAACTGCTAGGTTGGCAGGCGCTGGGACCGAGCAGCGGGAGCGCACCCTGCCACAGGGATTCGAACCGCCGACCTTTCGATCGGCAAGCCCTAGGCACTGAGGCTTTAACCCACAGCGCCACCTGCGTCCCTACTTTTCCTTAAGATCTCTCTATTTTCATCCAAGAAATGTTGGAGGGTCTGGAGTGTGGACCCCCCCCCCCCGGAACCAAGGAGATAAATCTGCTCACCCCTTTCGGTGCGGCGGTGTTGCAGGATGGCAGAGGCTCCACTGGGGCACCCACGATGGAACCATGGCTTGGTGCCCTTCCTGGTAGGGGGGTTGGGGTGCATAAGTTCCCACCACCAATCAGGAGCCAGATCCTGGCCTGCACCCTGCTTTGGCAAATGGGGATGCGGGCTGGAACTTGGGCTGTGCCAAGGGGCGGAGCCAATGGAGTGGGAAGGCTTCTATTGGATCCGCCCTCTGGCCATTTAAGCAGCCTGCACCTGAGGTACTACCTTGTTTGTTCCTTTGTCAGGTTTCTTGCTTCGCCTCTCCATTGGGTTCTGCTTCATCAAATTCTGTTGCCGTCCTCACTATGCGAACCAAGGAGATAAGTAACTATACAGCCTTTAGAAGACATCCGAAGGCAGCCCTGTATAGGGAAGGTTTTTTATATTTAATGTTTTCTTATGTTTTTATACATGTTGGATTCCTGCCAACCTAGCAGTTCGAAACCACGTCAAAGTGCAAGTAGATAAATAGGTACTGCTCCGGCGGGAAGGTAAACAGTGTTTCCGTGCACTGCTCTGGTTCGCCAGAAGTGACTTAGTCATGCTGGCCACATGACCCAGAAGCTGTATGCCGGCTCCCTCGGCCAATAAAGCGAGATGAGCACCGCAACCCCAGAGTCGGTCACAACTGGACCTAATGGTCAGGGGTCCCTTTACCTTTACCTTTATACATGTTGGAAGCCTCCCAGAGTGGCTGGGGCAACCCAGCCAGGTGGGCAGGGTATTATTATTATTATTATTATTATTATTATTATTATTAAATAGGACTTCCCTATTTTCATTGGAGAAATGTTGGAGGGTATGTCACATTTCAAGGAAACATTTTAGCCGGGCAGAAGCGCTCAAGGAGTGTGGGGAGAAGGGCTGGTGGGGAACATGACTTGGAGAGAGTCCCGAGAGACACAGAGAAAGGTTTGGCAGGCTGCATTCAGCCTCCAGGCCTCGTGTTCTGTGCCACTGCTCCCTGTGATAGTTACGTGCAAAACCTTGCACTTAAAAACAAAGGTCTTTTGCAAAAGAGATTGGAAGAGATACCTTCACCAAGAATATAAACCCCTATCGTTGAAGGGAAATTTTCTATTCAAGATAGAAAAACTGCTTCTGGAAACCTTCCCCAAGGCAAGTGCCCTTTTCGATGAACCTCATGATTCAGAAGCTGCTGCTGTCCATTCCTGCCAAGTCCAGGGCAATTCAAGACCAGAACTAGCACGACAGGTTCCGATACCTGTGAACTTTTACCTCTGTAGTTAATGACAAAAGTGATTTAGATATGAGGGGAGGAAAAGAAAAGCTGGGAACTCTCTGTCTGGTCTTAGCAACGAAGACTGCTCAGCTAACTGTCAAACTTGTCTGCAGGAAACCTGCTTCCTGACTTGCATTGCTCTATCAAAATCCCAGGTTTAATTATATACATAATAAAATGCTTGACCGCGAGAGTCCCTGGGCAGCTTTTGGCAAATTCCTCAGCCTAACATCAGTCTGAGGGTTGCTGTGAGGATAAATGAAAAAGACTTGCAAAGCATTTGGCACAGAGAAATTAAACACAGTTATTGCAATGGTTTTAATTTGGTTATTACAATCTGCTTTAAAGAAAGGAACAGAGTGGGAGTTGTCTTCCACTCAAAGTTAAAGCAAAACAAACCTTCCTGAAGTGTTTCTTGCAGCACCATTGTGTTACCATTGGCAAATACTTGTTACCAGATGGCTCCGGCACCCATGCCTTTTATTATTATTATCCCCACCCCACCCCCACCAATATCCGATTTCTCTGCCTTGACATCTGATGAGCCATCTTAAAATCAAAAATATGTTCCGTATAATGACATTGCCTGAAACAAGGGCCCAATAATCAGTGTCCGACCCTCAAGGTCACCTGGTCAGCTTGTGATTACAGCAGCAGCTTTCCTGCTTGCTATTGTCCTATGTCTGTGGCAGGTCAATGAAAAAAAAAATGTGCTTTAAACACCATAGTGTCTGATTGTGCAATTCCTAAATCAGTGTCATTGATTATTCACACCGCCGGACTGCTCAAAGCTGGGGAAGTAATTAGGGCTTTTTGTGTGGATTATCCACCGAGAAAAGGTCAAATAACTACAAACAGTGCCAGAAAACAGGAGCCACCAAGGACCTCAGTCTCCGTGATCGGTTAAGAAATGCTCGAGCAGGGGCTTGATAATGATGTGCTTATGCCAGGTTCTGCAGAATTTGATCATTCTGTCATAGAAATCCAATGAAGCATGAGTGATGGTTCCTTTTCCCCTGGAAGCTTGCTTTAGGTCCCCAATGCCCATCAAACAAGTTTGTCACGCCAAACTTGACTGAGAAGAATTTAAAAGGCAGTTTTTGTTCCGAAGGGAAATCCGAATATATATATCCATGCGTGTACATTAAAGTCATTCGTTGTCAAGTGACGTTCATTTCTAATTCAGAGAAAGGCGGTAATTATCTTTTCTTGATATGCAAGCTGCTTTAGCCGTCTCCTCCTTTCCTGCTTCTTATTACCCGTCCTTCACTGTAGTGAATCCAAATATCTATTTCAAAATAGTCATCTGTAAAAAGGATCGGTGTCTGCAAATTACATTTCCCCTTCTACTGATATGCAATAGAAATAGCTGTGGATGTGTAAAAGAATCTCTGGCACCTTGTCACATTTACATAGGGGATCATAATACAGATACGACAGAGTTTAAACCTGGGTCTGTCTTAATGGGAGAAAGAGGTGGTGGTGTCTGATTTAAGGGGTTTGGGGAGCTGACTCCTCCATCTTCCTGTGCCTTCCTTTCCTCCCCGCTGGTCTGTGAATGCACACACAACATTGCCCACAATTCACCTCTATCCCATAGTTTCTTAAGAAACACTGTGTTTTGATGGGTTTTCCTCTAAACAAGTGTCAATCCAATTTGAAAATGTAAACCATATGAAGGCATCCACACACCCTCTCTGCCCACTGGTGTGGACAAACAGGGTGACTTGAAAGACTCATCCAACCGTACTGATATGTACGCCAAAGTACAAGTGTGATTTGAAATGCAGCAAGAGGGAACAACCTCGCTGTGTTTCCAGGTAGTAATGTGTACACAGCCTCAGTCTGTTGCTCCAGACGCTCTGCCCCCAATCTGGGCTTGCTCCAAATATTGGAGTTAGGACATCAGGCTGCCAGAGGTGAGCTAAGGAGGGGGAAAGCTCTGTGCTCCTTTAGCCCTGATAACCAGGCCACCCTATTTGCAACTTACAAGTGGGTCTAACATAATCATGCCTAGTTTCAGCCTGAGAGTCTTTCGCGTTGCCACTCAGACAGGTTTTCACCCGTAAAAAATGCTGGCGTTGTTTTAAATGAAATTCTTCCGTCGCTGTAAGAGTTATTCTGTGTTGTGATTTACACATTGTAATCCCGCTTCTGAAGCACACTTCTTAGCACCCATAACTTTCCTATCAAAATCTGCATTCTGTCATGGAGTAAAGCTTTCTTTCAGCAGGCGACCCGAGCGCAGGGCATGGAGAGGGTGCCATACATCAATGCACCCTTTTTAGAACACAAAGCAATGATGTATTCAATTAGGTTGGAAATAAAACTTCTCAGCTTCCTTATCATAAATCTTTTAGTAACCCGCCTGCATCACATGTTCGCCGAGGAAATAATACATGTCGTTCAGACTAAGGGGCTATTGTAGATTGCTGAGGGAATCGTGAAATTCTGGAGGTTTCAGCAGTCCTGTGAAACCTTGCAACCAAGTAAGTGTACAAATTAGAAAAGGATGTAATATGTGACTAATGATATCTCTTGGGATACCTTTGGAGCTTATGCTTACTGTTATGATCATGGGGCCCACGTAACCTGCAGGAGTTGAAAAGAAATGCCCCGGTAAAATGAAAGCACCTCTCCGTTCGTTAGATGTGGCTGTAATTTAAGCTCAGAAGGCATTTTCTTTTCTTCTTTTTTTGTCATTCCTTGTGTTTTCTGGAATTCTGGTGCTTCAGCGCCTAATAAAAGCGGCAGACATCACGAGAACATAATCTACCATTCCTGTAAAACACATTTACACCTCGCCATCTGCAGAAGCACCACGGTCTGAATAGCAGCCTAATTCACCCCAGATGGCACTTTAAAATGAAGCCTTGCAGAGGAGCTACTGTTTAGATTTTGTGATGGTCACACACTCTGCAGATCCAAGCACTGTCAGTGAGTGATAAGTATTAGAAAATACACACACAATCTAAGGCTTTCCACCATGCAGAATGCTCAATCCCTAATTTTTTGGGGGAGAAAGCATCTTGTGGGGACACAGAAATGGGCCTTCTCCGTACCTGGGACAAACTTTGAAATGATATTCCACCTGTTTCTGTCATTGACCAAAAATATATATCTTTTTGCAGAAGCATTTCCCAACATTTATGCCAGCTTTCAATGACCTTAGTATTCTAATTGTGATTCCCCCCTGTTTTATTGTTGTCTTTTATTGATACAGTGATTGCTCCTCTTTCATTGTTGTAAACAACCCTCGGATTTATTTTTAACTGAAAAGCAGTCCAGAAATTACTTTAAATAAACAAGGATTAAGCTGAGCTAGTGGTGGCCAAGTCTCATTCCATTGTTTTCACTTTGAGTACTTTTTCCTGCATCATGCCCTTATCAGGGGTGGACACCATGGGTTGAATCCTAAGACTACAGTCCAAAACACATTTTAGGAGTTAGTCTCATTGATTGTCAGGAACGTGGCCCCCCCAGAGCACAGGGGATGAGTTAGACTCAGAGACTGAACTAAGTGAACGAGGGATCAACTCTGCGGGTGAGAATTGGCTGACAGAATCAAGAAAGTGTTGTCCAACCCCAATTCATGGGGAAGACTCTATTAGCTCCTAAGAAGAGGAAGAGTTGGAAGGCAGCCAGAGTGTTGCTAGGCAATCAGCAGATAAGCAGAGGTCTGAGACTGTGTCGAGTGAGAGTGGGGAGGAGATGGGATGTCAGCCTTTCAATCCCTGTTCTAGGCATTTGGATGAAATCAGATGGCAAAGGAAGGGCAAGGCGAGAAAGGTGGGAGTCTGGCATCTTCCCTGCTGTGGGAGGGGCGAAACTTCAGACTGACCAACAAATGTAAATGTGAGCAGGCAAGAAGCCGGGCTCTGGGTTTTTTTTTTTGGTAAACAGACGTACATAAACTTGCTGGGAGTCATTACTTCTTATTGGGGCATGCTTGCTTGCCAGAGATCATTACATTGATCTCCATAGGGCTTAGTTGTGAGTGCACATGCAAAGGATTGTGCTTTAAGTTAATTGAACTTAGATCCCATTGAAATCAATGGGATGTAATTGTAACTAGCTCAGTCTGGATACAACCCAAAATATTTAATTGCCTATAAGCAGGTGGTCATGGATCTGATGTGCTGTGGGACACAAGGAAGACAGGCCTTTTTGATATTTTAAGGCACTTTCAGACAGGGGTGTCAACTTGAAGAAGAAGAAGAAGAAGAAGAAGAAGAAGAAGAAGAAGAAGATTTGGATTTGATATCCCGCTTTATCTCTACCTGAAGGAGTCTCAAAGCAGCTAACATTCTCCTTTCCCTTCCTCCTGTCCCGCACAACAAACACTCTGTGAGGTGAGTGGGGCTGAGAGACTTCAGAGAAGTGTGACTAACCCAAGGTCACCTAGCAGCTGCATGTGGAGGAGCGGAGACGCGAACCCAGTTCACCAGATTACGAGTCTACCGCTCTTAACCACTACACCACACCGGCCATATTGGGGGAGGGGCAAGGTAATCCCCACCCTACATAATTGATCATAAGATGCAGCACATGCACACAATTTGAATGGCAATGCCCATAATCTTTGGGGGTGGCGTGGCCCCCTCAAATATTTTATGGGGGGACTGAAGGTACCTCGGTCCCTAGGAGTTGACTCCTCTGCTTTCAGATTACCTGTTTATTTCACCCTGATTGGTTTGCAGAGGGAATAGATAACACTGTCCCTTTAGTGAATATTCGTTCTGATTTGTTTGCAGGGCAGGGGCGTTAAATGATGTTACATCAAAGGAAGTGCTATCCCATACTGGAGTGTATTTTCCTTATTGTCTTTTTCTTTCTTTCTTTCTTTCTTTCTTTCTTTCTTTCTTTCTTTCTTTCTTTCTTTTTTGGAGAACCGGGTTCATTGTGCAAGATAATCCAATCGACTAGAATGGAACAATGTGCTGGTCCAGGGGGGAGGTTACCGTGGGGCAAGGTCCAGGACCTGAGTTGAGGGTCGGCAGGCAGTCCTCCACGGGCAAAGCGGGGCCCACAGTGAGAAGCCAGGCAAGGACAGGAACTCTGGGGGAACAGGACTGGATGCTGGCCAAAACAGCTCTTCAACGACGTTGCTCCCACAACCTGGGACCGGGCTGACTGGCCTTTATCTTCTCTGAGGCCAGGGGCGGTCCCGGCCCCCAGGAGACCCGCCTCTCCTGGCCTTAAGGCGAGCACTCCTCCTGGGAGAAACCAGTTCCCTTCGCCTCTCTGCCCTGAGCCTCTGCAGTTCAGGAGAGGCTGAAGGGTTACTGGGCCCAGGGGGAGACTCACCTGTAGGCACTGAGTCCTCAACCACCTCCAGAGCCAGAGTGGATTCACCTGGTGCCTGCTCCTGAGGATCTGGCACAGGTGCAGGCGCTTCAGAATCAAGGCCCTGCCCCAGCTCAGCCGGCCCTGGAGGCGGGGACTCCCGTGCAGGCTGGGATTCCTCCGGTTCAGCCTCTGAATCGGATTCCCAGGCCATCACACACAACCTTAATCTGCATGTATGTGATTGAACCCCACCCAAAAATAGCGATAGCCTGGAAGCACCCTTTGACCCAGGAGTGAAGCTTCCGGTGGTGTCAATGGAAACAGTCTCTTGGAGCTAATAGAAATTTGAGAGGACGGAGGGTAATCCCTCTCCACCTGGTCGCAATCCAATTTGGTCACCAAATAACAAAACATGTTTTGATCTTGAGAAGCGGGGGGGGGGGGAGGGGAATCATCTAAACATTTTTCAAGCAACCATTACGGAGCATCAAGAGACACCACAGCAAAATAAGCACCTGATTTCTGAGCTCCCCAGTTTAGCGTTAAGAAACCAAGCAAGTTGTGCCAGGTACATTATCGTGTGAGATGAACAGCATAGACACACCATTAGAATTATTTCCACTAAGCTCTATAGTGGTTAACCCATATTGAGTGCTGTTTGAAAGGCACATCTTCTCTCTTCTTTATTAGGGATGCTTGCACTGTAGCTCAGCCTTATGGATCTGTCCAGAGGGAACAATCTCATAAAAATAAGATTTGTACCTTTGTGTCGTCTCATTCCAGTCCTTTATAAATTAACAACATTTTCTGCAGAGGCATTTAGAAAGACAGAGAGGCCAGCAGAGAAAACTGTCCTGTTGATGTGATAGACTGTGAACTTGGGGGGAATGCAGAAGACCAGCTTTCAATGTGGTTAATGTGGGAAGTTTGCCCCCTTCTTAAATGTTGTTTACTTTTGGAGATTCAACTGTTGGGTGAGATAATAGAGCAACCAAACAATATTCATCCAGCCAGCATGTTCCATGGTGAAAGATGAGGTGAGTTGTAGCCCAAAACATCTAGAGGACACTAAGTTGGGGAAGAGTACAGAGGAGGAAAAGTAAATGGGGGGTGAGCATTGTTGTTGTTGTTGTTGTTGTTGTTTAGTTGTGTCCGACTCTTTGTGACCCCATGGACCAGAGCACGCCAGGCACTCCTGTCTTCCACTGCCTCCTGCAGTTTGGTCAAACTCATGCTGGTAGCTTCGAGAACACCATCCAACCATCTCGTCCTCTGTCGTCCCCTTCTCCTTGTGCCCTCCATCTTTCCCAACATCAGGGTCTTTTCCAGGGAGTCTTCTCTTCTCATGAGGTGGCCAAAGTATTGGAGCCTCAGCTTCACGATCTGTCCTTCCAGTGAGCACTCAGGGCTGATTTCCTTCAGAATGGATAGGTTTGATCTTCTTGCAGTCCATGGGACTCTCAAGAGTCTCCTCCAGCACCATAATTTAAAAGCATCAGTTCTTCAGCGATCAGCCTTCTTTATGGTCCAGCACTCACTTCCATACATCACTACTGGGAAAACCATAGCTTTTACTATACGGACCTTTGTTGGCAAAGCATAGATAATGGAATATTTCAAATGCAATTATATGCATGTGCAGAACAATTTGATGCATGTTTTCTCAGAAGTAAGGCCCATTTATTTAGTTGTGGGAGGGGCTGCTTGGTAAGTTTATATAGGGCTACAGCTCTAGCCTTCGTCTCAGCGCAAGGTTAAGTCAAAGGTGACAGAAGGGGTGCGTTGAACTCAGGGGGCATGTAAAGAAGTACGTGGAAAACTAGATCTAAGGCAATTATGGAGAAGCACTCTAAACAGAAATGAAGGGAACCAAATCAACCAACTCAAACGAGAAACACTCAGATACCGAATCTCAGCTAATGAATCCTACACTTGGTGGAGACAGCTGCACGAACGCTCCCTCCCGGGGCTAGAAAGGGGTTTGCTGAATGTCTGGTTTGTGGGATGTAAACACAGGAGCAGTCAATGACAACATTCCTAGAGTGAGAAGTTCCTGGCCAGAACAAAACACATTGGGGTTAAGTACCACTACATATGCCAGATGATCCAGGATGGACTTGTGGAACTATCCTACTGCAGCACCAATGAGATGACTGCTGACATCCTGACGAAACCCTTACCAAGAGAGAGTTTCCAGAATCTACGTGTCAAGCTGGGACTCTGGGTGGTTGAATAAAGTTGTTTAAGCTTTGTGTAATGTTGTATTGCCTGAGAAGTGGTATGTGGGATGTAAACACAGGAGCAGTCAATGACAACATTCCTAGAGTGTACATGTTAGAACATGGGGAGGGATGTTGGTCCAGCAAGCAGGTAAACTTCCTGGGGACGGACTTCCTCCGCATGTGACCAGAGGTGGGTGTAGCCTCACCTGTGCAGGTAATGATAAAAGGTAATGATAAAAGCACAGGGCCGGCAGCCACTCTCTCTCTCGGCCATCTTCCTTCGATGAGGAAACATCTAAGGATGCTCTCTTGGCTCTCAGCCAAGAGAGGAGGACGGGACTATCTTACTATAAGATAGATTCTGAATGTATGTAACCTTTTAAAGCTGTCTGCCTTCTGGGATCATACTGTGAACAGAACGTGAGTAAACTCTTTTATACTTTTATAAAGACTGCGTCGTGTCTTGTATTTTAAGAGGGAACAAAGGGGAAATTACCAGAGTAATTATTATAGAGGTTCTAGCGAACCTGTGCAAGCGTTACCGTTGCGAACTTATAGGGGAATGCCTATAAACTCTGCTGATATTTTGGGAACTTGTTAGCACAAGTTGGATTAGGATATAATCTCACAATATATCCTCTCCTGCACCCCTGAACATTCCCACATGGTTTGCTGGTAAAACTGAATTACTGTGTTGTAAAATGATGCATGTTTAAAAACTGTATCACGAACGTTAAAAGTTGGGAAAGCTCTGCTCTAAAACAACGGCTTGTTCTTTGAATTTTCTGGCCTAATATTGTGCCTTCGTCATGCTGTGGACTTGCTGAGCTATAATAACCTGTGGAGGGAGAGCCCAGGCAAGGATAGAATGTGCTGGGCAAGGGAGCTGACTGAACAGTTTCTCCCAGTGACAATCATTTGGATTCATAAATATTTTACAAGTGCAGCTTTCAGATCACTAAATTTTACTGCCACATTAATGTGACTTGCAAATTTACAGCATGGGCATTTGTGGGTTGTGAACGTCGAATGTATGAGAAAGATGTCAGTAAAATTTTTATGTTTTGAAGTGGTATCCCTTGTACAGTACAGCCTAACACACACACATCCACATATATCACAGCTGTGTTTCTAGTATAATGCTACAATTCATCAGGTCCTAATTCCATTGAAAAGAACCATAAATATCTCCTGCGAAACACACTCTGTGCTGTTAGAAAAAATTTGCACGTCTGAGGATCATAAGGATCATAAGAATGCGGTCTACTTTCTTTGACCCTTACTATATTTTGTTGTCAGTGCTTCTGGAATTTTAAAAAGATAGCCGTATAAATTGAAATCATCTGTAGACATGGCAATGTATTTCAAGAAACCCTTTTAGTTTCTGCTCAATGGCATTGATGTAAATGAGTATGGGGAAGAAAAGGCTGGAGAGAAAGTGTGTTCAGCACCATCTTGGTGCTGAATACACTTACTCATGAGTATGTGTGAAAATTTCAGTGGGCATTTATTTGTTTTGCATTCTTGTACACTGCTTTTGGGACGCAGATGGCGTTGTGGGTTAAACCACAAAGCCTAGGACTTGCCGATCAAAAGGTCGGCGGTTCTAATCCCCACAACGGGATGAGCTCCCATTGCTCGGTCCCTGCTCCTGCCAACCTAGCAGTTCGAAAGCATGTCAAAGTGCAAGTAGATAAATAGGTACCGCTCCAGCGGGAAGGTAAATAGCATTTCCATGTGCTGCTCTGGTTCACCAGAAGCAGCTTAGTCATGCTGGCCACATGATCCGGAAGTTGTACGCCAGCTCCCTCGGCCAATGAAGAGTCGGCCACAACTGGACCTAATGGTCAGGGGTCCCTTTACCTTTTTACACTGCTTTTAATCAAAATGGACCTCAAAGCAGCACACATCAAAACAAAACAGAGCACTAAGGGTTGTGAGAAACAGTAAAAATACAGTTAAAAATCAACTGAAGAATTGATGTTTTTGTTGTTGTTGGCCTCCGTCTGTCTTGAGAGACTATGGAGTATGCCTCAAGGGGTGAAGTCAAACCGCTGTACTAGCAGCACCAAAGTGAATTCCCCAGGGCACAAGTCTGAGCAGTGCGTATGGACGTTCTGGGCTGCCCAAACAACAAGACCCCCTTCTTGGGCTTGCTGATGTGGTCCAAAGGAAAGCAGAGCAATATGATTGGCACCAGCAGCGGTTAATGGAAAGTGTCACTTAGATTCCAAGTAGCATCAGGAGTTTGCACCAAGTTACTGTTTTACTGTTGGGATTGGGTTTGCTGGTAATCTTGCCAGTTCTCAGCCTGACCTTTGAACTGGCAGTGATCTCCGCTGTCTCTCTGAGGTTTGCAGATACAGTGGTACCTCGGGTTACATACACTTCAGGTTACAGATTCCGCTAACCCAGAAATATTACCTCAGGTTAAGAACTTTGCTTCAGGATGAGAACAGAAATCATGCAGCGGCAGCGCAGCAGCAGCAGGAGGTCCCATTAGCTAAAGTGGTGCTTCAGGTTAAGAACAGTTTCAGGTTAAGAACTGACCTCCGGAATGAATTAAGTACTTAACCCGAGGTACCACTGTAGTAGACACTGTATCAATGTGTCTGAACCTTAAAATCATCCACCCAGGAATACCCTATGACAGAGAAACCCAAAAGCAATTTAAGAACTATGGAGGGTGAATAGCATGAAGAAAAAAGGAGATGGATTTTTTATTATTTTTTTTTTGCTGCCCACGGCAGCCATTTTGTACTGGCACTTACGGCAGTTTTTGCAAGATGTGTGCCAGCAATTTAAAAAACAAAACATGTTTCCCCGTGTCTGTTCCAGAAGAATGAAGTATACCAAACGGAGTGGATAGTCTCAGCTCATATTTATGTGAAATGGACTTCTATGAATAGGCTTTACTGCCCTGTCATCCTTCACATACTCCAACTTGTAAAATGGCTATGAGAAATCAGGTGCTCAATACAGTCAGTGGATAAAAGCAGACAGGAACAGACAGGTATGAAGGACTGTGAAGGTAGCATTGCAGACGTCAAGCAAAACACCCCACCCACCTTTATCAGGAAAGATGAATTATGGCTGTTCAAGCTCCCCAACCCCCATTTTTATCAAATAAGAAAAAAAAAATGTTTTTAAAGGATGGCTGAGTAAACATTTGTTTTAGAATCTGCAAGCAGATTTAAGGCCTATGAACTGCCTAAGCTGGAAAATATTAATCTGACATTTAGCCCCTGCATCTTCCCCTATTTCCAGAGGCTAAAATACTCACATTTATATATTCCTGTGTGGCTAAGCCTTTGAGAAACAACAACTTGCTACTTGATATTACATGTGTATACATTCTAACGTGAAATGAAACATGACTCTAAATGACTTCCAGAGGGGTAGCTGTGCTAGTCTGTTGCAGAAAGAACAACAGAGAGTTTTGTGACACTTGAAAGACTAGCCGTTTTATTGTGGCATAAACTTCCATGAAGTGGAGACTGTTTCCTTAGATGCATGGTGTGTTATCCTCAACTGGCAGATATGCACATGAGTATAAATCAGGGTGTGTGTGTGTGTGTGTGTGTGTGGGTGTGGGTGTGTAACTGTAAACACTGGGGTCAAATCATCATAATATGCAATAAGTAAAGTCTGTGATAATTCTGTGCAAAGCTTAAGTGTATATTATTATTATTTTTCATTTCGTTTCTAGACTGCTTTATATTTTTAAGGGGGGGGGATCTCAAAGTGGTTTATAACACATTAAAACATCCAGTAAAACAATCCAGAATAAAACAATACTGAATACAGTCAAATATAATGTACACATTCAAAGCAATGTTATTAACAGGAAACTAAAAAATTTCTTTAAAATTATCCACTCCTGCCCATTGACATTGTTGGTGAGTGTATACCAAGAAACCATTTATCTCCTCCTTCTTCACTCACCTGGGGCAGGTGCAGGGAAGAAAAGGCATGGATAGCCTAATCAAGGGGAGAGTTTGCAAATGCATAGCAAGGAACCACACCCAGCTTTGTGGACAACAGGATCTGGAATCAATCTAGATTGAAAGCAGCATTTTGAAGAGGTGAGCATGAATGATTCTGGATTGAGAAAAACTATGTTTTTATGCTACAAGTGGGTTAGTGTGTACACAGCCCGAATGCAAACTGGACTGATACCAATGCAGGATGTGAAATGCAGGGCAAACATTTGTCTCAATAAATTTTTAGCTATCTGGATAAAATGCTTATGTTGTGTTACTTTCTTTTTTAATTAAGCAGTGCGGAATTGGGGAGTGGCTGTACGACAATGTCACTTGGGCCTGAGAAAAATAACATCTGGTTAAAGGGAGAGCATTTAGCCTGAGTACATGGAACCTTAAATCAGTCAAAAGGGATTATTTACTTCTCTCATAAATCTATGATGATAGCACCATTATACATAATGGTTTGGGCTTTCGTTTGGTCAGCAAAGAGAGAAGCAATGGAAGTAAATGAGCTTTTTTTGTGTGCAGTAATGCAACATATATCTTCATATGGCTTGTAAAGATAGATGTAAATAATAATCTGGTATACTTAAAACTGTAGTGTTATTTGACAGCTGTGTTCTAAGTATATGTTAAGTTTTATTTATCTGCTTGGTAACATTTTATAACATTGTTTTCTTATTCATTCGGACAACAGTGTTCTGAAGTACAGGATGAATATGCCCATTCTGCAGGTGGAAAACTAAGCCTGAGAGAGCGGGACTTTCTTATTTCCACGTTGTTTTGTTTGTATGCAATTTAATTAAAGAAAAAGAGATGTCTGAACCATTTGCCATGAGCTTAGATCTCAGTTTGGAGAAGCATTCCATTTTTTTTCTTAAGTGGGAAGAACAGCATAACAAATTGAGAAAGTCACACAGTTCTCCTTAGGTAACAAATACAAGCCGGTAGATTACACCAAACACCTTTGCTGGGGTACAAGGGAATATCTCCTGAACAAAGGAAGCTGCCTTAGACGACTGGTATACATGCCTCAACAGTGTCCGGGGGTGGGACACCTGGGATTCTCTAGAAGTCGCTGGCCCCAGCCAGCATGACCAAAGGCAAGAATGGTGGGAGCTGTGGAAAAGAAACATCTGGAGCAGAGTTTCCAAAATTGGGTCTCCGGGTTTTCCCCTGCCCACCCACCCTCTGTTTAAGCTGATAGTCAATGACTTTGCTGTGGCTACTGTGATCGCTGTTCTTTAAGGGGCTGGGTAGGAGTTTGCCCATTGGGCTAATTGGCACCGACCTGGTGGTTTTGCCTACCTCATAGCAATTGTCACCACTGGGTTGGGCATTGGGGCAATCCTTTGTTTTGGATGGAGGGGAGGCTGTAGTCTCTGCCTTCCCCTTCAAACGCTGGAGTATCCTGTTAAAGGATCTGGGGGGAGTGGTCATGTCCATGGGGCCAGGTGGGGCCAGGGCCAAAGGCACTCCCCCAGACAGTGGTCCCTGTGGGGGGTCACCCTATGTGATGTAAGTCTTAGGAACCCCCATCTGGACTGACCATGCGTCACTTCCTGCAGGCAGGCTGGAAGTATTTTGATTGCCCCATGCCCAAGCCAACCCTCTTTCATTTGCATTCAATAAAGTTGTGGCCTGTTTTGACCCCCAAAAAGCAGCCTCATTGGTCTCTTATTTGTATGGGTTGGAGTATAGGGAAACCGACGCCTGGTCCTGCAATGGTGGGAGCTGTGGACCAGAAACAACTGGAGCAGAGTTTCCCAAACTTGAGTCTTCAGCTGTTATTGGACTACAACTCCCATCATCACTAGCTAGCAGGATCAGTAGTCAGGGATGATGGGAATTGTAGTCCAACAACAGCTGGAAACCCAAGTTTGGGAAACACCGGTCTGGAGGGCCACAAGTTCCCCATTCTGAATCTACGCAGACTGGTGGCAACCCTTCAGGTTTTAAATAGGAGTCCTCCCCGTCCCTACCTGAAAATGCCAGAGACTGAACCCGGAAGCTTCTGCAAGCAACCTTCTGAGTTACAGCCCCTCAGCCTTTCACCCCCTCACACAGAATCCTTCTGTCTCTCCCCCATTCCCACTGGACATGGCAACTCTCAGTACAAAATGGCTAATATGGAATGGGCTCATTCGTCACTAGATGCAGCTTTTCGTATCAGAGTATTGCAGCGTGCGTGTGTGGGAGGGGGGTGACTGCAGCTGCCAAACCTATTCCTGACATGCATTTGTAAATGCTAATCCTAATGAACACATAGTTCACAGAAATATGAGTGGTTTAATTACTTAAATGTCCTGAGCCCCTTGCATGAAATATGTCTTTCCAGGGAAAAAATATTATTATTGCCAGTCTGAAAACATGCTGATCAAGCAGCTCGGAACAAGTTTACTTGCCCTGCTTCACTTGTTGGTTTTATTTATTAATTATTTCCGCAAGATTGCTTGCATCGTTATCTTTAGCACTTCTGTGTACGAAGTTCTTGATAAGAGTTATATCCTTTAACCTTAGGACAACTCTGATGGTGATATTCCTCTTTCATTTATCAGGAGCTTCGGCTCAGGAGAAACAGCTCACCCCAAAGCCATTTTTGGCCTAGGTGTCGTAAACTGAAGGACAGCACTCCAAGTTTACATCCTACATCACACTGCTCTCTTAAACCAGGGCAGGGGAACTTCACACCTGGAGGCTGAATGCGGTCCTCCAGGATGTGTCCTAAACCACTGAGCCTCTTGGGCTTGCTGATCAGAAGGTCGGCGATTCGAATCCCCATGACAGGGTGAGGTCCTATTGCTCTGTCCCAGCTCCTGCCAACCTAGCAGTTCGAAAGCATGCCAGTGCAAGTAGAGAAATAGATACTGCTGTGGCAGGCAGGTAAACTATGTTTTCCTGCGCTCTGGTTTCTGTCACGATGTTCTGTTGCATCAGAAGCAGTTTAGTCATGCTGGCCACATGACCTGGAAAGCTGTCTATGGACAAACACCGGCTCCCTTGGCCTGAAAAGCAAGATGAGTGCCGCACCCCATAGTCACCTTTGAGTGGATTTAACCATCCAGGGGTCCTTTACCTTTACCTTTATTTATCCATGCACACCTCTCTCGAGCCCTGCTTTGCACCCTCCCGAAGTGTTTTTGCCTGTGTGTCACTGAATTCTGATAATGCTTCTGCATGCCTGGATAGAGGGCAGAGAGGTTTGTGTGTAGAAACTGGCCTTCTGCATAAAGGTACAATTTATTCATTGTTCCACCCACTTTTGCCTCTTGCCCTGCCCACCACTAGCATGTGGCCCCCGCACCCAGCAGAAAATGTTCCCCACTCCTGGGTTAAACGATGTCAGAATGCAAATAAGGCATCAGTTTGCACATGTGCCACTATGTTGATTTCAGCATGCATTCCCATAGAAGGAGATAATATTTCATATATGATGCTTCTCAACCAGAAACAATAGATTAAAAATTCTGAAGGCATGTAGTATTGAATGGAGAATTAAACACCTGTTCCTGCGAGTGTCTTGACTGATAAATGTCTTTAGTGGTACAATGCATATGCATGCGCACACACACACTCACTCTCTCTCTCTCTCTCTCTCACACACACACACACACACACAGAGCCATAGAATTATGGAGTTGGAAGGGACCTCAAGGATCATCTAGTCCAGCCCCCTGCAATGCAGGAAACTCAGCTAAAGCATCCATGACAGATGGCCACCCAAACTCTGCTTAAAAACCTCCAGAGAAGGTTTCCCCTTTCTCAGAATAGTGGTCTGAAATATAAAAAGTTTTAATAATCGCTGATATAGGAAAGAGTACAAAATAGCAGAACACTTATTTTGTGTGTCTCCCTTCTCCTTTGCAAACTTAATATCTTCAATTCAGAGCTTGTTCAAGAGATTTTGCTGCCTGCAGTGAAGGACAAGGCGACATGCCCACCCTTCTGTGTGAAGACACTGACTGGACTGGAAGTTGAATCTTCAATGGGGTCCTGTTCTCCCACACCTGAGGGCAATTTTTGGGGTGGGGATTGTCCATGCAGTACGCGCCGTCCTGTCTGTCCTTCAAATGAAGGTATAGTTGGTGTGCCCAGGAAGAAAAGACAGGGAGCTGTAGCTGCTGCCTCTCCCCAGCATCTGCCGCCTGAGATAGTTATTTCATTCTGCCTAATGATAGAGCCGGCCCTGCTTCTCTTGCATTTGTACACCCATAGATCAGTGTATCACAAAATACTAAGCTAGCAAAACAGAGGAAATTGAATCGAAATATTACCCACCTTTCTGTGGGAATATGGTCATTTGTCCATAAGAGCATGGGCAAAAGTTCATTATTGCAAGATGATTTCATCGCAGAAAGCATTGCTTGGAGCATGATCAACGCGTGAATAGCTCGTGCTGTCCCAAATGATTGGTCCACGTAGTATAACATGATCAACTGCGTGGTCTGGTGTGAGAACATGAGACTAATTTATTGTATTGTCTTTTATCTGCTGACTGAGGCAAAGCTCTCTCCTTGAATTTGTATCTTTTCGTGGACACACAATAAAGGTTGGGGCAGCAGCAGCTTCTAAGGAGAGCTGCGGCCAGACTTCTTCAACCCATCTTGGCGTGAGACTGATTATTTACGGATGGCGAGCTGGTTCTCGTCACATTTCTCTCCTTCCAGAGTTACAGAATTCACAAGGAGGTACTCTGCCTTCCTCCTTCAGAGCAGGAACATAGAAATTAATTAGCAGAACAATATCTGCACCATTAATGCAATTAATTATGGTTATTGTGCTGTACAGCCACATGTAATACTTCACACATAATGGAACATTTCTGATTATGCCTCTTTAAAGAATAATATATATGAGAATTATGGACCTAAACCTGCTTCCACTGAGGTCAATGGGAAATCTGCCATTGCCTTCCTTTAGAGGGAGATCTGGCTTCAGGGCATGGGAGTTGCATTTACATTAATTAATGTAATGAATGAATGACGGGAAATGTTGAAAAATTTGACTTTGGGCCCCATGACAGACTGGCACTAAACTTGAAAGCAATATTGAAAGCAATACTGAAAGTAATATGCTTTCATTACAAATAATTGAAATGATAAACTTGGTGCCATACTGGATTGTGATAGATGTAGCACCACAATGAAGTGTTTGAAGCTTTAGTCTGTCTATTAGTTGCAATTGCACTTTAGAGCAGAGTTGGCCACCTTTTCCATCCTCATGGGCCAGTATCCTCCAGATACTGGTCCAGGGCCCAGGAGCACATTTTGTTATACAAACTGACCTCTTCATCAATGGCTAGCCTTGATCATAAAGCCAGCTCTATTTATCAAAAAGAGTTTCACAATTCTGGAACGCTGTGCTCAATCCCTTTAAATTAAACAGTTGCCAATGGACCCTCCTGAGGAAATAGCATCGGAGCTAGACTAAGCTCGCAGGCTGCCCTTTCAATCAGCACTGCTTTAGACCACAATTTAATTTCTTTTGTATTTTCTTCCTTATAAACCCTAGCTTCCAAGCACTTAGAATACATATTATTATGTTAATAGAAAAATACAGTTGTTTTCTGACATTGAGCAGGATCCAATGCAGTCATTCTGTGGACAGAACAAGCTTCTGTGAACCGAATAACCCCTTTTGTGAGTGTTTTCCTTCCACAAACAGTCATATGATTTTGTTAGAGAAACAGATGCAACAGAGGTACTGCAAAAGTTACACAGGACTGGAAATTGGCTTCCAGAGATATCTTTCCCCTCTCAAGACCAATCATCATGTATTTATTGTCAGGCAAACACACAGGACTCCACTGTGAAATTCACAAGACTCGAAAGTATATCTTGGGTAGAACAATACAGAGAGTTAATTTCATGCCTATGTATATGAATGTACGTGAAGATAGCTATGGTGAAAGTTTGTGTCAGGGTCTGGCTGGACAAGGAAGAGTGGTGGGCACCATCCACCCAAGAGCCCCCCAGGGATGACGCAGAAGATGACTTAGACCCAGGAAAATGGTGGTGGGACATGGGGGACCAGTCTGCAGAAGGGACAAGATGGGAGTTGCTAGGTGCAGGAGAGTTGAGTCATCAAAGGGGGTTTAAAAAAGGAGATCCTTCTAGGACAGGGCTGAGTGCTTAGAGAGTTAATGTGAGCATGGACTCAGACAGAGAGGAGTCAGAGGTTGCCTCAGCTGCCCAACAGCTAGACAGTCCCAGTCCTGCTGGCTCTCCTCTTCTCCTGACACCCCACTTGAGAAGAGTCCTGCATGTTGCTGAGCAACGGGCCAGACAGGTCCCCAAAAAAGAAGTGTAGCCCCTTGCCACAGTCTGCATCTGCTTGAGTGAGATCCAGAGTGAGAGGCTAGAGGGGGAAGGCAGGGCCAGTGGTCAGTCCCAGCTACGTCTTCAGCTAGGTAAGATGAGACAGAGGAACTCTGCTGTGTTGTTTACTTTCTGTGAATAAAAGCTAATTGCATTCCATGTCCCAAGTTCTTTCCTGTCCTGTGGGTGACCTATACTTGCCGGACAGCTCCTTGACAGATTGCTATGGATTTGGGGGATACAGACCATAAACTTGCAGTGAGGTTATTGAAGTAATAGGACATAGAACTGGATTCAGCCACATCCTGAGAAATTCAGGCTGTGCAATTAAAGCTAGATTTGGTGCTCTAGTGCAACAACACCCTCTTACTCGCCCAAATTGGACTATTTGCAGTAAGAAAAGTGTTGAGAAAATGCACTTGAAAATGTGGATAAAAACATGCTTGATGTGACCTTGTATAACCTCCCTGCATATATAACCTTGCATATTGCATAACCTTGTATAACCTCCTTGCAAACAAATCACAATGAATGAATGCGCAAAAAAAGTAGAAATCACACAATCTCCTCACAAACTTTGACCAAATAAATAAGGATGAATTATCACATTTCATATTCAACTTTCAATAAAAATTTAAGAGCCTGCAGAAAAAGTGGCAAAATATTAGTTTTGGCAAGTGTTTGTTTTTGCTCAGCAGGCTGTCAGTAAATGTGTTTGAAAACCTTTAGCCTTTTAGACTATAGCATATGGACACTGCTTCAGAAAATAGGTGCTGAGGAAAGCTCTTTTATTAATTGAACAGTCTCACTGTAAAACACGTGACATCCCATTAGAGAGTTTATAAATAAGGCTAAATTTGCATGTAGAGTTTTGCCAAGCTTCCCCCAATTTCACAAAGTAATAATTTGTAGCTTAAGCTGTTCTCTGAGGTGAAGTTCAATCACACACCATGCTTTGATAAAACAGGAATGGATGCGTGGTCTGTAGGAAGCAAAAAAATATACCTTGTTCAGCACGATATTTTATATAGCGGAGCATCATTCAAAAGAGGGCACATAATGGTGTCACCCTTACAAGCAGAAAAATGTCTAGAACATTCTTCCCGCATCTCTTGCACTCTAAGCAGAATTCTATTTGTGAGGGTCTCAAGGTCTGCATTCGCATGCGCCCAGTGAGAGCACTGGATCCACACAGTTTGAACTCCTGGTTCATTTGAATTTTTATGATGGCATCTTTATGTATTACTGCTAACAGCAAGCATATTTGAGAGTAGGAAATGAAAAGGGAAAAGAGCCCCTCCCCCATAAAAAGAATACTAAATTGAGGAAGGTTGTTCAAATATTCAAAATCACCCCCCAAATCCCAGACATTTTGCCACTTTTCTGAAATCCCCCCATGCTATGCTGGTAAAATCCCATACATACTGGGGGGCGAGGGGGGGCGAGGTCCTTTAAGAGTGTTGTAATGGTTTTGAAGCAGCCTCTAAATCCTGCAATCCAATTTTTATTTACAGAAGGCTCAAAATGGATATGCTGCTAATGTGTGTGGAGCAGAGACCTCTGCCCTCTGCTCTACAAGAGCCCTTTATATTGTTATGCATTTGGGGGTGGATAGGCTGATGCCTGAGACCCTTCTGATTCCTGGATCCAGCACAGATTCAATTCCTGGAATAGCCAGGCTAGCTTCCTGGTGAGGTCAAAGGCCTCTAAGTATGGGCCATTAAGATAACAAAGGAAGTGGCTCTGTGGCAGACAGCAAATGGGTGGTTCCCCTTCCCTCAACCAGCTGGTAGTTATGTAAGCTAGAATGTAGAAGATGGCAGAATGAAGACTGGGAAGCTGGGAGCTAAGGCTGTGGCTATGGGAGAAGCAACAAGACCCTCTTGGGGCTTTAATGCTGTGAACCACTCCAGGTTGTTGTCGGCGGCATCCATCTGTCTCAAGAGACAATGGAGTATGCCTCTGGGGGTGAAGTCAAACCGCTGCATTAGCAGCACCGAAGTCACTTTCCCAGGACACAAGTCTAGGCAGTGTGCATGGCGGGCCTGGGCTGCCCAAACAACAAGACCCCCCCCCAGCCTCATTGATGTGGTCCAAAGGAAAGCAGAGCAATAGGTTTGGCACCAGCTCGGCTGCAGGAGTTGCAGGAAGGAGGTGTGCAAAGCGCCATCCAACTGCCTTAGGGACAACACTCCAGATTTGTGTAATGTTTACCCCACTTCTGCCAGCTCCTAGCAGAAGGAGCAATAGCCCTTTTCTTCAGTGTATTTGGCCCTTCAATTTTTAGCTGAATGTACCATAGGCAGGTATATGTGATAGGTGAGGGGACGTAATTTAAAACACAGGTGAAGATTTCATGATTTGGAACATTTTGCTTCTTTTGTTTTAATTTACGCCTGCAAGGCAGAATTTGTGTAAGCCATGATTATTAAAGCCTATAAAAAAACCTCATGGTTGGCAGAGGAAAGAATCTTACCTGGAGGCAATGCTAAATAATTACATACATTAGTTTCCAAGTCATTAGATAACAAGGAAAAAGAACAGACAAAATAGTTGGCAGAAAGTCAGACAGCTTCAGAAGCTATTACACAATTAAGATAAATTGGAGGTATAAATATATTTTGAAAACAGGGCTGCTAAAAGATAGTTCATTACACAACTAATTCCAATCCTGGGTGAGCAGGCTTGTGATAAACCCCACAAAATTTGGAGGTCACCAGAGACAATGAGTGGTCCAAAGTGATGGCTGGGTGGAGATTTGAACCCCAGTCTGCCCAGGTCTTAGTCCAACATTCTAACCACTACACCACTAGTAGAATAGGTAGCCCCATTGAAATTAACAGATCTATGTTAGTCACATCTATTAATTTCAATGGAGTAACTCTGAGTATGACAAATGTGGGTTATAGCCTTGTATTGGTAGAAAATACAACATAAGTAGCAGGACTTCACTTCTTTCTTAATCTGTTGTAAGGAAATTCAGATAGATCTTCCTCTTGCCATTGAACGAAATGTGCTATACAAAATACAAGGAAAAGTTAGGTAATTCTTGAATTCCGCAAGTTTTGCAAGATGCACGTGGATCAGTGGATTGCTCTGTCCTATTATGCAAAACTAAAATAACAATGTGCAATTTTGGACTCCACTTAGGCTTCTAAGATTTGAACTCTAAAAGATAGCAGATAGATTTGGCTCTAGTAATTGCTCCAACCTTTGACATCACATTTTTAAGAACAAAAGTTTATTTCTTAACAGATGCAAATATACACATCTTTAAGGATTCCTCCTCCCACCTAGCATTACTTTATTTAGAAGGCGATATCTCCTTACATCTAGACTTCTCCAGGCTTGTTGAAAAATTGTGTTCTGCCTACGTGGTTTAAGCCAAAAGAATTCAAATCACAGAAACCATCTCTCCCTCTGGTATTCTATTTCTAAAAAAAGAACTTTAGGAAATATGTTTAAGGAAATAGGGACAGAATATCTGTCCCCTTGAGTGTTTTTCATATATGTTGTCAAGAGGAGAAAAAGCATGATCCAGACTTTTATTTTTATTTGCATAACAGTCTTAAAGTGGGCATTGGGTTCAACCGTCAGGGTGGAAGACTGAGAGAAAATGTACAGCTGAACCAAATTCTATGGGTACCTGCGCTGTGAGAAGTGGCATTACAAGTGACATTTGGGGAAGACAGAAAATTGTGGTGCTGTAGCAGTACAGCAAAGCATGCTGGGAAACGAGCTAAGGTAGCGGCCATACACAAGTCTGAAGTGATGGACATGAGGCAGGAGTTGATAATGCAGGTGAGCTGCGCACAGGTGAGCTGAAAGCAAGCTGCCGGCCAGCCCTGTGGAGCCTCCTTTTATTGAGACAAATATGTAAACCAGGCAGATACATTTTGGGCTGTGACCTTTACACATCTTCTGGTTCCGAGATCATGGGGTGGTACAAAGTTATTTTGGCACCTGTTTCCACCGTGTCATTTTCCCCTTGCACAGTGTATGACGAAGGATACAAAAGGTCTCAGAGACAAAGGTTACAGACAGGGCACCACAGACTTACTGAGACCGCAAAAGGTTAGACAGAGGGAACGATGTTCAGCTGTGGCTTGTCTGTGTGGGGGGGTGCTCCCTCCGGACCCCTCTACTCCCCACTCCGCGATCATCCCTACACAAGTCAGATGTGAACAGAGAGCGATGACTCAAAGAGCAACGTTATCCACACTGCCAAGACTAACCCCACCACCTTTGTATAGCTATGCTCATGCAACACATGGGTGTTGTTGTTTAGTCGTTCAGTCGTGTCCGACTCTTCATGACCCCATGGACCAGAGCACACCAGGCACTCCTGTAGTAGTAATGCAAAAACACAAGCATAAATTCTCATAGGTTGAACGGGATGGGAAACCTATGACCTCTCAGATGCCTGCACCCCACAGTCAATAGTGGGGGATGATGGGAATTGTAGTGCAACATTTGGAGGGCCAAAGGTTACCCATTCCTGAGCTAAGGAGTTGCCACATTGTGTATTCATTGGTGAATATGCAAGTGACAAGGCTGTGCTGTCAAGAGTCTTTCCCACAGCTGCTGCCTACAGACCAAAACCCGAAAGTGACAGGACAGAGAATCAGAGAATACACCACAGCGCAAATCTCAAAGCACCTCAGATTGCCAGATGGGAATTGTATGCTTATTAGTTTTCCCCAGCTGAAAGGTGCTAATGTGTTAGGAGCTATTTGGAGGCTGCTAATCTACCAGCGAGTTAAGAGAGACTTAATGGATTTAAGCCAATTTGTTTTCATGAACTTTCATGGCAATATAGTTCTTTTAACTCGCTCCATTTTAGCTTGACTGCATTGTTGTTGGAGTTGTTGGGCCGTGATCCACAAACCATTTAAGACAACGTGCTCGCTTTTTATTGGAGTATTTTCAATTGACTTCAGATCACCTTCTCTCATGCAGCTAACAGTTATAATAATGTCAACAGGGAAAGTAATTTCAATATAAATAGTATTTGTTAGTTCAAGTGACACCCTAAATTGGTTTCTGAGGAGAGACCAAACAGTAAATTAAACTAAAAGAATAAAGTGGGATTAAGATTAGCCCCAAAGGTCAAAGTCACTGGAATGGATACCATTTCCTTGTTAGTCTATTATGTACATACAGTGTGTTTCCAGAGTCTTTTGATGGAAATGTATAACCTAAAGTACGCATTAATAGCCATTATAACAATTGGAGGGAGACACAAACACAATAGAAATATTCCCTAGGCAGAAAGAATAGGCATTTATTAACAATTAACGCAAATATAAAATCACTATAACCCACAGCTACCATTATTGTATGACATTATACGGGCCAGTTACTTAACTGCTTGAATGTTGGTTAAGCCAGCAATAAAATGGATAATAAAATACTACTGCTATCTAAAATAGCTTTCCTGTCTAATTAAAGATAAAAAGTGGAAGAGATACTAGGGTATAACCCATGAAGTGAAGAACTTTGATTTTCATTACTGTGCCAAACTGCATGTTACATGGGGTTTTCACATAACTTCCTTCCCAAGGGTTTATTTTTTTTATATATTATAATTATAAAAAAGCTGCTGGAGACTGCCATCAGAATGAATGATGTGGGAAATAGTTAATCCTTTCTGCCAACCGTTTTCCCTCTCAAAATCCTGTCCAGCTAAATCCACCCTGTCACCTCTCTCCCACCACAGGACCTATTATACCCAAGGCAGAGAACTGTGGACCTCTAGATCAGCCTCCCCCAAAACTGATACCCTTCAGATCTTTTGGACTAGGACTTCCAATATAAAGCACCACCTAAGTGCCAAATAATTGAATAATGGGCTTATTCAGGCTGAAAACCCCTATCTCCTGCTGCCAAAGGCTTCTTCATACTGAGTCATCCATTCCTGTCTTGCTACCAAGGACACTCAAGGTGTCAAGCATTCTCCAGTCCCATTAGTTGGTTCTTTTAAATTGTGGATACTTAGGGTAAAGGCCTGGTTTTTTAAAATGCAAAACATAAGCTGTAGGTCTTCTTCCACCAAAGAGGTGACTTCACTTCTAGACTCAATGATCTCATAGTTTTTAAATCTTTGTAAAGGTTTACTCTGATCCTAAACATCTGCTGCCTTGTGTGATATCTTTGAGAAATGGAAAGGCTAAGGCGTAAACCCTACACAAATCTGGAGTGGAGTCCCTAAGTTGGTTGGATGGCGCCTTGCACACCTCCTTTGTGCAACTCCTACAGCCCAGCTGATGCCAAACACAATGTTCTGCGCAGCCCAGGACCTCCATACTCACTGCCGGGGCTTGCACTCCAGGGAGGTTACTTTGGTGCTGCTAGTGCAGCAGTTGGACTTCACCCCTGAGGCATACTCCATTGTCTCTTGAGACAGATGGATGCCAAGCACAGCATATATATATACATGTTTCGTTCTAAGAGAATCCAACGAAAGCAGTTTTATTTTGTGTGCAAAGTAAGTTTTTTTAGCAGAATGACAGTGGTGTGGAAAAACAACTCTAAAAATTCTGCTTGGAAGCAAAATAAGGGAAAAGGAGCCTCAGGATTCTCTTCTCGGTTCATTTTTTTACCCAGGAAATCCCCCAGCACGGCAGTGTAAACGCATCTCCCTGCCTAGAGTCCGGGGTCGTGACCCAGGCGGGATGGGAAAGGGAAATGGCGGCCGAAAGTGTCAACGAAACAAAAACAACGCCACGCTCAGCCAACCGCAGCAGACGCTTCCCGCGTGTCCTATTCCGAGCGCTCTGTCCAATAGCGCCGAGGCGCTTAAGGCGCCATTTTTGATTTTGGAATGCTCGGGACTTAACCCCAACACCTGCGGGAATGGGTTTTGCCCTCTTTTAAAATGGCGCCCGGCATCGGCTGAGGGTCACGTCCCCCCCCCCCCGGCGCTTTCCCGGACGCACAAGGCGCGTCCATAGCAGAGGAGGAAGTCGTGACTGAGTGTAACACAAGCGGACGGCTGAATGAGCATGCGCAGACCGACCTAATAGGCGGGGGCATCCCTGGGTTAGAGTAGTGTAGCCACGCCCTCCGCCTTGCCGCCTGTGGCTTCCTTGACTGAACTTCCCGGAGCCGGGCAAAGTGGGCGGGGCCGTTGTCTTTCCCTGACGGAGCTGCCGAACAGCTGCCTCTCGCGCGCGACCACCTGGCACATCATGCACGGCTCCCCCGCCATCCCCGAGGAGGTCAGCAGCCTCCTTGCAGGTAAGGATGCCCCGCGCGCCTGAGAAAGATTCAGCGCGGGTTTGCGGCTGCGGTAGAAGTTTCTCTGGGACGAAGGGTAGAGTGAAGTGGAGTTACAGGGAGGAGGGTGAGGGAAGTCTCGGGGAGGGGGCGATGTGGCAGGAAGATGGGACTGGTGCTCTGTAAGCCGGATAGGGGAAAAGAAAAACTTATTGGGAATAGAGTTTTCCAGCTAGGGGAGAGAAAAGAAAATGGGAGAACTGTAGGTAATAATATCATGCAGGAGTTTTGCTAGAAAAGCCTCCTGGGCAAGGGAGGAACAGGTTGGAAGCTGTTGGGCAAATTGTTAAATTATGCATATACAAATATACAGTGCTTTTTTCTTAAAAAAATGTTTAGAGCTACTCTCGTTTTGACTCAAGAAAGCCACCACTTTATAGTTCAAATCACGTAAAATAAAGGTAGTAAATGGACAAAAGTACAAAGATTCACAAAATGTTTAGGGGTATGCATACCCCTGCGTCCGCCCAGAAAAAAAGCACTGCAAAGCATAGTTAAGAGTGTTTATTTGAGGAACGAAAGTGCTTCAATGTGTCCAGCCAGCTTCCTGACCCCCCCACCCCCATATCACAATCTGCAGGGTGGTGGAGTGAACTAAATGGAGAAGTCCAAAATGTAGAAGCTTCCTCTTTAACCAAATGAAAGAGGCCTATGAAGTCCACTTATTTGCTTACATTTTGATGCATCTGACAAATGGGAGAACAGTTCTGTACTATCTATGCTGCATTTCCTGTGTCGCCCAATATACACTCTGAATGTCTCTTCCTTGTTGAAATTTGCATCGCTTATCTTGACAAATGCATCTTGTGACTGGTAACCTACAACTTCCGCAATGAAGTTCTTCTTTTACTCCCTTTCAAGAAACTTTGGAATAAACTCCCAATTTCTCCTGTCCCAAGCAGTGGCCTTTTTGTGTTTGTGATTTTTTTTTTGCCTGGGATGAAGAACCTGTGTCCCCCTCCCCAATTCCTAATGATACAATTTTATACCCATTTACCTGAATGGACAGTCTGTTGAACTCAGTGGGACTTTCTGTGTAAATATGTATGGGGTTAAGAGTCAACTTGTTTAAATAACCTCTTTCAGAGTGAGCAGGAATACAAAGACAAATGGTCCTGTAAGTACCTTAATTAAAGTCTAATTAACTTATTGCAGCATAAGCTTACAAATGCAGGGTCTCACATCAACCACCTACATAGCTTCTTCTTTGGCGATCGCTCGTAGCCGAGTAAGATTAGCTTCCATGAACACGGTCTAAACAGTGAGTCTGTAAGTGACGTGTGGATCCACACGTCCTTCCACAGTGGGGACATAGGTTTCCCAGGCGGGAGTTGATCACGGTGAGGGTTTGCCAAACGTGCCTTTATGCATGCATATATACATTCCTAAGACTAGAGCAGGCATCCCCAAACTCGGCCCTCCAGATGTTTTGGGAATACAATTCCCATCATCCCTGACCACTGGTCCTGTTAGCTAGGAATGATGGGAGGTATAGTCCAAAACATCTGGAGGGCCGAGTTTGGGGATGCCTGGACTAGAGAAAGGGAATCTATTTTACAAGGTGAAAATAAAACACCAAGAAATACATCTTTAATCTCAGCTGCTTAAAAATGAGACTGCAGTTACACATGGGCGAGAGGTTGCCTGCTCTTGATGAAGTTACACTCCCTCTGAAGGAGTGGGTACGCAGCTTGGTACTTTTGGACCCACTGCTGTCGCCTCAGGCTCAGGTGGCCTCAGTGGTGCGGAGTGCCTTCCTCAGCTTCCACTGGTGGCCCATTGTGCCTCTATCTGGACAGGGATAGCCTAACTTGTGTTGTCTATGCTCTGATAACCTCTCGTTTGGATTACTGCAGTATGTTATATGTGGGGCTACCTCTGAAGACAGTATAAAAAAGTTCAGCTGATGCAGAGTTCAGTGGCCTGGTTGCTCACTGGGCAAGACAGTTTAAGCATATAACACCAGTACTGGGCTGGCTGCCAGTTCATTTCTGGGGGCCTTTTCTGCGGTGGTTCCCTGTTTGTGAATGTTCTCCACAGAGAGGCTTGTCAGACAAAAACATTCCTCTCCTCCCTGGCCCGTGGCTAATCTACCACTTTTAAAACTGTGTGTGGGGTATGTGTTATTGTTTTTGTTTGTTACTGTGTTATGCATTTTTGGTTTTTTATATTTATATTCCATCCAGCTATTATTTTGTTGGTTGATCTGAATTAAAAAGAGTCCTGAAAACTCTTTTTAACTCCTAAAAATATGCTTAGGTGGCAACTTTTTGGATTGCAGGGCAGCTGCCAAATGGATCTGGCCAGGAAGGCACTTCCTGCTGGTTTTAAAGACATAAGAAAACCAATGTTTTGGAGTTTCTTCTGCTCATCTTCCACTAGGCAGAACGTTACGCTCTGGTTCTTTGGGATATCTGTTTCTGACTTGCTGGGGCAGCTTCTATCAATATGAAAAAGATTGAAAGAACAATGCCCAGCCCTGAGGTAATGGGCACCTCTCCTGGACTTTCTATGTACAGCTGCTGACTCTGGCCTTGTTTACATGACATATTAACCCAAGATGTAATGACATATTAGTGGATTAGTTTCTTCTTGATAAATCAGAAGCTGAAAGAAGTTAAGGGGTGCTGGTGATAAGTGACTGCAAACAAGCCTCCAGTCTCTTTGTTCCAGGGCTAGTTTTTGTGGGGTTGTAGTATATTGTAACCCTTCTGGATGATAGGCCATTAGGCTGTTGGACCAGATTTCTCCAGGTTGGACAACTGCAACTTTTAAGCATTTGTTCAGTGACGACGGTGCCTTGGATATGCCCATACGGATTCTTGCCTAAAATAGTTGTGAGAAAAGTGAACGGGTCAGGGCTAGTGAGGATGGGGAAAGAAAGAGAGTCTTAAATATTTAGCAGAATAAGTCAGATTGTAGCGCTTCAGTGAAGTGTTTGCAGTAAGAATAGAGATTAGATAGCACATGCTTTTGGACTTCCAAGGAAGTCTTGCAGGTAGTGGGATGGCTTGTGAGCCTCGTCTTGTCTTCTGCACCTCAACTAATTTTGCGTACATCAGTGCACCCACATGAAGGGCTTGCATGTATCTGGTCTTTGAGACTTTACTGAAGAAATAACCACTATCATCTACTTTTGCATAACTGCTCCAAGGGCTATAATCATAATCATAATCATAATCTTCATCTAAATTAATATACCACCCCTCACCCAAAGTTCAAAGACAAGTTACAACATACTAGTGTTTGTACAAAAGCACATTATTTGGAATTGAATTACATAGGTTTGAATAGTTCTCATTTAGGATTTGCTTATTAATCTTCAAAGCAGTCTTAGAATAATAGAATCATAGAATGATAGAGTTTGAAGGGATCCCAAGGAACATCTCGTACAGGGTTTCCCAAACTTGGGTCTCCAGCTGTTGTTAAACTACAACTCCCACCATTCCTAGCTAGCAGGATCAGTGGTCAGGGATGATGGGAATTGTAGTCCAACAACCCAAGCCAGGAAGCCCTGTTCACTGATCTTGCCGAACTCTCTGTTGTGTTGTGTCAGTGAGTACAGTTGTATATATTCTTTGGCAAACCTATATGGTTAGATCAGGGATGGTCAACTTCTATATTGTCATGTGCCAGTTTACTTTCAAGACAGTGGTCAAAAGTTTTTTGGGGGGAGGAAGAGTAAGTTTTACAAAATGAGAAGGTTGGCAAGGTTGCGGATCTTGAATATGGATGATCCATCTGATCATATAAAACTGATTTAGGGACCATAATTAAAAGAATGGTAACCACCCTCCTTATTTCTTATGCCCATGCTCTCCGTTAAGGCCATCTAGCCAAGGTAGAATATGATATTTTCTACATTTAGTTCTCGGACATAAAGATTGAATTCTTATAGTGCTTCATTTCCATTCTGAACATTAGTGAAATGAATGTTCATCACAGACGGATTCTGGATAACTGAATAAGACATAACCATTATGTGGATATCATTTAAGCTGATTACCTTTGCAATTACCATCTATTAAAACAGTATTGAAATGAGGCTAGATACATTGAAGTTAAGAGAGTGAGAGAGAGAAAGGAAAGGAGACCACTGACATTCTTGAAATAGCCTACAGTATCTGAAACATAGTTCAATTGTCTTTGCTATAAATTTGATGTAAGTGTCAGATCTGTAATAAAAATGGCATGGGGTATTTTTTATATACTTGCTGCTCAATTAGCTTCTTTTTTAATTAACAGTGGGCCTGGTTATCTTGTCCTTCTGGCTTTCCTTCCAGTTACCTGTCAGGGAAACTTAAATGGGTACATCTAAGAGTATGTAAACTTGGGTTTATGTTTTTGCATTTAAGAAAGTGGTGCTCAGTTTCCTCAAAACCATTCTAATTCCCCCCTGCCATTCCAACTAGTCAGGTGGGATTTAAATTTTGATTCCACCCCGCCCCACTTGAGACCACTTTCCTCAATATGTGAGTGTGTGTGGGGGGGCATAACACAAATAAATAAAACTACAGCTAATTTCACAAGCTGCTTTGCCCATTTTTCAACATATTTTTCCAAATTTCCTCTTACTGTGCTAAATGGTTGTCCTTCCTAAGGGGACTTGTTTGTATGCTGACCTCTCCACCCTCAGAGCAACCCCCCTTCCCCAGTTCTCATAGTAAAATACTACAAAGCATTTAGATGTTGGAGGGTATTTAATCATTTGCAAAAGGGGATTACAAAACCAAAAAAAGCAAAAATGTAAAGTGCATAGTTTGTTCTACGTGTGAAGTTAAATGTTATTTCCATGTTTTTAATGATCGAAATCTAGTGAAACTTAAAATATAGGTTCATTTTTCAAATATTAAGTTTTCTAGTGTCATATCTTCTGTACATAGAATTATACTGTTGATGTCTTTGAGATTATTTACTAGTTTTAACGTGACACTTTTACCCACATGCTTTCAAAATTGGGACCAGCTTTAACCCAGAGGAAGATATCATAAGTCTACGGTCACTTCTGAAAATGGGCTTTTGTTAATGAAAGTGCCAAATGATGTTTGATCTTGCTCAATCATATATGCATTAGAACAGTTTATTGTCTTCTAGCTTTTATTTCTCAAGTAATGGGGTGTATATATATTTTACACACTTTGACAGTTTATTAAAACTTGTTGGGTTCTTGTTCATTTAATGATGGCAAGTGTCAAAACAGCATTTGCTGTGCTAAGCATAAGCACAGCAGTGAACAAATCTATCCAATTTAGAGTTTGAAATATCTTTCAATTATATTATGCCTGGGACTGATAAAGTAATTCCATTAGATAGTTTGGATATTATTGCCTTATGAAAAAAGCCATAATAGAGGTATTTATCTTCTGAGAATTATCATTTCTTCTTTTGACTCATCTCTCTCTCCTTTTATTCTTTCATGATTTAGATGTCGACACATTTATATTGGATACCCTAAAAGGAGAGAATTTATCCAAAAGAGCAAAGGAAAAGAGGGATGCTCTGATTAAGAAGATAAAAGACATCAAGTCCAAGTAAGCAATTATGCATGTATGCTGTGCATTTAGTGCAGAAAGTGAATTATCCCTGCATCAAACCTATCATTATTATTTTTTCTTGTTTTAACAGTGGAAAAACTGAGGCCGAAAGAGGGCACCCAATGGCAGTGTTTAGTTAGAACTGTAAGCCAGAATTTCTGGATCATCATGGTTTGTTGTGAATGAGTGGAATACTAGTGCATGCTGCTGAGTAATTCCCTCTTCATTCCTCCATCTTCACTCCTCTGGCTCATGGTTTGTTGCTCTCTATCAAGCCATGGTTGCTAGCCAGCTATAAACCATGGTTTGTTGTTGGCTTATGGATAGTGACTTGTTAGAGAGCAGCAAGCCAAGGCTTCCTGGTTCCCCGCCCCCTCCTGCTTGTGCCATGCCAGGAGCTAAGTGGGAGCAATCAAGTACAGTTCAGTATCATGTTGCTCTCTTACAATTCTTATTATTACTTCCTATATTTGTGACTCGCTTTTCTCACAGAGTAACCAGTGCAGGATTTTCATATAAGCTAAACAAGCTATAGCTTCCCCCCAAAAATGTAAAGGAAAAAAACCCCTGGATGTACATTTCCAAAAGATAAGATAAAAAACAAATAAAATAAAACCTACATACAGCAACAGTATTTTATGTTGTGTAGGCTCCTATGATGTAAGTAATGGGCCCCACCTGCTAGCCTGCTCCTTAAAATATCACTGGTTTGCTCATTTCTATATATAAGGTGCCTATATTCTGCATGTGCAAATAGCTTTAGATACCTATTAGGTCCATAAATTACCATAGCATATATTCAACACAAAAAACAATGACAATTTGCTGTTGACAAAGGACAGCTGGACACATAAAGGGCCCCATTACCTTCAGTAGCTTAGGGCCTCATCAAACCTAAATCTGGCACTGAGAGTAACCCAAAGCTGTATACCTTAAAACCAGTTAAGAACAACCGATAAAAACCTAAAAATACAATTACTGATCCTTCCCCGCTAAAATAAGCTGCAGTACTATCCTTCAAATTAAGGTCGTAAAGCCCAGATTCATGCATGAAAAAAGATAAAAATGGTGCCAGGCCTGAAACACCCATTCTTATGTTGCCACCCTCTGAAACTCCTATAGTGGGAGCACACAAAGAAGAGCCTCAGATCATGATCACGTGGTCAGGGCTCATCACAATAAACCATGATTAGCCAGAAACTTTGGCTCACCATTATGTGTGAGCATGGCCTATAAATTCCAGATCCTTGCCATTTAAATGGTTTCGATTATGCTGGTCCGGCTTGGGACATGCCATGTGGCCAGGCTACTGCGACGTGGTTGTGTCTTGCTTGTTGTGAAAAGTTCGGCACAGAAGAGTCTTTTGTTCTGCAGCCAGGCCAGAAACACAGGCTGCTGCTTCTCAGTAGGTTAGTTAAAAAAAAAAAAGGAAAGCTGCCTTCCACTAAGCAGAGTGATGGAGGAGGAGGACAACCTCCCCTCCAGCTGTGTTTCTGTACTGATTGTGGAGGCTTTTCTTCCTTCGCAGCTAGCATGGAAACCAAGCAGACAGGCAGAGGACCGATGGTGAGATCCATCTCACTCCAACAGGCTTGTTCACTCACCTGTATGGAATTCCTAGTTGCCTGTGGCTAGCAGGTGAGTTGTTAAAATACAAGTCTGTACTGGGAAAAGGAAAGAACTGCACTACCTTTTTATGGCTTTCCGTCCTGATGAGTAATAAGAGTGAAGCATTTCTGTCCCTCTTGGGTTCTTTTGAGGATTTTTTGGGGGGTCTTTCCTTGCAGTTGTTTGTCCATGTGGTTGGGTTGTTTGCATTTCTTTGGCATCTCAGAGCGTGGCATTTTGTTTGCATAAAAAAAAGAGAGATGGGAAAATGTGAAAGGAATGTGCCTTTCAATTTCTTAAACTAGAATGCAAATGCACATCTAAATAGCAGTGGCCTGTGTTTCCAGCATTGCAATCTCCCCCCCCCCCCTCCGACAACTCTGAGGTTCAGTGTAGGAAGTCTGCAGTCTGGATGGAATAGCTTATCATGGTCTTCTGCCAGTGCTTGTCAGCTTTGTGGACTTACAGAGACCAGCATGCTGCCGAATCGGTGCACCCAGTCTCTGAACTTAGAAATACCAGAGCTGTTGGTTGACCCAGACAGATTATTTACCTAATAAGAGAAATCATGGCATGCTACCCAACCTGTGAATAATTGTTTCATGGAAAATGAAGAACTGCAGAAGAATGGAGTGAAATTGCTGTGGTTTCTGTGTAAACAGATCGGCATTTGAAATGAACTTGCTCTGTACAGAAAACTTTGACCTACTTTGTACTATTCCTGCAGGGCTAGTTTACACATGTAAACCTTGCTTACTGACTCCACATAATTCTTTATGGTGGCCTGGAGAAATGGTTGTGTGAACTGGGCAATAGAGAGATTCTTGCGGATCTGTGCAGTGATTCTTCTGAATATAATTTGTCAGTGTAAGTTGCTGTGAAAGATTTGTCTGTGCATATAATACTTTAGCAAAGAGAAGTCATATTTTTGATGAGTTGCAGCCAGTGTAACATTTAGCACTGGTAAGCATGTTTTAATTGCTTAATTACAAGCCAGAGCCAACACTCCTCAAGGACTGAAGTGAGGACACAGAGATCATAGAATCATGGAATTGTAGGGTTGGAAGATACTCTGCCCAATGCAATTCAGGAATCTGCAGCTGTCCTATATAAAAGGGAATGAGCCTGCAAAGCTGGCATTATTAGCGCTGTGCTCTAGTCTAACCAACTGAACTATCCCCCATATTAAATCAGTCAGATTGTTATTGTTTATAGTCAGTTGCTGTTAGAAAACATATCACACACAAAAATGCACAAGCCCATAAGACAATCAGATGGTAAGTTAAAACATATCAGTTTTCAGAGTTGCAAGCAATTAGAGCAGTAAAGTTTCCCAAATCTTGTGTGTTTCTCTCTCTCTCTCTCTCTCTCTCTCTCTCTCTCTCTCTCTCTCTTTCTCTCTCCCCCCCCCCCCCCACTATGTGTGTGTGTGTTCTGGCTAAAAAAAGTGGCCCATAACTTGCTCATTGCTAGTGCATATAAAGCTCCCCTGCAGGTAACAAACTTGTCTACACCAGCCAACAGCCATCTAATTTTGACCTCATCTCATGGAAATGTGACCCCCCCCCCCCTTGAAATGAATTGGGAATTTATCCCTCAGCGAATTGTATAAAGGGCAATACTGGATTTAGTGTGTAGTGTTTTGATCTGTCCTGATCTCTGCTTTTTTTCTAAAAAAATGTTTAGTGGTACAGTGGTACCTCGTGTTACATACGCTTCAGGTTACATATGCTTCAGGTTACAGACTCTACTAACTCAGAAATAGTACCTCAGGTTAAGAACTTTGCTTCAGGATGAGAACAGAAATTGTGCTCCGGTGGCGCAGCAGCAGCGGGAGGCCCCGTTAGCTAAAGTGGTGCTTCAGGTTAAGAACAGTTTCAGGTTAAGAACAGACCTCTGGAACGAATTAAGTACTTAACCCGAGGTACCACTGTACTCTCATTTTCCTACTCATATTGAAATACTGGCCCTCAATGAGACCAAACTTAGATTCACATAATCTGCATCCCCCCAGAACAAAAAGCACTGCCTGATCCGCGTATGCAAATATTTTTTGGCCTGTTAAAGGATTTACTGGTCAGATATCCTGTGGGCATGATTTGAAATCTAAGATGATCAAATGCATCTTGAACAGGCAGTGCCCCATGTGAGTACCAAACCACTGTGGACCTCCACAGGCTGCTTGTTGCAGTAACAACAGCCACAAGTTCTTGGTGCTTCGGGCATTAATTTTATTTTTTTAGCTATATCAGCAATATAAACACCCTGGTTTATAAGCAGTGCATATTGAGGCTTCAGAAGATCACAGAAATTAAATCAGTTCTGAAGCTCCCTTACTCATTACTCTTCCATCCAGATTGTTGCATGTTGCATTTCAGATGTTACATTACAGATGTTGCACTGATGTTGGACTACGGCTCGCATAATCCCTGACCATTGGCTATGCTAGCTGAGGCTGATGGGAGTTGTAGTCTGGCAACATCTGGAGGGGCACCACATGGGCTTACTCCTCCTGGCCTTGTTCTCCGCTCACATAAGTGGCTTAATGGAATTTTCTGTTCTTGTTTTCTTTTGCTCCTTCTTTGTATTTCATCAGTTTTACCGATACTTGCACCTTCACTCTTTTGCGTTCAAAATGTTCTTGCCAAGTTTAACTTAATTGATTTTCTTGTTCATTGGATTTACCTAATCTTTCTTATCTGTCAATAGGTATTTTGCAGAGCTGTACTTAAACACCTATCAGTTTTCCAGATTAATATATTGATCTTAAAGTTGGAGATTGCATGCATCCCAACCAGATACAGTCTCTGTTTGCTCCTGTAAACATGCAAATTGTGTAAAACGTGCAAACCTTTAATTTAATATCTTGAAGGGCATCTTGAAGCTAGTAAAATACTCCCTTGATAGTTTCACTTAGCGTTAAAATATTCAGTGTCTCTTGTTGGTTTTTCTGTCTGTTGTATTTGTTCTTGTTTTTAAAATAAGTAGCCTTAAGACTTTCCAAATACTTACATTATCCTTTCTTTCCCATCCCCCACTTCCTCTTCTGCAGCTACCCACAAGACTTTCCTGAAAGAGGTAAGGATATGACTACTCATTTGCACGTGGCATAGAAATCTTGCTCACTGGTAGGCTTTTAAACCGGTCTCCGGTTTTATTCAATGTACTGTTGTACAATTTAAAATCCCAAAATTCAAGGGTCCAGAGTTCACACTGTGTGTGCATGTTGACTTTTTCATGGATGAGGATGCTAGCTCCCCCTGCTGGAAGAAAAAGAGGACAGCTTGCAGGATTTTCCTTTTGTGAACTTTTTGTGTTGTTAAAAACAGGAAAAGACACAGCACTACAAGAACAACCAAACTAATCATTACATTCCAAACTTTAAAAAAGCACTGCTTCCTTTAGAAATTAATTAATATTGCCTTTCTTACGTGAACCCCAAGCTCTTTAAATGAACCCCAAGTTTTAAATGGACGTTTCAGCAGAAATTGAATATGTTCAAAATAGAAATTCTTTATTGTCTAGAAGTTTGTGATATAGCACAAACATATTAATGCAGGTTTTGTTTCCCTGACTGGTGTTGGTGTTAAGCAAAAGAAATTGCTTCTTGCATTTGCCAGTATTGTACTTTTAGTTTTTTATATGTGGGAACAAGATCTGAAATGATGAAATGGGAAACTCGGGGTTTGCCTATAATCGCCTAGTGCATGTATTGAAACAGACCTTTATGGTTTCATTAAAAGCAGGCTGCTACAGTGGCCTGTTCTGAATTTGAAATGGCCCTATTTTCACGATGCTAATTCATGAGGTCATGACCTGCTGACTGTGAATGCTAGCATGAGGGTCACAGCATGAAGTGTAAAAAAAAAAAAAAAAAAAAAGTATATGAAACTACAGTAGGTTCTCTGCTAACCTGCAATAACATGGGGATCCTAGCCAGGACATAGTAAGAGTTTATTTTATTTTTAGCATTTGTATGCCAGCCTTCAACAGGGGTATGTTCAGGGCAGCTTGCAAATAGAAATGTTTAGCATGGATTGGTGCCAGTATTGTAAGCGGCACATACCTGAAACAGAAAATGTGTTTTTTGTTTACAAGCGCGCATAACATCCACACAAAAGTTACTGCCAGTTCCCAGTGCAGGACTGCAACGATGGCAGAATTTGGAAACGGAAAAGATAAAAGCACCACATTAAAAACCCTAACTTTACTATGGGTAAAATACTATTTTGCCTGGTTCAAGCACAGCGCTTTTTAAAAGGAAAAAAAAAAAGAGTAAAATCAATATTGCATAACAAATACTAATGAGCAAATTATTTAAAATTGATCCTAGTCCATAGAAGCATAGATGCAAGTTCTGTATGAGAGTGGGGCTTTCGGTTCGTTTCCATATAGCAAGAACTGGCTCAGGACCGAAATACCACAAGGACCGCCTCTCCATATGAACCGATCGGGACACTGTGATCATCATCTGAGGCCCTTCTTTGTGTGCTTCCTCTGTGAGAGGTCCAGAGGGCGGTGACATGAGAACAGGCATTTTCTCTGGTGGTGTCCCATTTGTGGAATACTCTCCCCAGGGAAGCTCGCCTGGCGCCTTCATTACAGATCTTTAGGCACCAGGCAACAAGATTCCTCTTCTTCCAGGCCTTTGGCTAATTAAACAGTTTGTGGCCTTTTAAACTGTGTGTGTCGGGCTTATTGCTTTTGTTTGTTACCATGGTTTGTATTTTTGTACGAACCATATTGTATTTCGTACCTTGGTCGTTTTGCCTTCCGAACACCGCAAACCCAGAAGTGGGTGTTCCGGTTTGCAAATGTTCTTTGGGACCCGAAGATGTGACGGGGCTTCCGATTGGCTGCAGGAGTTTCTTGCAGCCAATCAGAAGCTGCGCTTTGGCTTCTGAGCGTTTTGGAAGTCAAACGCACTTCCGGAACAGATTCCGTCTGACTTCGAAGGTACGACTGTATTGTAAACTGCCCTGTGATCCTTGGATGAAGGGTGGTATAGAAATTTAATAAATAACAGCAATTTAATAAACAACAACAACACCCTCCACTGCACTACTAGCACCCCCTGTACTTGTTCTGTACTTGAAGGCGTCTGGGCATAAGCCTCTGGGCAAATTAAGACAATGAGTGGCTGGGGATTCATCAGCACTCTACCTTATGACACACCCAGTCACCTCCTACCAGATAATGGTGATAACTAGGGAAATTATGGTTTAAAAGCAGGGTATCCCGGGTGCTCTGCAGAAGACCCAAGGCTTGCACTGCCCGTCTAACAATGTCCTTGCTGGGCAAGATGGGCCAACAATCATTACTCTCTGTAAGGAGCTTCATACATCCATATATACTCACACGCTCATTTACTGTTATTGGTAGTAAGGGAATTGCTCCTTGAGTTCAAAACCTGGACTTCCCCTTTGTGGGGAACACATCTAAATAATATACAGGCCAAAGCACCACAAATGAGTGGAGTAGGATAGTATAGTGGTACCTCGGGTTAAGTACTTAATTTGTTCTGGAGGTCCGTTCTTAACCTGAAACTGCTCTTAACCTGAAGCACCACTTTGCCGCCGCGCCGCCGGAGCACGATTTCTGTTCTCATCCTGAAGCAAAGTTCTTAACCTGAGGTACTATTTCTGGGTTAGTGGAGTCTGTAACCTGAAGCATATGTAACCCGAGGTACCACTATATAGCTATTTGTTTTTAAAATAGCAGAAATACTTTTTTTAAAAAAAGAAATGAAATTAGGAACTAAAGGGTCTAAAATGTATATGATTAGATACACAACTGGTTAATTGGCTAAGAGCACTGCAGAAGGTGTTTGGTTGTGGGATAAACGATCAGCTTAATTCCTAATGGAATGTGATATAGCAGAAGAAGAAGAGACTTTTTAGAGATGGAACTCTGAGCAATTTGGGAGCATGGGTTCGTTAGATAGTGAACACTGTACATATGTCTAGGGATTTGAGAGGCGGGGTGGGTTCTCAGAGCAGCAACAGTTTGCTTCAAACGTATTGACTGAAATATATGTTGATGGCTCCTTTATTGCAGGTTTCGTGACAGAAGGAAATATTGATGATGTCAAAACACTCCGCTTGTTGTGGAGGGCATAGGCGGAAGAAAGTTCACTTGTGTTAGAAAACATATAAGATACTATAAAATACCGATTCCTTGATATGAAGCTGATGCAAAGTCAATCTGACATCTTTATTGCGATAACTGGGAATTCCATTAACAATGGAGTTAAGTGACTAGCTTCCCGTATTTAGTGCAACACCATTATCTGCTAGGATCAATAAGCAAATAATACTATAAATGAAAAAAGATGCTATTTAATAAAGAAGGGTCAGGTACTGTGTGTCATTTTGTGAGAAAATTAAAGCATCCTACCCTCAAAACATAAGTGATTAAATCACAGATGAAAGAAAATACGAACAGTGTATTTTTTCCGGTAACCATTAAATGTGTTTAATTAATGAAACTTTTTTTTAAAGTTCTAGGATAAATCAAAGGTTGTTCTGGGGAAACCATATTAATGAGCATTAGTCTCTTAATTATCCTCCTGGCTATGTCACAGGGACACATTCGTGCTTTTTCTTTGTGTAATAACTTTTTATAAAGAAGTATTTTTAAACTGATCATTAATTTTATGACTGCAGAAATGAGATGCAAAATTTATGCTGTTGTCATTGGCACAGGCTCAAGGCATCGCTGACATTATGCATGATTATAATGGAATGGCTGCCCGCTAATGAGTCTATAGACATTTCGTTTGAACATGCCTTGCTTTTAGATGTCTGATTAGGCTGTAATGCTTTCAATTATGCCTGCAAATTGTATTGGATACATTTACCTGATGCTTATTGTTCCTTTGTAGTTTAGTTTTCTATTACATAGATACCAACTGAACGCTTTGCTTTATTGATTTCCTTCCCCCTCCCAGGTATGCTAGTAGACACAAGGCACCTGTCAAGGGGACTATTATTATTATTATTATTGGGTGAGAAGCTCAAGTGTGACTTCTCTGACCGAACGAAGGCACAGCATTTATTGTTTCAAATGTGGTTCCCTTTGACAAGCTGTAGAGTGTTGGCCGTAGGGCTAGGCCTATGAGTGTGTGTGTGTGTGTGTGTGTGTATGTAACACGAGTTTTGTTTTTGTTTTTTAAAGAGGAAATTTGGACATGTTAAAGTGAACTGCGTTGCATCCTTCATCACATGAACTCCTTGTTTGGCTCTTATAACACCTTTTTTTTGTTGTTAAAGGAAAAGCCCATTTCTTTTTGTTGCATGAAAGAGTGCATTGGTATGTTTGGTTTAGTTTTAAGTATGCTGTATATCTTGTCTAAATCTTTTGAGGAGGAAGCAGCCCACTTAACGTTGGCTTTTTAAATGGACAGACTTAGCAGATATAGACATCTGGTGCTTTTTAATGCCTTTCCACAAATCTTGGAGGCTTTGAGTACTTTTTAAAAAATATATTCCTCGTGCTACTTTCCTCACAACATTGAGAAATGTAACCAGGGATGCGTCTGCTCTCCATAAAACATATAATAAAATTCTGTGCCGAATCCAAACTCTCCAGTATGTATACAACTTCCAAATGAGGACCGTGAGAAGAGCTTGGCTGGATCAGGCCAAAGGCCCATCTAGTCAAGCATCCTGCTTCCCACGGTGGATAACTGGATCCCTCTGGGAAGACCACAAGCAGGGCATGAAATCAAGAGTTCTCTGCCACTGTTGGTTCCCATCAATGAGAGGGAGGGAAGGGAAAACTAGTTCCATATGACCATTTGCGTTATCACATGGAAATGAAAAAGAAATAAACTTTGTTGATAGTTGGGAGTCCACAGTTTTGGCTCGGGTTAACCTCCAACCATTATCTTCAACTCCTAGGGTAGGAGTGGCCCTTTCCATCGCCAATCTTGTAGCACAACCTTGTGCTTCCCATATCTCAGACTTGCGCTTTCACGCTGGGCTCCGCCTCCCACGAAGGACGCTGCCAGAATCTCATCCCCCTGGGAGAGATGCATAAGAGGCGCCATGATGGGGGAAGGCGCAGAAAAGTGGGGTAATGGACGAGGTTTCTGGTAGGGAAGAACAGCAGGTGAAATGGAGAAGCCAGCAGGCTGAAATGGAAGGACTCTCGCCTCTTTCTTTGTGGATGGTTCTATAACAACAACAACAACAGCAACAATAATTTATTATTTATACCCCGCCCATCTGGCTGAGTTTCCCCAACCACTCTGGGCGGCTCCCAATCAAGTGTTAAAAACAGTACAGCATTAAATATTAAAAACTTCCCTGAACAGGGCTGCCTTCAGATGTCTTTTAAAGGTAAGATAGCTACTTATTTCCTACACATCTGAAGGGAGGGTGTTCCACAGGGTGGGTGCCACTACCGAGAAGGCGCTCTGCCTGGTTCTCTGTAACCTCGCTTCTCGCAATGAGGGAACTGCCAGAAGGCCCTCGGCGCTGGATCTCAGTGTCCGGGCTAAACGATGGGGGTGGAGACGCACTTTTAGGTATACAGGACCGAGGCCGTTTAGGGCTTTAAATGTCAGCACCAACACTTTGAATTGTGCTCAGAAATGTACTGGGAGCCAATGCAGATCTCTCAGAACCGGTGTTATGTGGTCCCGGCGGCCGCCCCCAGTCACCAGTCTAGCTGCCGCATTCTGGATTAATTGCAGTTTCCGGGTCACCTTCAAAGGTAGCCCCATGTAGAGCGCATTGCAGTAGTCCAAGCGGGAGATAACTAGAGCATGCACCACTCTGGCAAGACAGTCCGCGGGCAGGTAGGGTCTTAGCCTGCGTACCAGGTGGAGCTGGTAGACAGCTGCCCTGGACACAGAATTAACCTGTGCCTCCATGGACAGCTGTGAGTCCAAAATGACTCCCAGGCTGCACACCTGGTCCTTCAGGGGCACAGTTACCCCATTCAGGACCAGGGAATCCCCCACCCCCACCCGCCCCCTGTCCCCCCAAAACAGTACTTCTGTCTTGTCAGGATTCAACCTCAATCTGTTAGCCGACATCCATCCTCCAAATGCCTCCAGGCACTCACACAGGACCTTCACCGCCTTCACTGGTTCTGATTTAAAGGAGAGGTACTACTACTACCAATGTACTGGAGGAGCAGGAGAGCAGCACTCTGAACCAAGTCTCTCATGTCAGCTGCAGGAGCTGGAGGGGAGAGCTGGATTCTGAGCCCAGTTGCTGTTGCTATTCCTCCAAGAATATGAGGAAGTAGCCACCAGGGAAAGGATGGGTGTCCTCCTCATTATTTTAGCTTGTTGTCCCTCTTTCGGTCCCTTCTTTTTCTACCCCATCCTCCCATGTCATTCCTTTCAGTTCTCCCTTGGTATCCCTTAGCTGTTGAGTGGCATGGCAGTACAACACTGTGGGCTGGCATGGTGTCCGTCATGTGGGCTAGATGGACATTGTTCCAATGCTCTAATAATTTGATTGGGACCTGTTTAGGGAAGTTTTTAATATTTGATGTTTTATTCTGCTTTTAATCTGTTGGGAGCTGCCCAGAGTGGCTGGGGAAACCCAGCTGGATGAGTGGGGTATAAATAAATTATTATTAATAATAATCTTTGACATATTTAGTATACAAGACATAAGAACTGCTCTGTGTTAATTTTATGTGCTGTGTAAAATTTTTGACTCCCCACCCCAAAGTATTAAGTTGGAATATTTGATTCTGGGGGCATCAGCAAAGTGCATGTAATGTGGCTTGAAGACTTTATTCAAATATATTTTGAATATTGATATTAATTACATATGCACACACATTTATTACATATGCATGCACACTTCCTAGGATAGTCACCAGAAAGACTGGAGTTTGGGCTGCAGCTGGTCGTGACTAGAGTCAGTGTTGTGAGACTCTAGCAACACAAAGTGAGGCTGTTGCACTTTCCCTCTTCCTAAAGTTCTGTGGCTGCCAGCCCTTATCATTGGTCTTCATGATCTAGTACAGAGATCCCTTCCTTAAGTAATTTATCAGTAGTGGAGGAGAATTATTATTATTATTATTATTATTATTATTATTATTATTATTATTATTATTATTTATTCCCCGCCCTCCCCAGCCAAGGCCGGGCTCAGGGCAGCTCACAAGCAATAATAAAAACAAGTTGAATGAATACAACTTAAAAACAAGATTAAAATACAACATTAAAATATTAAAGCATTAAAATATTAAAATGCAGAAAGAGGGGGAGGTAATCAAATTGGCTCCAAGCTAAAGGCCAGGTGGAACAACTCTATCTTACAGGCCCTGCGGAAAGAAATCGGATCCTGCAGGGCCCTGGTCTCATGAGGCAGAGCGTTCCACCAGGCCGGAGCCAGAGTTGAAAAGGCCCTGGCTCTGGTTGAAGCCAATCTAACTTCCTTAGGGTCCGGGACCACTAGGGTGTTGCTATTTATGGACCTTAAGGTCCTCTGTGGGGCAAACCGGGAGAAGCGGTCCCGTAGGTACGAATGATTGCCTATGGGGATGGGGATTTGTGGATCCCTGCTGGTGGACCTTAAAATTAGAAAGAAATTGCCATGTGATCTGGCCTTTACTTGGCTTGCCTCCCATTGACGACAGAGAGGTTTCTGTGATTCCATGCTGGCTGTGGTCTGTGTTCACAACTCTGTGACAAAATGAGGTTGAGCAAACCTCTGTTACTTTATCTTTCCTGTTTTCATCATTCCTTAATGATTCAAATTCATAGAGTATTATAATGTATGTAAGAAACACTTTGAAACTTCAGTTTAGAGATTTTGAATTAACGAGACTGCATTTTTCAAACACATGGGGATATTCTGTTCTTTCTGTAAGCTGTAAATGTTGCTTTCATCAGCGTTCTAGGGCCTGAAAGATACTCAGAAGGCGCACTCATGCGTTAGCCAGAAATAGTTGCAATTATTTTGATTCTGTATATTGTGGAGGATTCAGCTAAGACACATCCAGATTACAAAGAAGCCCTGGGAGTTGTAGCTTTTGGGGAAGCACAAGGTGAGCTAGACAAATAGCAGTTGTGCGGGATTTAAATTGCTGTGGAATTTGGACACTAATTATTATTTTGTGTTCTGCCCTTCCTAAAAAAAAATGCTTTAGGAGGCGAATATTTCACAGAGGGCATTTTACATTTATTTTACAACATCTGAAGAGAAGTTTTTTTAATCCCTTGTGTAACCTCTCTGCTCCTAATAGTAATAGGGCTCAGTGCAACACACTTTAGTTGGTTATTGTTGCAAATCAACACTGTGAAGCGAATGTTCAAGTAGCCATGGATTTGACAAGCGGCAGAGGCTAAAGGGCCCATTCATATGACCAAGCGGGTGTTATGTGAGTGCATGTGTTGAGTGGATCTATGCTGAGTTTGGCATGTGGCATTTACCTTACCGCAAGGCTGCTGAAAAGTGGAGTGATGGCATGATAGATATAGGTTGAACTGGCAGGTGGATGGGTGATGAAGCGTTCATGTCACAAGTATGTCATGCCACACATGGCCCAAGATTTGCTGCCGCAGCAAACGAATGTTTACTACAGGGAAACCTGACTACATTGTGCAACCAATGGCATGTCAGCGTTGCGTGGCTGTTATGCTGGAATGGTCAGAGAAAGCACTAAATCAAATGTTACGTTTAAGCACATATTGCTGTGTAGCTAATAAAACATGGCCCTCCCCCCCCCGCCCCCCAGTTAATAAATGAATTATTGCATTGGGTTTCTGCTGGAAGGGATATTATGGTAGTTAATGGAATCTGTAGCTAGATAGTGCTGACAAGCCGTTCCTCATTCAAACACTTCATGTTGGATCCAGAGTAAAGTTGAGTTTATTTTTGCATTTATATCTCCTTTCCTTCAAGGAGCTCAAGGTGGCGTACAGAGCTATTGCCCTCCTCCCCATTTTATCTTTACAACCCTGTGAGGTAGAGAAAGTGACTGGCCCCAGGTTACCCAGTGAATTTCATGGCTGAGTGGGGATTTCAACTTAAATTAATGGAATGTTAGCCATGATTCGGGGGGACGCAGGTGGCGCTGTGGGTTAAAGCCTCAGCGCCTAGGACTTGCCGATCGAAAGGTCGGCAGTTCGAATCCCTGCGGCGGGGTGCGCTCCCGCTGCTCGGTCCCAGCGCCTGCCAACCTAGCAGTTCGAAAGCACCTCCGGGTGCAAGTAGATAAATAGGGACCGCTTACCAGCGGGAAGGTAAACGGCGTTTCCGTGTGCGGCTCTGGCTCGCCAGAGCAGCGATGTCACGCTGGCCACGTGACCCGGAAGTGTCTCCGGACAGCGCTGGCCCCTGGCCTCTTAAGTGAGATGGGCACACAACCCCAGAGTCTGTCAAGACTGGCCCGTATGGGCAGGGGTACCTTTACCTTTACCTAGCCATGATTCGAACATCACATTTTATGATTTTAAGCTCAGCTAACTTTACTTTGGATCCAACTCTTCTTTCTCATTCTTTACCATAGGATAAGGTTACCAGACGTCCCCGTTTCCCAGGGACAGCCCCCAGATTTACAAATCAGTCCCCTTACGAAATCCTATCATTCCGACTGAAGTTGAAAAGTGTCCCCGGATTCATTGGAAAAAATCTGGTAACCTTACCATAGGAGCCAAATCCTATTGCCCCCTCCAGTAAATATTTGAGCCCCCCCCCAAGTTGTTGGGCATTGTCATTCAAATGGTGTATGTGTACCACATCTTGTGATTAATTTTGTGGGGTGAGGCTTATCTGGTTCCCCCTCCCCCATTTTCCATTTTTATTCAAGTTGGCACCCCTGTTCCTTACTGTAACTTTGATCTCAACTATGCTTCTGAGGTAACTTGGATCGAGGGGAAAGCTTACTGTTGGATCCAGTTGGGGTTTTTTTTGGTCATGCTTTACTTTGAAATTCAGCTCGTGATGAATATGTGTATAATTAAACTGAAAGGAGCCTGTTTTAACTCCTGATAAATATTTTGGTTTGTGCAGGAGAACTTGAAGATGGGGAAGAGCGTGAAGGCCCTTGCCCTGTGCCTCCTGACAATATCTCTGTAGCATCTGACCGCTGTGATAAAGAGGATGAAAGCCCCTCTGATGGTAAGTGGTTCTCTTTGTCTCAAGGTACCATAATCACAGTGATTTGGGAGTTTTGTTGGCCGCCAGTGTCTCTGAGCTGGTGCAATTCTTGGGAAACAGATGAGCAGCGAACCATGTGGGTCTTGTTCCTTACCTTCACAAGACCCTTAAGGAACTGAAGAGCTCTCTCTAGTGGCTAAAAATAAGATACAGTGGGATTTTTAAAAAATGCACACTTGCTTGTTTGTTTCAGTAACCAAAACAGATCTCTTGGTTTTTCCTCCCTGCCCTCCCACAAATGAATCAGCAACTCATAACACTCAGATTTCTTTTGTTTAGGACAAATCTCTTCTTAATTCAGCATCAGATTCTTCCTTAATTTTATTGTACTTGTTTTATTTAGTGTATAAATAATGAAAGAGAATTCATTTGATGGATTTTTGTTTTTTGCATGTGGCACACTTGAAACCGAGCGAGTTCATAAAATATTAAATTAATTGTTCTTATGGTGTGTCCTCCTGTTAATGTACTGACGTTTCTCGATCAAACAATTTTTGGTGCTTACATTTGAACAGTACTCCCCCCCCCCGTCCAAGTTTATTATATATCAAATTTTAATCATTCTTACATTTTTGAAGATAAGAACAAGTGAATGTTCTATGGGGATCATTGCATCACTGTTTGCAGCTATCTCTTTCTGCTAGTTGACAGTGTTAATAGATCACAATTTGCATGCACATAACAGTGTATACTAATTAGTTGTTCCGAATTTTAGACTTGGAAGCGAGCAACTTTTTCTTCCTTTCTGTCATATGATGATCAAACTGTGTGGCTCCAACTCAATTGCTGTTTGAAAATAATGCTTCCCTGCAACATGCTACTCCACATTTTATGTTTTTCAGATTATTCCCTTTGGAAACATATATTGCTTTTATGAGGTATAAAATTATATCTATTGCAGAACAGGGATAAGTCAAATATGTGCATAAGTGATGAACATTCTAACAACTGATTCAGAAAACAGGATCTTTACATTTATAGAACTCTGCAATTGGAGTTCTCTTCTGCGGAATTCAACTTGCGCTACAGTAAAGGAAAAACGAGCAATAAAATAACCTTTAGCTTTTGACTGCCCCTTTTATATTTGTTGGCAAAACAGATTCTATGCAATTTTTAGATGAATCTCTCCCCCCTCTCCCCCTGGCATTAAACGGCACAAAGACAGAAGTGGTTTATATTGTAACAAAATATGCAGCTGTGTTTTCTGCCTATGGCTTATTGCACACTGGGCATAATGAAGGGGTTGCGAGAAATGTTTTCTTGCTTGTTTAAAAATGGACAACCGTTTTTGTTTGCAAAACCAAATTTGACGGTGCTGCTGCTCAAGTATTAAGTACCACCGATATTAATGTGCGGGTCATCTGTTGGAGAAGTTTCCAACTTTGTTGCTGATTTTATTTATTTATTTTTGATTTTTTTTTATGCCGTCTTTCAGTTAAAAAATAAAAATTCAGGGTGATGTACGTCACCATCCAAAGGTGAATCAGACATTAAAAACATTATCGGTTATTAAATGAAAAGTAAAGACGCAACACCCCCTTTGCTCCTTCCTTTCCTAGTCTGGGCAACCGGTTGTGGAGTGGCTATTTTAGTTTTGGTTTCTGCTCAGGTTGGTGGGGTTTTTTTGGAGGGGGGGTTGGAGAGAAACTAAGTGTAAGCGCTGATCAGTTTGTAATGCTAAGGCAGCTGCTCCATGGTTTGTTTCACAGCTGGGGGAGGATGTGTAGCAGGTGCATTTGAGCAGTGTACACTAGCATGCTGCTCATTCAAGTTAAACCATAATTTCAGACTATGGTTTGCTGTGATATACAAACTAAGCAATTATGAATTTTGCAGTTTGTCTCTCGGTTAAATATATCAGATTTATTCTTCTCTGGTGCGAATTGTGTTCGCTTTGCTCTATGTCAGACATTTTGATATCCGCTCCGTAAGTTAAAATAAGCAAATCTGTGTTAATCTCTACGTAGCCAGCAGATCGCGAAGGCTTCTGTGTACAGAGAAAGGAGTTACATTTAAGGTCAACTTCCACCAAATTGAGCCCATTGTTTCTCTTCAGACTTGTTTCAGTTGTTTGTGCTTTTGTTGGCATTCAGTGTTTTTAAATGCACAAACTTTGTTTCAGTATCTCCATGCACACCTAAAATATTCAGATTCAGAAATGGGTGTTAATATTGCAAGAACACTTATTGAGAAGAATGAAATTGCTATATGTCCCAGTAAATTGTTTTTCTCCATTTAAATGGAAACCACTACACTCAGTAATTATTGCACACCTAAAGAATTAAAGCACCATTTTCAAGTTTTTAAAAATAAATAAATCAACTTTTGATTTGACTTTGGGGCTTTGTCGAAAGATAAGTGAGAATGTGTAGCAAAAATCTGCTTGCAGGACTGTAGGTACATTGTCGCATTGGAAAAAAATCCTGCCTTTTTGTCTGACCTTTGACTAACAGTGTGCATTAATTAGAAAGAAGGTAATTATTTTTAACAGTAACTACAGTATAACTAAGTTAGCCCAGGTCATCAAAAGGCCTTTTTGTCAAATCTGATGAAGTTGTTTTGTCCTTTCGGTTGTCGCCAAGTGTTCGGCATGAACTCGGGATCCAAACGTTGATTGATTATATAAGCTATAAACATGTGTTTGTTTTATTATGTCGATAAATTTCTGTACGGCTTGAAAATATCAACACTGCCCCCTCCATATCTCTATATGTATTTAAAGTCTGCCTCCTCAAGCCCACCCCCACTTTGTTTTCTAACAAATATCCCCCACCCCACCGTTTCCTTGGTTCAAAAGTTCATCCCATTCCCCAATGGCCACCTAATTTTCCAGTTATTCCCTCCAGCCATATGTGTTTGGGTTTCTTTTATGGTTTATTAGGTACTGTAGTAAAGTGGCATAAGTTATATCTTCTAATGAAATTCAAGCGCACTTCAGTGATGCTCTGTCTTGATTGCCGGCAGCAATTAAATTGCACGGGAGGAGAAGCCTGCAGAGTCCCAGACACCTTAGAGAAAGAGTTTCAGCAAGATGAGGGGAAGGTGAAAAGAATTGCCAGGGAACATGCCTCGGAAGAAAGCAAGATGCAGAATTCTCGCCAGACACCCTGTTCCTGGCCGGCCTTTATTTTATTGGCTCGCAGCCTGATTGATAGCCAAATCATAACTTGCTATATGCTAACAGGCAGAGTTCACTGGTAGGTTATTGTGAACTGATAAAGGGTTAGATGGAGTTTTGATTTTCACACTGGAGCCGGCTGCACCAGATTAATGGAATTTCAATGAGAGGCTGGAGTAGTTGCCGCTTTGTCAGAAAAACGGATGGAGATTCTATAGTCATGCCTGCTCATTAATACCAGTTGTCTGAAAGGTGTGGTACTTCTCTATACAAAAGACTCCAGATAATTGATTTTTGAATAGGATTTTTTTTAAAAAAAACAAACAAACCACTTATTGACGACCGGGTTTCTTGCAAAACAAATGACAGGATCTTGTATAGTACAACAGTGTTGCGCGTTCGTTGTTTTTCTTAATACGTCTGTGGTGAGGAATAGACCTTGACTTGATGGTGCTATAACCATTCCTTTGATATACTTGGAAATCAGAAAAGCTAAGGGGTGTGGTTTTATTTGCAATACATTGTTAGCATTGCTGTTTTCTTGAAAAGAGACGTGCTATTTCCCCTCTTCTCCCCCCCCCCAAAAAAAATATCGAAATGCAAACACATCTACAGATTTATAACCGGGATCATTTTATCTTTAAACAGAGAAAAACTGCAGCAGTTTTACACGGCAAACTTTTCTCTTACATGCAAGCTGGTCTAAGCTCAACTCAGTCATATGTGTGCCGATGACTGCACAGAGAAATGCATGCATACACTACAGTTACAACTATGTATGGGCATCGAGTGGTATACAAATTTAATAAATAATAACAATAACTAGTAGCAGGTTTCATGATTGTAGCACCCTTTCCTTCCTGCTTCTGCACTTGCAGGAATTGATGCTGAGTATAGCTATCTCCTTTATACAGTGGTACCTCGGGTTAAGTACTTAATTCGTTCCAGAGGTCCATTCTTAACCTGAAACTGTTCTAAACCTGAAGCACCACTTTAGCTAATGGGGCCTCCTGCTGCTGCCGCGCCGCCAGAGTCCGATTTCTGTTCTTATCCTGAAGCAAAGTTGTTAACCTGAAGCACTATTTCTGGGTTAGCAGAGTGTGTAACCTGAAGCGTATGTAACCTGAGGCGTATGTAACCCGAGATACCACTGTATTGACTTTCTCCCCCGCACCTTGACTTAATCTGAGATGAACCCCAGCTCCTCTAGAGCAGGCTTCCTCAACCTTCGGCCCTTCAGATTTTTGGACTACAATTCCCATCATCCCTGACCACTGGTCCTGTTAGCTAGGGATCATGGGAGTTGTAGGCCAAAACATCTGGAGGGCGGCAGGTTGGGGATGCCTGCTGTAGAGGATGTGGGACAAGCGGAAAGTATCCTTTTTCTTACCATGTGCAGAGGCTAATAATAAGAGGGAAGAGGGGCAGTGACTCAGAGTTCTCCTAGGGTGCCAACTACCCTTACTTGCACTGAGCTAATGGACAGCCACAGGTTCTCAGTCCTGTAGGAGTTGTAATCATAATAAAGCACAATTCAGGTTTAGGACTGTGTTCTACAGCACTGTTGATGAAGGTGTACTGGGTTGATTCCTAGTTCACTATTTGCTTTGTGGAACTTTTGACCCCTATTAGATTGTAACTTGTTTTCACGAACACTTTTTTGCCATCCTTTTTTCTTGCCATCAAGGATCTATACTGGCTTGCAGCCACCTTGCATTTATGACTTCTCCAGAGTTTTCCTTCTGCTTTGTATCGCCAAGCTTCTAAGGGTAAAAACATGTTCCGTACCTGTATTGGTTCTAGGGGTTGCTCGTGCGTAAACCAGTGCAACACCTGGCTGGGTTGCCTGAGTGAACCTTTTCTGTCCGGACAGCCACTCACCCGTGGCTGTCTCAATCGCTGGCAGAATCCGTCAGTGGACGTTTCTTGAACTTCTTTGAGCTCTTTGACGCCTAGTCTCCTCCTACTCTCCCTGCGCGGAAGCCTTCTGCGCAAGGAGGGTGTAGGCAGCGGAGGACCCTTACTCTCCCCGCTGGTCCCCGGCAAGGAGTCATGGGACCGCCTCGCCGATTCCCCCATCTGCCCCCCTTCTCCACTGGTGCTACGCTGATTCTTTTCCCCAGAAGATGGGCTGCCTTTCCCCATCCCAGGACGCTCTCTGGGACCCCTCCGGAGCCCGCTCTCTCCCTCCGGCCCTGATGGCAGTTCCCTGGCAGTACCCTTTTGGCCATTGTTGGCCAAATCCTCCTCCTCATAGTCTGCTAAATTTTACACTTCAGTTGTTTGAGACATCTTTCATTGCTTCTGAACCCTTCGTTTGTATTTCACTTCGATGCATCACACTGCACCGCTTCTCGGTTTCCTTTGCAGCCCCAGCAAGGCCATCATGTTTCATTGTAAATAGTTGGCTATGGGCTTTATAGCAGCATGCGAGTGGTAGAACCTGTGACCAGCCTTGTCTGACATACTAAAAAATGTCTTAAAGCGAGTGATGTTTCAGGGAAGCAGTGGTATTACCTTTGCTTGGCTTTTTGCTTTTTGCAAGAAGTTGGGAAAGAGACTCAGAAACAACACTGGGCATCATGTCTTGTTTCTTGGAAAAGTAATGGAGAAAGGGTGTCACACTTGTCTAGTGTTCCCTTTTCTGCTTCAGATAGTATTTCAGCCTTAATTGTGTAGGTTGCTTGTGGGCATCCCATTGACATCTGACTGGCCATTGTGATAACAGAATGCTGGATCAGATGGTCCTACGGCCTCATCCAGCCGGGCTGCTTTTATATTCTTATGAAAAGTTTAGGTGGTTTAAGCTGTGCAATGAAATAGCTTTCTGCATGCTGGGTCACTGTGCGTGGGGAACTTTTTCCAGCTTGAGGGCCTCATTCTATTACAGCTAAACTTCCAGGAGTCACGTATTAGTAGCATATGAGACCAAAGCTAAAAGTGCAAATTCACTTGCTTTCATGGTCATCTGTTCATACACAGAGATTGCTGACATACAGTGGTACCTCGCAAGACGAATGCCTCGTAAGACGAAAAACTTGCAAGACGAAAGAGTTTTTCGTTTTTTGAGTTGCTTCGCAAGACGAATTTCCCTATGGGCTTGCTTCGCAAGACGAAAACATATTGCAAGTTTGTTTCCTTTGTCTTGCAAGTTTGTTTCCTTTTTCTTAAAACCGTGCATTCAGGGGGTGCAGTTGCGACTTGACTTCAAGGAGCAACTCATAGCACGCGGTGTGGTAGCCTTTTTTCAGATTTTTGAAGACTTTGGTGATTTTTGAAGCTTTTCCAAAATCCGTGCTTTGCAAGACGAAAAAATCGCAAGACGATTCCAAAAGGACATTATAAATAATGAGTATAAAATTCTGTCAAAAATGTATAAGATATTGCTGGAATGGAATACGAAAGATGAAGAGGTCAAATCGGTAATGATACAGTGGGCAAAGGATTTTGGGTACAATATTCAATTTGAAGATTGGGAAAAACTGTGGAAAGAGCATTTAAAATTTACAGCATGTATTACACTGAAGGAGAATGTGATGAAAATGTTTTATAGATGGTATATGACACCTGTAAAATTAGCAAAGATGTATAAGGTTGATAACAAATGTTGGAAGTGTAAAGACAAGGAAGGGACATTCTTTCATCAGTGGTGGGAATGTAAGAAAGTGAAAAGTTTTTGGGAAATGATATATAATGAGTTGAAAAAAATGTTAAGATATACTTTTGTGAAAAAACCCGAAGCTTTTCTTTTAGGTATGGTAGGAAAGGACATCAGAAGAAAGGACTGTAAGCTTTTCCAGTATGCGGTAACGGCAGCCAGAATCCTGTTGGCTCAGAAGTGGAAACAAGAGGAAATACCGACGATAGAAGAATGGAGACTAAAAATGATAGACTATGCAGAACTGGACAAATTAACTGGGAAAATTAGATATACTAAAGATCAAAAGTTCATCGAAGACTGGGGGAAATTTGTGGATTATCTGAAAAATATATGTGGTGTGAATACAACGCTAGCGGAATTTAAAGAGGCACTGTAAAAAAAGAAAATAAGTATTGTTTATGAGAAATAATAGGAGTAAGGAGGAAAAATGGCAATACGAAAGAAGGGAATGTGTATTAAAGGTGTAACTACGGATGATTGTCAGAGACGTTGAAGGAAGTCAAAAAAATAACTATGATTTGTTGTATGCGGGATTGAACGAAGAATTGGAGGGAAATTTATAAAATGTATAATAATAAAAATTATCATAAAAAAAAGAAAAGAAAAAATCGCAAGACGAAAAAACTCGCAGAACAAATTAATTTCGTCTTGCGAGGTACCACTGTATCCCTTTCTCTGCCATAGGAATTGGGATTTTTAAAAGCCTCCTATTGGAGTGGAGGAGAATCTTCTTTGAGATTTTAGCGTTGGAGGAGGGTTAAACTGTGATCTCAACGAGATCGTTCCCCCATAGGGCAATTATGCTTGAACAAGGTTCCCATTGGCCCCAGTAGGATATTAACCCCCCCCCAATTGTCTTGCGAGGGAGGCTACAGGGAGGCTAGGGGAGGCTACAGGCCTTGTCTCCAAAGCCATAATGCAGAAGCTCTTGCCTTTAAACTTCCATGCTTGCTTTTGAGTTTTCTCAGTGATTTCTTGCCAAACGAGTAGAGCACAAAATGCAGCTTCACGGTGCACATATTTCCAATGCCTGTAGGAAGCTTTTCATGGCAGTGCTTAGAAATACATTTAACTAATCCCAATAATTGCCAGCTACCAAATTAGGAGATGCTGCATTGTCAATCACAAAAAAACATTATATCTCATTCTATTCCATTTCCATTGGCAGTTAACTTGTCATCAGAATGGATGAGAACCTGATCACCTAACCAGGTGCTTGATAGTTAGGAGAAAGAAGTTTCTAAAGTAATCTTGGGGGGGGGGGAGGCTGCAGAGAGTTGGTGATAATTGATTTACTCTATCACATCTAACTATTCATTGTTTTCATTACTACTTCCCTTGGGCAGTGATCACAGGATCAGGCTGCCAGTCTGTGGGCATAATTTTTCCAGTAATGCCATCTGGCTCATTGGCACTTGAAGTTGTGATGGCTCCTTTGCTGTTGCAATGGACTTTGTCAAATGGCTAGGCAGTTGATTAGAGTTCTTCTGCTAGTGGCTGCTAATTTTCCTGTACTATTGATTTTAATTGGTAATTGTATGCACTTTTCATCCCACTTGTGGACACGTTGAGAATTCAGTACTGTACTGGAGACATTTTGGGAGGATATTATATTGTTTGCCTGTAGTTTGCTTCTAAGAAGTTCAGGTTCCACAATTATTCTGATGCTTCAGCAGAGAAATTAACCCTTCTGGAGTTATCTATACTGATAATGGAAACTATGCTTGATCATTCTGGAGAATACTTTTTATAGTCTATGTGTTCATTTTGCATCGGTAGACAGTGATGCTCCAGATACTGAAAATTTCTGTAATGGATGAGGGACATAACACTTAACTGCAGTCAGCGTTAATCCTGATTTGTTAAGTTTCCTAAACATACAGTGAAACTGTGGTGTAATTCTGCCTGAGCTGAGCATTGCTTTTAGAGGGCATGTACAGGAAGACATTAATGGGGCCTCCTGGTCACATTTCAAGCAAAGAAGTGGTGAAGTGGGAAAACTGCCTCCGCTACGCTGCAGCAATGCACATACATAAGAAACAAAACGTAAGACACAGAAAGGCTACAAGATCACAAAAGCAGCACAGAACAATACCTTTTAGAAAAGGTATTTTAAAGCAGCTGAGAAACAATAAGATAGGGAGAATTTGGGAGCAACACAAAGTTGCCCTCTTTCTGGTAGTAGCTGTCTCCTACAGAAGTTGGGGTACTTGCAGAAGATTGTCTATTGAAGAGCTCAGTGTAGTCTACACATGGTGCCCCAAATTTACCTGTGTGCATGTGCTCACAAAGCAGATAGCCAATACCTCTAGAGCAGGCATAGGCAAACTCCGGCCCTCCAGATGTTTGGGATTACAATACCCACCATCCCTAGCTAACACGAGCAGTGGCCAGGGATGATGGGAATTGTAGTCCCAAACATCTGGAGGGCCGGAGTTTGCCTATGCCTGCTCTAGAGCCTGGCAACCTATGAAGGATTTCTGGCCCCTTAAGAAATAGACCGGCTCCCAATAATGTGGAGGTTAGCCATCTGTGCCTTAGCTGGTGCATCCTCCCATTAATATATATGCATTAGATAATTTTCAAGAATTGGAATTATAAAGCACAATACAGCTTGCATGTACTATAAAAGTATAGTCTCTCTCTTCATTCAAATTCTTCATTGTTATTTCCTCTTCTAAAATTATGCCAGTATTTGGGGGGGGGGGGTGTGAATCCCGATACTGTATCTGTTTTATCAAAGCACTTAATGAAAGGGTAGGTTTCATTATAGGCTACGCTTAACGCTATTCCTTAAACCCTAAGCAACAGCTTTCATTCGGATATATTTCGTCACTGCGTGTATTTCCTTGCTGCAGTCGGTGAAGCACTCTGATTATGTGCAATATTTAATGGTAATTCTGCAGAGAGACACTGCTGAAAAATCATACTTGAGAATTACACTCAAGACTTGGAAGAAGGATTTTGCCTTCACTTTGCAGCTTGCCTGCCAAAGCTTAAAATGGACCTGGACGGTAAGTGAATTAAACTCGCATTCAGTAGCAGGGATGCAAAATTCATTATGAAGAAGGGATCCCATAGAAAACCGCTAACCTGTCCTTGGATATTCTAGGTGCGTTCAGCCTAATGACGGTACTGGGATCCAAACCTTCTCATGCATCAATGGAAAGCAGCCCTGTGTGGATCCAGCTTGTGTGTGGAAGGGTTGCTGATTCTCAATATGGTCCCATATGGCCTCACCGGAGCAGCTTTTGGAGGGGCTGCAGCAGGAAAAGGGAGTACATATATGCAACATTGTGCAAGGCTATTTGGATCCCAGCCCATGTGTTCAATTTGTGTGCATTAAAGTTTAGGCTGTTCAGCAAAAAACAACAACGTCCCTCTGTGGAAGGTTTATAATCAGCAAGTCGTGATTGGTTATACATCCTTTCTGAAATTGCATCATATCTTTTCAGCTGTAACTAAAACGTGCAGCTTAAATGCTTCCTCTAATCAATTGTATAGGATGCTGCCAGACCATTAAGATTTATGCCACCGTCCATTAAAAAAAGAAAAGAAAAAGGAAAATCCACGGAAATGGTTTGTTTCACTCAAACGCGGAGATAGGAAATTCTGCCGCATTTTTCTTTAGAATCACAGGGAGCTCGGTGACCTTTTGTGGCAAATTATGTAGAAAGAAAATATTTATATTCATTTAAAATAACCTCCGTGAAGAAATAGTCTCATTACCCTGTTTGATCAATTTCTCGTAGCCTGAGCTGTAGCATGCTGCTGTTGCCATTGGGTGATGGAATACACTGAGAAGTGGCTAATGGTGATGATGCTCATCAGGACAGAGTTCAGCCAGCGGTCAGCAACAAATAATTCAAGACTGTTTCTAAGTTTGTGGCTGGTGGAATTTGCTTTTCGCCCCAAGCCAGCAGCAGTGCTGAGCTGGGCTATTTGATTACAAGGGGCATATTTGCCTCTTAGCAACTGCACATTTGCACAACCGACAGAACTATACTGTCTCCAATGGGTCTTTCTCCCTCCCACCCCCCCCCAAACCCCCTTTTTTGTGATGGTGGAATAATGCTTTATTGTTTCCTGACAGGCAAACGATGCCTTAGTTGTTCCATAAGAGTCTACAACCAATTTTGTATTTGTCCTTTGTAGATTTCTAGTGGTTGCATTGTTGCTGAAAAAAAATGGTTGGGGTGAAGATGTTTGCAGACAGAGCGTTGAGGTCGTATGTTTCTAGCTGCCGAGTTTATAACGCGCTATGTTTTACCGGCAAAGTCAAAATGATGTGTTCTCATCACAGTTTGAAACAGCTTTTCTCAGATATTAACCTTTCCCACTCACAATAAGGCTTTTAATACCCATGTGTGTTATCTCGCGTAGCACTTCAGTTCTCTTTGACCATAATAATACTGCATCTATGTGTTTGGTTATTATGGTAATATGTAAAGAATTTACAATTTCCACAGGAAATGGAGCCTCTGGGAAAAAAACGTGTCAGGAGATGAAAAGTATTTATAACCCAAATAGTTAAGGCACAACTGAGTGAAGAGGGTTTGGGAAAGACGCTTTGAGTTTTATGACCTCAACAAGCCAGACCAGGAAATCGCACACTGGTTTTTATAGCTTTATGGCTTTCTTCACTCCTCAGCTGTGTTCTGACTTTCGGTGTATTCATAGTCAAATTTTTTGGAAGAATTTTCTTTTCGGCCACTGTGATTTTTCTTAATAATTCGATTATAACAGAACAAGGAGCGCATTGTCACATGGGGTGTATATTCATATTGTTGTCATATTTAAAAGGGATTGGTAAGGGAGAGATTATTACTTTTACTATAGGACTTGAATATTTGATTTTAGATTTTAGTATTGAAAATTTAGGAATCTATAGAACACACCCCAGTGTATTTTTAAAAAATGTTTAAGATTTCCAAAGTTAAAATAGTAAAGTAATTCTGTACATTACAATGGCTCTGCAATATCTGACAGGAGTTTTGCGCTACATGAAACCATTTGTAAATATTATTATTTTGTTTATTGCTCCTCCTTCACCAGCAGCTCGCAGGGCAGATTACAATTTAAAATTCCGTATTAAAAACAGTGAAAACAAATTGCAGCCACAGGAATAAAGACAGGATTAAATATATAAGAGTCCACTTAAAATACTAATTTATTGGAATTGTTATCAGAGTACATCACTAATACAGACGTCTTGATTTGGCTAAAGAGGACTGGTGTATTTCCAAACCCCTTTGTAGGGTAACACAAACCCACACACACACGGTATGGAGCTGATATAGTCTGCAATGCACGTATCTGGGAGTAAAATCCTATTGAACTCAACTGAGCAGGATTATGCAGCTAGTCGGTTTTATTTTTGCACGGTAGAAAGTTAGGCGCATCTCACTAGCTTTACATGTATTTCTGACATATATTTTAGCATTGATGTGAACTATTTCAGCTTTACTAATTTTTCTAAAAAGAAAATGAGAACTGTCATGCTAGACTTTGAATACCGGTAAGAGATGCATAGATCATAGCATTTTAATGGCGTGTAAAATTATTTGCTAGTCAACAATGTGAAAGGTTCCCCCCCCCATCTTTGTTTATAGTTATAACAATGCAGTATTAAAACTGAAGTGCTATTACTGTATGCTGAAGTGAAAATTAGCTGGTTGATTTTTTTTCTGCCTCTTTGAAAGGAGCTTACATAGCATAATTCAGAGAAGCTTCCCCCGCCTCCCTGCTTCTCTGATTCACAAAAGAACTTTTCCTTTGAGGGGTTCCCACATATGCACTTGGGCACCAATTAGGTTTCGCTTTGTGGAATGTGGGTAGTTGTATGTGTTTTAGTGAGTTATTTCTTCAGAGTATTTTAATACAACACAGTTAACACGATACTAATATTTTGAAGTGCTTCCTAGGATATAATCTGTGATCTAGATATATTATCATTGTGTTAACATCAAACGCAGCTGCCTCTTGGGTAGAACTTAGGAAGCTGTCGCAGTGGTACTGTGAACCCACGAGAACATTTTAAAGCCAGGAAATGAGGAATAGCCTATCTAATTAAAGTGACAAAGGGGTTTTTTTTGGCTAGGAAGATGTAATTAACCAACTTGGTGTTTGGCCAAAATGCTGAGGTTAAATCCCCCAGTCTTGCTAATTAGACTTTTCAGTTTCATTAACAATCAGTAAAACTTGATTTTCTGAACAGCGTCCTAAGCGCACTCTGTTCCATCTTGGAAATTCCTTTTGTATTGTTTTCAGGCTGCATAAGATAACCCACCTTGTCTTTTGCGAGCAAAAATAACTGAAGATTTCTGATTTCAGATGTTTGTTATGTTCTCTTCAGAGGACAGTTTCCCTGAATGAACAAGGATGATACATCGGCAGAACTGCATTAATGCACCATCTTTTGGATTATGAACCACATGTGGGAGGAAAAGGGGTCTGTGTACAGTTTCTGGGACCTCAAACATCCTTCCTAGCACTGAATCGGGAACCACTTCTTGCACAGTGCCAACATAGTCAGCACTGTCAGTTTTGACAGTGCTGACTATCTGTGCCAGGGGAGCAAATCCTGGGCCTTTCTTCAGACATTTGAACAGTGTTGCTGTGAGAGAGGTGGCTGTCTGGGTAGGCATGCACAAACATGTATACAGGTGTGTTCATGAGGCCTCTTGTTGTTTCCAGACCTTCAAAGGCAGAGCTTTCTAACGCATATTTCATTCCATTTATTATGACAGCTTTAGTGAGATTAGCTCACCTTCCTCCTGCGTCCCCAAATGCCGTCTGAAACAGAATAGCCACTGGGTTTATCTGGAGATGAGCAGAGAAGCTACTGGGTGACAGGGAGAGCAAAATGGAGGAAAGGATGGCTCCTCTGGGGAAGGCAGTCTAGCCTTGCCTGGAGATATAAAACGGAAACAGCATGGTGAACTCCTAGTAAGTTCAGTGGCTGTTGGAGACACGTGTGTGTGTGTGTGTGTGTGTGTGTATAAGGCATGCGCCTCTTTTGACCCACCCCCTAGGGAAAAGTAATAAGAGAAAGTCTCTTGAGTAGCAGAATTGCTTTTTGACAGCATTTGACCAGTCCTATCGCTCTGCCGTTTGGAAAATCCATTTTCTAAAATGGCAAGCTGGACCGTACTGCAAGCACCACCCCTCCTGCTGATTGGTGGGCATGTCACTAGTTTATATAACACACAATAGAATTTTACAATTATGCTTCCAAGTTAGTACTGGTTTTTTTAATCTTATTTTTTTAATTTTCAAGACTTTAATATGAAGTTAAAATAGCAACCCATGAAAACACTTGAGTTGGGTGTTGAATTTCACCAAAGTAAGAAAAGGATATAAATGTCATAATAAATAATAAAATTCCACTTGGCTGGGACAAGTTATAGTTCCTTATGCAAAATGTCATTGTTCAATCCATCCAGGTAGGTGGACTGGTACGCCTATTGTAAACCTTTGCAATGCTCTTATATATTCTTTTGTGGTTATTTTTATGTCAGGAATCACTTTTCTGCTCTGTTCTGCTGACTTCCATTAATGCCATCTGGTTTTTATTTGCATACCGGTCTCCTTCGAGGAAAGGCATTTGGACCTTTTTTAGTTCGTATTTTTAAAAAAGTAAAATAAGGGAAAGCATAGTCAAAATTATATGAAACAACGAGTGCTGTGAAGAAAATGTTTGGTAAGAAATTGGAGTCTCTCACACAATGCTAGAATTCAGCACCATTTAATGAAGTCAGTTGGCAGAAGGTTTAGGACTGAGAAAAAGGAAGCACTTGTCACACAACACATAATTGACTTATGGCATTCATTACCACAATATGTGGTGATGGCCACTGGCTTAGATGACATCAAAAAGGGTTAGATACGTTCATGGAGGGTGGGTCTATCAACAGCTATTAGCTATGATAACTAAATGAAGACTCCATAAACGGAGGCACCATATTTCTGAATGCCAGATGGTGTGGACAAACAGGGAACTGCTATCATACTCACAATCATCTTGTTAGTTCCCAGAGGCCTCTGGCTGGCTGTTGAAGACAGGATGATGTACTAGGTCAGCCTTGCTAACCTGGTGCCCTGCAGATGTCCGGGGCTGATGGGAGCTGCATTCCAAAACATCTGGACGGTGTGAGGTTGGAGAAGGCAGATTTGGGTGGCTCTTGGTATCTCCTTCAGCAAAATCACATTATGTTCTCATGCGAATGGTGTTCGATCACGTTCATCCTAAGGAGCTCCCTGCTGTATTTTTGTAATTGTCATTAACCTTGAGGTTTTCACTTATTTTGTAACTTGTGATCCCTTTAAGCACTTCTGTACATTTTGATGGCAACCACCAAAGACTCTGAAGCTACTGAATGTGCTACGAGGATGTGGCACTAGCTGTACAAGGCGGAATCAGGAGCATCCAAGAGCCCCAAATGGTATTGGGATTGCTTGTAGACCGAGGAGCAAACTGTGCCACGTTTGAAAGTAGTGCAACGCAGAAAAGTAGCAGTTTACATTACTGAATACCCTCTGAGGCCATGCTATGTCGGAGGGTGGGACTGGCTTTCCTTTAAACAGCCGTGGCCATATCTGCAGGTGGTTATTCATTTGTTTATTTGATTTATTTCTTACCTTTCCTTCAAGGAGCTCAAGGTGGCATTCATGCTTTGCACCCCTCCTATTTTATTCTCACAACAAATCCTATAAGGTAGGCCTACGATAAGAGCCAGTGACTGGCCCAAATTCACTCAGTGAGCTTCATATCTGAGTAGGGATTTGAACCCTGGTCTTCCAGCTCCTAGTCCAGCACTCTTAAACCGCTATACTGCAATGGCTCCTTGCCTTCTGTGTGTACGTATATGCACTTCCGATTTTTCTGTTTTACCCGGTGTTCTATAAACAACAACAACAAATTTGGCACATCCCAATAGTAATTGCATGACACCTGGAACTGCATCGTCTGTGGTGTTTTAAATAAGAGTTCTTGCATCCTGAGCAAACCTATTTTTTTAATCACTGCAAAGTGAAAACGCCAAGCGTTAATCAAGTTGAATCGAGACCAGACTGGAGCCATGATGCAGTTGGAGGTATTGGTGAATTGTGTGTGTGTGTGTGGTGGGGGAGAAACACATTTTAATTTCAGCCTGCCTCAGAATCAGCAACTTTCATGTTTTTACATGAGCAGGCAGATGCTGGCAATGATGTAGTGCGGCACATACTAGCAGCAGGGCTCTCCCACTGCTGACAGGAGAAAACACCTCATCTTCTCTTTCATGTTAATCTGGACTTCTGCTTAATAGCTGCTCTGTTGTATTCGCAATGCTGTGGGTGGTGCGATGTGCTCATGAAATTGCTACGTATGCTTGTTTCTCCTCAGCAGTTACAAGAAAGGAACACTGTGGTGTTTGCAGGTAGGGGGAAAAAAGCAAGTACATAAACCTTAACGGACGGTGGAGCTCTTTATGCATTTCAGAGCAGGGCTGTTGTGCTCTGAAGCAAGGGACAACATTTGGGAACAGGGCACATGGGGCTTAGGTTTTCCACTGCACTGTGTGTGGATGCGAAACACCCTGGTGATGATGCGTCTGTTTGGATTCCCGGATAATCAGAAGAGCAGATGCAACACAAGTGCTTTGAAGAAGCATACGATTGTCACTGTCCTCAGACCCTCCAAGTGTCCTTATTTTCCCAGGACAGTGCTGGATTTACAGAAGCAGTCCTGTTTTCTGATTCGATCCCAGAATGTCCTGCTTTTCCTTAGGGCATCCCTGTTTACATTGGAGAAATGTTGGAGGCTATGGAGTTATCCGACCCCTGAGCCGCCTGAAGGCAGTCTTGTACAGTGGAACCTCGGAAGCCAAATGCCTGTAAACTCAAACATTTCGGCTCCCGAATAATTGAAAACCAGAAGCGATTGTTCCGGTTTTCAAATGATTTTTGGAAGACGAATGTCCGGCATGGCTTCCGATTGGCTGTGGGATGCTCCTGCAGCCAATCAGAAGCCGTGCCTTGGAAGTTCAGCGTTTTGGAAGTCAAATAGACTTCCGGAACGGATTCTGTTCCACTTCCAAGGTATGTCTATATAGGGAAGGTTTTTTAAATGTTTAATGTTTTATTCTGTTTTTATATATATTAGAAGCTGCCCACAGTGACTGGGGCGACCCAGTCAGATGGGCGGGGTATAAATAGTAAAAGTATTATTATTATTATTATTAAATTAGTATTATTGAATATTATTACTATTTTCATCCGAGAAATGTTGGAGGGTATGTATCCTATGGTAAATGCCTGGCACAGGACTGGCAGTCTCTTCCTTTTAGAAACTCTAAACTAATATACATGTTGATAGAGTAGAAACAGGAAATTTGGTCTTGAAGCCAGAAGTAATAGGAGTGATTTGGGCGCACTCTAGAGGCAGGAGGAAAGACTGAGCCAACTTGATACTGTTATTATTCCACAGTGGCATAATTGCCATTAGGATGAAATTGATTCCTTTTTGAGGGAAGAAAAAAAAAAAATTGTGGGAGAAACTTCTTTAAAACCCGCCACACATTTATCTTGTGAGATTATACTTTCATTCTGGTGATGAATGTTTGAATGGGAGAATTTGATGGAAACCTTTCAGTATTAAATTCTGAAATATGGAAAAATCCTACCAAACACTTCCAGATTGCCTTCTGTCTGTCTGCCTCGCAAAAGACCCTCAGTTAAATGGACCATCCTTAAATGGTGTCATTAGCTCAAATTGAAAAGACAGAGCCCGAAGCGAAATAATTTAATTGTCTTAAAAGCACTTCCTACTTTGGGTGCGAAGATCTCAAAGCACTTTTTGTCGCCAGGTAATTTATCTAAAAAAAATTCTTCTTCGAATTCTCTGTCAGATTGCCGAAAAGTAATTTTCAGCTTTCATTAAAGTTTGAGGTTCTGAAATCTTTTCTCGATACCTACAAATTGTTGGGGAAAGTTTCATCTCGCCCCCTGCTCCCCATACTAAGTTTCCTCATGCTCCTGGTACTTAGAAGAGATGCTTTAAATGTCAAGGATCGCGGGTAAAATTCATGCCTGAAATGAACGTACCTATAGAGCACATGCTGTACATTCCAGGAGTCTATGGTTTAACCTCTGGCCTCTCCAGTTAAAAGCACCAGGAAGCAGTAAATGGGAAAGCCCTTTGCTCAATAACCTGGATACTGGGACCATATAACACCAGTCCTGAAAGACCTACATTGGCTCCCAGTACATTCCTGAGCACAATTCAAAGTGTTGATGCTGTCCTTTAAAGCCCAAAACAGCCTCAGCCTGGTATACCTGAAGGAGCATTTCCACCCCCATCGTTCAGTCCAAACACTGAGGTCCAGCTCCAAGGGCCTTCTGGCGGTTCCCTCATTGCTAGAACTGAGGTTATAGGGAACCAGGCAGAGGGCCTTTTGGCAGTGGCGCCCACCCTGTGGAATGCCCTCCCATCAGAAGTCAAGAAAATAAACAACTATCTGACTTTTAGAAGACATCTGAAGGCAGCCCTGTTTAGGGAAGCTTTTAATGTTTGATATTTTATCACTTTTTTATTCTTTTGGTAGCCGCCCAGAGTGGCTGGGGAAACCCAGCCAGATGGGTGGGGTATAAATTATAAATTATTATTATTATTATTATTATTATTATTATTATTATTATTATCTGACCCCTTCTTCCCTGGCAGGGAATAGGACGCCATTTTGGGATCTGCCATAGGTGCCAAAATGTCTTGGGTCAGCTCTTCCCGGAGTAAGTTTTGCCTTGCCAGTAAGTTTAGACCCAGGGAGTCACCAGCCTTTTTCAACCAAGGGGCACATTTTGAATTTCTAGAGAGTGCTCGGGAGTGCCAGTCACAAAATGGCTGCCTTGCGGGGCATGGCATAACACAATAGAGAGTACGGTCATGATGAAGTTTTTTCCATAATTGTATTTTCATACCAGAAATGGCTTAACCTATTGAATTGCTGCCTAGAAAGGAAGACAGAAGCAGCAAAAGTGCATTAAAAGGGAGGGGGACTACACTACACAACACACTAATCAATTAATTGCAGCTCTGATTGACAGTGGAACGGCCTCCCTTGGGAGATTGTGGACTCTCCTTCCTTGGAGGTTTTTAAGCAAAGGTTGGATGGCCATCTGCCATGGATGCTTTAGCTGAGATTCCTGCACTGCAGGGGTTTGGATTAGATGACTCTCTGGGTCCCTTCCAACTCTATAGTTCTGTGATTTCAGTGCGCTGTGGGCCACAACTGGGTCACAGGCCAGTGGTTCTCCACATTTTGGGCTTTGGGTTCATGAATGGTAGGCACAGTATGTATATGTGCTACTTCCTTTCTTGTAACTTCCGGTCTACCTTTACCCCACAGTAGGCCTGGTTTACTTCTCTCTGAGCCCCTTCTAATGTCAGCTTTGCCCCTTCTAATGTCAACAAGGGGAAAATAAAGTGCTGCCACTTTCTACACTGCAGGGTTTGAGAAGGGACAGTGCTGTGGATCCTCATTTCACCATCATATTTCCCCCTTCCCCGACAATGGTGTCAGTCTGTTAAAAATCCTTGTCTGCAGTGCCAAAATCTGTGTTTGAATGTGGTTATTCCATAACATTGTGGCCTGCTCTCACTCCAGCTCAGTACATTGGATTTGAGCAGAAGAAAAGCTCAACCCTTATTGTGGTTCGAGGACCCGACCCCCGCAATGTGGAAAGAATACACAAGGACACGTGATATAAGGTTAATGGGCAAGAAAAGGCCACAACCTTATTGATTACAGCAGTGGAAAGGTATTGGCTTAGGCATTGGATGTCTAAAACAAGGGGGTTTATTCACCAGTAGGTGGAGCCTGTTGATGCTAATCCAACTATAGGCTCTCCCCTGATGTCACCGAGGGTCGTGCCATGGCCTCCCGCCAAGCAGGCATCGGACAGAGTACACGACCGCTGGATTCCTTTAACGGAATACCCAAAAATTGAAGGCATAGGCGATGGCCACACCTAGCCCTCGCGACGGGACGACGGAGAGGAAATGAGGCCGAGGAGGGGCTGGTGCCGCAGCATATAGGCTGCTGTAAACACCCCCTTGGAGGCACCTGGTTGGGTGCCTGCCGATGGGTGTGGGCGCCAGCAGGTGAATGGGGGAGGCAGGGGCTAACGCCCCCTGCTAGGGGTGGAGCTCGGGCTCCCGCCCACAACCACTCCCCTCTCTTCCAGGGAGGAGAGTCTCTGCCAGTGCAGTTACAGTTCTGTACAGTCATACCTTGGTTTTCAAATAGAATGCATTCTGGAAGTCTATCTGACTTCCAAAATGTGCAGAAACCAAGGCACAGCTTCTGATTGCGCAGGCATCCTGGAAACAATAGCGGAAGCCACATCAGATGTTTGGCTTCTAAGAAAAGGTTCAAAAACTGGAACACTCACTTCCGGGTTTCGATTGTTTGGGAGCCGCAACATACGAGTACCAAGGTGGCGTTCAACAACTAAGGTATGAGTGTATTGCCTTTATTGGCATTCTTTGACTAATCAGTTCTAATCCCATACAATATTTTTGGGGTTCCTCTTTTACTGCAAGCTGTTTGTAGAGAGACAATATTTATGTAGAATGGAGCAAGCATCATTGACCATGGTATGCAAGCACATCATTTTTTTTGGCCAGGCAAGTTTTTGAAAAACAATTTATGTGTGTTCTATTTTGACCAGAGATGATAGTGGGGCCATAGCAATAAGTGTGTATACCACAAGCAATGACACATCTATGGTAATGCCTTCAACTCTTTCCAGAATGCTGTTTGCCTCCACCTGTTGTTTGCTTCCAAAACAGTCTCTTCATTGATTACCGTGGCTCTTAAGGTATCCATAACCGGTGTCCTGAATATTGGTTTCACAAGGAGCTGCACGTTGTGATTCATTCAAAACTGAATTGATTCGTTTGGCGAAACTCAACTTTTTGCTAGTTGTCAAGAATCACGTAACAGGAAATGAATAAGAACCATGGGTTTCAAATTATTGGGTTGTCACAATTTTCTTTATGTCTTCTAAAATGGAACTAGTGGTTGCTCCATATAAACCCAAGTGCATTCAAAGGGAGATGTTATGAAAAGAATCCAGTATTTTTAACTCTGTAAATGTTGGGCCAGGTAGCTGCCCTATACTGAGTCAAACCATTGAGTCCATTTGACTCAGTATCATCCGGACTGATTGACAGTAGCTCTCCAGGGTTTCAGTCAGGGTCCTCTACCATTCCTTTCTGGATATAACAGGGATTGGACCTGATGCTCTACCACTGAGCTACAGCCCTTCTCCAGATCTGCAGCAAGTGATAACCAGCATTGCGGAGTCATTTAGTCTTTAGTGCTGGTGCTGATGCCTTGAGTTGGTTCTGGCAGACAGATTCTGGCCTGAATCGATGCATTCGTTGTAATCTTCATTTCTTTGGCTTTCAGGTTTTAAAAAATGTAGTCAACTCCTAAGGGCAGTGGGGGCTTTGGCCCCCACAATAAAATATCTGAGGGTGCTGGGCCCCCACAAAGATGATGGGAATGCCCATTCAAATAGTGTGTGTGCACTGCGTCATGTGATCAGTTATGTGGGGCAGGGCTTACCTGGGCCCCCACGATATTTAATTTAAGTTGGCACCTCTGACTTCTGCACTTGGCATTCATGCCCCCTGAGAATAGAAGTCCCAATGAGTAGATTTTTAAAGCTCATCCAATTATTCCCCCCCCCCCCGTCCCCACCTCCCCGGCATTATTTAGTTCTCCCAATAAACTGAACCATCCTAAGATCGGTTGGAAAGGTATCCAATTTTCTCCTCGTCACTGGTTCACTGCTGGGTCAGCAAACTCTTCCGAGGAGAGAATGAAAGGCCAGGGGGTGGTCCAGAGCAGGTAATAGTCAGCTCTGTGTATCCAGGTGAGAAGGTTCATAGCTTCCAGACCTAAGCAATTACGGGGTAAGAATCCTCAGATAATTCAGCCAATAAAGGTGTTTAATGATAGTATGAACAGTTAGAGGTGGTGATTAATTAGCCTGGGCATTTTGGGCTGGCTAGTGTGCACACTGTACTACATACTGGCCATCAGCTGGTAGGCATGCAGTCTTGTAAAGGGCTTTCTGCTTTGACATTGGTCATATATCACTGCAGCTGTGCCCTTTGATTACTGGGAGGGCTTGTGGAGTGATTAATAGCCAGGATCAATGTTTCTGCCCAGCACATGACATTTGGTCACAGAGCAACCATATACTTATTCCCCCTTGGCACAACGCTTAGGAGAAATGAAGGATGAGACCTGCCAATTTATAGCTGAGGAGCTTCCAGTTTATAAAATGAGTCAACTTTGACTGTACAAGATTATTCCCCATTGAAATAATTAGTGCAGCATTAAACACAATTAGAGCCCAAACTATGGGAGCATGCTTGCTGAATCCAAGCCAGTTGACAGATGGTTAAAGCCTGATACTTGGCTGCCTGCAAGGTCCAAAGAGTTATTATTTTGCTGAGAAAATGAAAAAAAATGGGAAAAAAAGCCCAGAAAGTGTGGATGCTTTGTGTGGGGGATGGGGAATAGATAAATAATGCAAATGCATTTTGATCTTTGGGCAAAAAAATGAAGCATTTTGAGAGTTTAATAAAATGTACGGCGATATGGAGCAGCAAATTATAGCATAAACGACTCTGAAGGGTCATATTGCATATTGCACATAGTGGTATTCTCCTATTCAGTACAACGAAACTGCTGTCTTGTAAGTGGTCATCTAATTATGCCTTTAGTATCTGCTAATTTTAGTGCTAGTTTCAAGGGCTGCATCTTGCTAGAATTTCCCTCCTTTGCCTAGAGAATGATGAATTTGCTTTAGTTCACTCAGTAAAAAAAACACCTCTTTGCTTAACTCTGAACGTGCAGTAATCGAGCCTTGGGAATATTTTATTTTGATAATGTATATGTTGCCACTTTTAGAAAACGTGTTTGGCCTTTGTCTGTTGTGTGAAAGGAAAGGAGGACTGTACAGTTGTTTGCCTATTTTGAGTTAGGTAACTCTGCCCCCCCCCTTAGTTTCCATTCATAAAAATGGAATTCTGTCCTTTTAACCCAGGATTCTCTGCCTTATGGCATCTTGCAGAGGTGGTAAGTGGAAAAGCACAAAAACCGCTTAGTCAGCCAGATTTTTTTCTTGATTGACAAGGGGGAAAGTGCTTATCGGGTTTCTTCCGAGGTCCTTTGGGGATCTGGGAAGCAAGAACTTCTCACACTGCTTGTTCTTTTTCTTTCTTTCTTTATATTTATATATTGCCTTTCTTCCAATGCACTTACGGCAGTTTTCAAATTCAAACAACAGCTTATAGTTTCACGCACATGAAACAAAAGGGAAAGAAGAGGTGTGGAAAGAATACAAAAGCCAGAAAATTCAAGTGCCAACTTTTGCATAAGAAGTCCTGACACTGAGGAAAAGAATACCTGACTACGAACCACTGAAATGGATATTAAATGGTTCTGTTTAGTGGGCACATATTCAGGGAAAGTTATACGTGATTAAGGCTGCCATCCTACTTAGCTGGGAGTTAGTCCCACTGAAATCAGTAGACTTACTTCTGAGCAGTCTAAATAGTGAATAGTGTGCAATAGGTGGTGCTTTCGGCTTTGAATCCCTGCTCAACCATGTTTGCATTTATCATTCTTTTTTTATCTTATTTTTGACGCCAAGGTCATTGGTTTGATCGCCATGTGGGTGCATATGCATGCATTGCAGGGAGTTGGACTAGAACAGGGGTAGGCAACCTAAGGCCCGGGGGCAGGATCAGGCCCAATCGCCTTCTCAATTCAGCCTGCGTACGGTCCGGTAATCAGCGTGTTTTTACGTGAGTAGAATGTGTCCTTTTCTTCAAAATGCACCTCTGGGTTATTTGTGGGGCATAGGAATTCGTTCATATATTTTTTCAAATTATAATCCGGTCCACCACATGGTCTGAGGGACGGTGGACCAGCCCACAGCTGAAAAAGGTTGCTGACCCCTGGACTAGATGATCCACGGGGTCCCTTCCAACTCTGCTGAGATGCAATCATAAGATTGTGGCAGTTTGCTTCCAGAAGATGTTGCAATGGCCACCAACTTGGATGGCTATTTGCTGGGGGTCACAACTGGCCAGAGGGTTGCTGCACTCAGGTCCTTCTTTGGGGCACCCCATAGGCATGTGGTTAGCCACTGTGGGAACAGGATGTTGGACTAGGACCAACAGGTGACTTCACTTCTGATCCTTATTAGAAGATTGAGAAAGTTTCAGGTGCATCAGGATGGCAAACATCGGTACAACAGTAGGACCTGGGGAAGGCCAGTTAATGATGGCTTTGAAACGTTAGCAATATTCTTATTTGGTACTTAAATATAGTTATGTACCAAAAACTAGTGTACTGAAGAATATAAAAAACCTGCTTGCAATTAGTACGAAGTTCATACTTTGCTCAGAATGGGGATCCTGAGTATCTGTGCATATTAAACAAATATTTTGTGTTCCTTCTGCTTGCACAAGGGGAGAGGGGGGATATAAAAATATATGCAGCATTTAGCAATCTCCCAGGAGCTGAAAAGGATGCTCATCTTTTCCATGCTGTTGGCACATGTAATGTTGTTAAATGTTGCCAGGGTATATGGCGTCCAGCATTCATTCTGCATATTTCTCTTGATACTAACTTGAGCAAGTTCTTTTAATGTGTAAACTGTTTGTTTTTCATGAAGGCTTTGGACATGGTTTCATGTGCTGGGTTCTGTTTCATATCCTTATCGCCATATGGAAACAGCGAACCAGAAGGGGGAAACATAGATATTCCCGCTTCGGCATTTCTAATGGCCAGTTTTATTAGAAGAGGAGGAGGCAGGTGTGAATGCTTGTGTAACTTGGATGGACGAGGGGAAGAGATAAATTTCTAGAATAGCAGGCACCTTCAAACAATCCTTCAGATGGTGTTTTCCTCTTGCTTGCGGTTTGCCTCAGGATTTCAGCATTCTCTTTTGTCACTTGGCTTGCTGGTGCTTGCTGCTCATTCCAGCTGTTTCCCCTCTTTCCGTCTTACAGCCAGGCCTTAAGCATGAACATCTGTCTGGTAGAGCTATGTAAAAACCCATAAGTCATCAGCAAGACTGAAACTCCCTTATATAGGAGTCATGTTAAAAGGAGATGGAACACACATTTTATGGGCACCTTATGTTTCTCCAAGTCACAGAATAAACCTTGCTAGTCTTTTAACATTTTTCTTAATCTTCTACTTGTTGCTTGTATTCATGTGAAAATAGTAAAACTAACTCTCTCTCTCTCTCTCTCTCTCTCTCTCTGTGTGTGTGTGTGTATATGTACTATATATCTTGGAAACTTGTCTGTTTGCTATACTTTTGGACATTTCTTCAGATAGTGTAACTAAATTTCACGCGATGGCTCCTGAGAGTAAGGAGCAGGTTTTCATCTGTGTTTGGTTACTATCGGGTGCCATTTTGAATCAAGATGGCAGATTGAACTTTTCAAAACTGCAACCATTTTTTTTTTTTGGGGGGGGGGTGTTTCTTAGAATTCCTGAGGAACGCCAGGGACAAGGCTGCTCAAATAACATACAATTGCTGTGCGGGCTACACATTGTTTGTCAGTTGCTTCCACTTCCTTAACAGTGCCCATTTTTGTTATTAGAGTTGAGGTCATTTGTGTAAATGGTGGGATATTTTGGGTGAAAGAAGAGAATCTTCTAGAACAAGGGAGAGGTGGCCAATCTGTGGTCCTCCCAGATGTTGTTGGAATACAGGTCTGACTGACTGTTCTGGCTCAAGCTGATGGGAGTTGGAGGCCAGTAACATAGTGAGACCCACAGATTAGCCATCCCTGTTAGGATAATTAGCAATCTGAGGTACCTCAGGTATTTGTCTCAGGATTTCACCATTCTCCTTTGTTGCTCTACTCCACTTTTCTGTTCTAGCATTGGGGCAGAGCCCATAGTGTCTCATGAGGTGGTGAGTGACAGTGGTGCTCCTGCTGCAAGGAGCTATGAGTACATCTTCGCCTCACTGGGTGAGCTGCTTCTGGTTGTAATCTGGGAGAGAGATTTGTGTAAAAATGTGAAGGGGGGAGAAAGAAGCCCCCCCCAAATCACACACACACCCCAACAGCAATATTTATAGATCTGTAATGATGATAAACTTTGCTTTTACTCCCTGCAACCTCATTCACATCATGCAACGAAGTTCTTTCCAAAAACCGAGGAAAAGAACTCTAGGTTTCAGAGGAGGGTTCAGACTCGCAGGTGTGTCACTTCGTGATGTAGAGAGCCCCAATGGCTGCCTGCCCTCAGTCTTGTGTGCTCATCTCACCTATGCCAATCTCTGTAGCCCAAATGAAAGCACACCAGGAAATCAGAGGGTTGTTGTGCTGACTGGCCACTCTTCCAACCGTGGACACCCACATGAGATGTTCCACACCTGCAGAGGAGGAAGGTTAGGGCTGGAGGACCAAGGGAAAGTGTACAAGCATGAAAGCTCATTTGTAAGCAAGCACTATGCAGTATGTGAGACTGTGCAATGTGTTCACTGCACCTTGGTAACATACAATCCCCAAGCAGTGTTTCTCAAACTTTGGTCCCCAGCTGTTGTTGGCCTACATTATCCCATCATCCCTGTCCTGCTAGCAAGGGATGATGGGAGTTGTAGTCCACTGACAGTTGGGGACCCAAGTTTGAGAAACACTGACCTAATGTGTTTGCTTTAATCTGACATGGTTTTCGACTCTTGAATGAATTTGCAATGCATTTTTGTTTTGCAGGAATTATTGGTTTGCTTCCTTTTTGTGACAGTTTGCAGCCTCTTCCCTTAGGGTCCATCCTCAGCTCAGGAGTTTATGCTGTTTTGTTTTACAGGGCAATCTTTAATCTAGAACAAGTGCCATTATCTTGAAATAACTTTTGCCATGCCAGGTTTCTCAAGGAAAAGAAGTAGGTCAAATGTTGTAGGCATCATTTGCATGAATTCTGTTGGTGGCAAACTTTCAGGATTTTAGTTTAATTTTGGTTATTGTTCTTTTCTTTTTAAGGTTGTCCCTCAATCGAATCATAGAATAGCCAAGTTGGAAGGGATCCCGAGGGTCATCTACTCCAACCCCCTGACATGCATAGTTAAAAAGTTTTTTACATGCCGTAAACCAGTCATCTATGTGTTGCCCTCCAGATAACTCCCATCACCTCCAAATGGAATGGCTGGAGAGGTTGGGATTGATGAGAGTTCATCTGGAGGCTCATCTCTTATATGAAGTATTTGCTTTGGTAAAAAATAAAAAATCTTCCTATGACTTAAGCAGTTTCACATCTTTCCAGTTTAAAGAAAAAATGTCCACGAGGGCTAGAAAAAGATTCAGTGGTAAGGTGGCTACTGTAACTGGTGATGTGGGAGCAGGCCATGTCACTTGAAGTTAAGACCCTTTGCAAACATTTGATTTCTGGATGTTGCCTTCTGGCTCGCTAAGAAAAATCCCCGTGTTTGTAGAGATTATCCTGACAGTAGTAAGCTTTTGTCAGTTGTCAAGGCATGTTTAGCATGTGGAGATGTATTAATCTGACACAGCTACCATTGTAAGTGGCTGAAATAAATAGAGGGCTCAAACAGATGAAGAGGGATTAACTGTGTAGATGGAGCAAACTCTTCAATCACTAAACCAGTGATTTTACAAAGGATTAGCTTGCTTCTACAAATATTGATTACTGATTTGCTTCTCAAAATGAAGACGGCATCCCTTGTGCTGTGTATAGTGTGCCTTGTGAAGCAAACATCGTTCATATTAATGAGTTTGTCGTGGGTATTATAGGAGCTTACAGACATATTATTTTTTTATCCTCTAGCCATGCTAGATTTAAGATTGTCAGCTGCTACAAGTCCCCCTTTTGAGGCGTCATATTTATATTCAACTAAAGTTGGCATTTGGGCTACACAGTCCAGATAAAACACTGCCATGCACTTTCGCCCCAGAACCAACCATTTTAAAGCAGCATGGCAAATGAGTATATATTTGCTTTACAAAGGATATGATTATTTAAGAAGGGGAAAATGGACTCCTATAAGATTTAGCTGTTGGACATCACGTGTTTTAAAAGCTCTGTGTGTGGAATGCTCTCCCTGGGGAGGCTCGCCTGGGCCCTTCATTAAACATCTATAGGCGTCAGGCAAAAAAATAAAATAAAAATCTTCAACCAGGCCTTTGGCTAATTAATATTCTATGTCCTTTTAAATGTGTCATCAGAGAGGGGTTTATTGACTTCTTCTGTTCTTGTTTTTATTATGTATTTTGTATGTTTATGCTGTGACCTGCCCTGAGCCTTCAGAAAGTATTGTAGTACAGTCATACCTTGGGATAAATACGCTTTGGGATGAATATTTCCGGGTTGCGCAGACGCTCAAAATGATGTCATGCACATACACGGACGCGCCGAAACGCGACACGCGGACACGGGTTACGTTTGCTTCGGGAAGCGAACGGGACTCCGGAACGGATCCCATTCGCATCCCGAGGTATGTCACAAAAGTTGCAAATGGGAAACGGGAAAAACACAATCCTTGCTTATTTCCCTTTCTTTACAGTACATTTGATGAAGGAAGACTTACTTTGCTTTCATTTGATCCTCATTTAAACAAGGAGAGAGCCCACAACCAGCCTTTAAAAGAGCAGAAGGAGTCATATGTTGATGAAAGTAATCTCAGACCAGACAATTTTTGCTACCTGACGGGTAGGGATGAAGGAGAAATTTACCGTCCTCATTTGCAGGGTGAAATGGCTGCTGAGTGATACTGATGACTCTGTGACTTATAAGGTGGCTCTCTATGCCCCGGCAGCTAGGAAGATTAGGAGGAAAGAACTGGATGGACTAGCGGTCAGTTGCAAAAGAGGCTCTGAGATCTAACTCGCACATTTTATTTGAGAATTACTTCTTATTCTGGATAACAAGAAATTTTGGTGGATTTGATCATGGTTTTACTGCAAATGTAGCGACTGCTGTCCCCCCCCCCCCTTCTTCCTTCTTCGGATGTTGCAGTGGCCTTTGGCTAGCACAAAAAATAAATAAAAATGCAACCAGTCATTTGACTACTTATGTGCATGGCCACTCGGAAAAGCTTAGCCACTTGTGGAACCCTGTCAAAATAAATAGTGCATTACCAATACACAAATGAAACTTTGTTGTTATTGGCAGTATTCAGCAAAAAGGTGTTAATGGTTCATAACTGTGGGAAGTTATTCAACTTGCGCCTCATAGTAGAAGGGCGGAAATATTGTACTTTTTCATTGGGGGGGGTTAAGGAAAGAAGATATGAAAGGTAATGTATTATGGCAGTACCAGCTTGAATATATGGCTAGCCTGCTGTAGCAGCACTGTTACAATGCCTTGGAAACAAGAAGCCATGAGGTTTGATTTAAGCAGATTGTGCAAAGAAGTCCTTGCTCTCTTTGCCAGATGACATAACCAGAGACTCCCCCAGTCTTTTCCATGTTGATGATGAAATTTCTCTCCAGTAACCCAAAAGCATGCAGACAATGCTGTGAATGACATGATTGCCTAGAGTGTCATGCTGGGAAATGATTATTCATGTTGCCCAATGCCAACCTGGATCTGGATGCCAAGAGCTCTTGGTGATCATTGTAATTTGCTGACAGTTGGGTAATTGCCTGCTTTGCAATTGCACTCCATCTGATCCTTTAAAATCCATGCAATGCCTCTCTTAACTACTGTGATGTAGAAAAAGGAGCATATGGGAACTAAAGGGAGAAAATTAATTACTGTTTAATTATTTGCAGTATTTGTTGAAGTGTAGCAAAGAGGCAACCAATGGTAAAATGGTAAAGCTTAAAAAAAAAATGAGGGGAAATGTGTGCTTTCAAGAGTTCTGTCTCAATTCTGCTGACTACTGGAGCACCCTAGTGGTATAAATTGACAACTGGCAGGTGTCCATCAATGCCTGGTATAGGAAAGATGATTTTAAGTACTAATAAAAGATGTCAAGAATTATTCATAGTGTATGTTATCTTAAATCTTAAGGTGTAATTAATGTTACTTATGTAACAAATCTTCAAAGGACTATTATTTAAAGCTGTCATGATGGGGGAAAAATCGGTGTCAATTAATTGATTGCTTAAATCTTCCCTAATTTGGTGCTATTCATAAGCTTTTTTTTTTATTCCTTTTGAAATATTTTTTCCTAAAATAATGCTGAGTGAAAACACTCTATGAAAGGATGTTTTACATATTTTTTCTGAAGCAAGAAAAATGCCCACTGTCTCTAAAATTAAACATCAGTATAGGATGCACCCCAGTTGTTGATAAGACTTGGGGATGTGCTTAATTTTATATTTGTGGACCTTGGTTATAGTAAAAGACAGGCATGCTCAGATGCACTCTTTACTTCACCAATCTGTGTAGTAACTAGTATCTGTTCTAGGCTATTTTTGGAACTGGTGTTATGAATGCTGTCTCCTGCAATTGCACTGCTGCTTGAGGAAAGTAGAGTGCTCCTAACCAAGTGTCTCTCCTCCTAAAACACAGGAAATTACTCCCAAGCCACAGAAGGAGGGCTGCCTGGAAGAGGGAATGGAATACAACAATTTCACACTTATAAGCCCCACCATCTTGGCTTAAAAGTGGGACTGATCCATGTCTACAAATATACTGAACATTCACTAATAACTAGTGGTTATATTTCCCCCTGTTTGATAACGATTTGCCAATGCTTTTTAAAAATACTACCCACTACTTTTTCTCTTTTTTTCAGGGAATCAGTTCCTACCAGTTGCAGCGCAAGACCTTCAGTGTGTTTTAAAATCTGGGTACCTGGAAAAACGCAGAAAAGGTAAGCAGCTTTGGAAAAGTTAAATTATGGCTTCTCTCTCCTGCTCCCCATTGCAACTGCTGTCACTGGTAGCACAGGTGGGAAGAACTCTTAGCTAGTGGAATAGCAAGAAGTATTCAGAAGACTAAAGCCACGAAATGAGTGGCGTTCTTTGGAGAGTCCTGAAAAGTTTGAGAGTGCTATAAAGAGACCTTTAAAAATGGGTGGAATTTGATGAACAGCATGAAGATGTGGGGCACTGCAGTCAACATGGGACTGAATGTGCTGTTTTGGATCATCGCAATCCTCTCTTTCCTTCTCCCTTTTCCCACAGCTCACGACTTTCAAGAACCAGCATGGGCTGTGAAGTCTTACAGTGAGGGTGGGGGTGGGATGCCAGGTCACAGTGAGAATTTTAGCCAGTCCTAAGAGATTCCTATGCTCTTTCCCATAGGAGCCAACTCCTAGGGGCCATGAATAGGCATTGCCATTCAAATGGGGTGTGTGTGCCTTGTCAATTATGCAGGGCAGGGCCTATCTGGGTCCCTTCAATATTTTATTCAAGTTGGCACCCCTGCTCTTTGCTGGGCACATCTTTAAATATTTTTATAAATCTGTGTCTGAAACAGCATGTGATCTATTCTAGACAACAATTAAAGGGAATGATATCATATAAGACAGAACCCATTAATTTGAAGAAACACAATTATATATTGTAAGAATTACATTCCCTGTTGTAGCTAGACTAACTCCCAAATTCAGTAGGTATTGCTAAACACCTTGAAGTGCAGAGAGGATTAAGCATAATTCTGTAGACTGAACTGCTGGATGCAGTTCTTTTAAGAAAAGAGTCCCCCCCCCACACCCTTATGGATTTAAGACCTTACAAGCTGCAGAAGCAAAATTTAAGTTGGAAATGATATGAAGATGCACAAATTTGCGTAACCTGCCTCTTCAAATTTTAGACTTCTGAAGGGGATGCATTGTAGTCCCTCCATCATACAAGATTGCTGTAAAGCAAGACTGAGCTGGGCCAGTGTTTAAAGATCAAGAAAGGTTTGGTAGGATGTACTTGGAACTGTTAACTCACTATGCTGGAAGTTGAAAAATAGCTAGTTTTTCCTTGTCTAAAGTTTTGCCATTCTTCAACCACCTACTGATACTTCAAGGAAAGGGGGAAAGTCCTAGGAAAATCTCTCTCTCTCTCTCTCTCTCCCTCTCTCCCTCTCTCCCTCTCTCCCTCTCTCCCTCTCTCCCTCTCTCTCTCTCCCCTCCCCTCCACAAACACAAAAAAATCATACTAGCACATATATTTACCTATATACCCTTATTTTGACTAACAAAAAATACAGTAGAAATAAAGCCTATATTACTGTTTATTTACACTGCTTAAAATTTTTTGTTCCAATATTACATTTCTGCTTTTTAATTGAGAAGTCAGTTCCATCCTTGAAAAAGAAAATCTGTAATGGAAACAGCTATGAAGTGTGTTACTGAATTTTGTGTAGAATGCCCATCTAATATAGATTGTGTTAATTGCAGACCACAGCTTTCTTGGCTTTGAGTGGCAAAAGCGGTGGTGTGCTCTGACTCCAACAGTCTTCTACTATTATGGAAGTGACAAAGGTATTGTAAAAATTTGTGGTTTATCTTAGAATCCAGTGCAATGCGGTTGACTGTTTGCAGACCTCTAGGGTCTCCCTGTTGTTTTGAGGCATTCCGGATTCACGTGCAACATTCATGGCCTTTGTCTCTGCATTTCCAGATGGCATGAATGTACTGTATCTGCTATATGTTGTCGTTATCTCTTCTGTTCTTTCCTTTGGAATTTCAGATAGGTCCTCCCCCCAAAAAAACTTTGATCAGTTTTCAAGATGCCTTAGCATTATCCCCACTTAGTTTCCTTTGTTGTTTCTTCTTCTCTCCTCCCCTCCGTAAGTGGTTTTGAAGTTTCGTACCTGTTTACCATCTTCTTGTCTCAATTTACTTCCAGATGGAATTAATGACAATCTTGAATTTGCAAGGCAGAACAGTTTGCATTGTGGGAACACCTCTATACTTAGGATGTATTTCATTTCATGTTAAAATTACAAATTCCTGTTTATTATATAGCCCCTTCCAAAAGTGGTTTGTCCTATAATTGTGAAATTTTGTAGAGAAGATCTCTTGGGTGAGGGGCAGATGTTTTCTGAATTTCAGAGAAGTCGGATGAAAGATGGTTGGTTGCAGTAGTTAAAAAACTGGAGGCAGTTCTCATTTATGAGTTGGCATGTGCACACTGGCAACTTTCACAAAAGTGAGCAGTGCCCACTGGGCTATCTAGTGCTCCCTGGCTCTCTTCCAAGTACTTCAGTCTCCTGCAATTCCTCCTGCATCTCACGAATTCCTTTCTTAATAACTAATAACGGCAGCCAGGACTTTATAGACAGGGCTCAAGAACCACCTGTCTCCATTGTAGCCTGTTGCCAGCATTTTCTTGCTGGCTTTATCTGTGGTTTTCACATGTACAAAATGGCCAGTGTGCCCAGGAACTGCCACCCCACTGCTTTGAGCATACAGTGGTACCTCGGCTTACATACGCTTCAGGTTACAGACTCCGCTAACCCAGAAATAGTACCTCGGGTTAAGAACTTTGCTTCAGGATGAGAATAGAAATCATGCGGCTGCAGGAGGCCCCATTAGCTAAAGTGGTACCTCAGGTTAAGAACAGTTTCAGGTTAAGAACAGACCTCCGGAACGAATTAAGTACTTAACCTGAGGTACCACTGTACTTGGTACACATGTTGTTGAAATTATTGGGGAGTGTGCCTCCAAATGGTTGTTGCTTGAAAACAACCCAAGAAGTTACTTGTACACCAAGACACACTACTTGCTATACAAAAGTTTGAGGGAGAGAGAGACTCTTCATAGATATGTCATGAGGTGTGCTGCAAAATTAAGGCCACCCCAAAAGCTGACATTAGTATGCACACCAATACATCCTGCTTCTAGATTACTACAAAAATCTGAGAATGGGCATTTTTGCATATAGCTGTGCGAGAGGCTTACTGTAGTTATATACCCACAGTGGACTGATATACACAGCAAACTAAACATACATGGGAAAGGAGTGTTGTCTTCTAGGAGTTCTGTTGTGTGTTTAGACATAGATTTGATGAAGGGGACACCTCCAGAAATGTGTGTGCGCACATCTGTGTGTGTGCAGTGTAAACATCAAATTAATTAATATTAAAGGCCAGCTGTTCCTTTTCTGAGATGTTTGCTATGCTAACACTCTTTGTGTCTCTGGTGCAGAAGTCTCATTCAGGAAATACCAAATCTGGCACTTGGCAAACATCCTTTAGCTCAAGGATGTTTTTAACAACTGCAGTGGCACTAATTGCAGAAGCACTGTGTGAGCAGACAGTTTAGAGTGTGAAGTTAAGGAAATCTGTTTTTTAACAACCATACATGGCAGAGAACTCATGTTATTTAGGCATGACCGGTAGATCTGTCCTCCTCATTGAGGTTGCCTTGTGACATAAGCAGAGTTCAAATAAGACTAAAGAAAAACAATTAAGAAGGCTCAAACTAGTGACTGATGCTACCATGAAAAGTGAAAGACATTCCCTTGTTTCAGCACAGGTCCATTTCCCTTCTATCTGCAGCAGGTGTTTCGGAGAATGCCCTTACAGTACTGCCTGTTAAAAAATGTTTAGGGCTGAATTCAGAGGCAGAAAAATAAATTTGATTCATAATTATAGCATCGCAGTTTCCCTTGAGGTAGAAAAGAACCCAGATCTACTGAACTTTTTATTACAGAAAATGGTTAACTGCTTTTTGAATTTCTAATGATTCTCGGCTGAATTGGAACTACTTGCAGCTTGAAGATGAATCTTTACTAGGATTCCACTGTGAGTCTTATTAGGAAGGCAGTATGATTGCGAAATTTGTTTTCAAAGGCCATTGTAAGAATGTTAGTAGCACCATTTAATTCTGTTGTTTACAAGTAATTATTGTTATAGCTGCTGGCTGGCCATACGTTTTGTTGTTAATGGTCCAGATTGACTAGTAGATGTTTTGTCAATGGAGCTAATAGTTAGGAAATACAGTCGGGTTAAGTACTTAATTTGTTCTGGAGGTCTGTTCTTAACCTGAAACTGTTCTTAACCTGAAGCACCACTTTAGCTAATGGGGCCCCCTGCTGCTGCTGCACCGCCAGAGCACGATTTCTGTTCTTATCCTGAAGCAAGAGTTTGCATGCAAATATGCTTTCTCTCCTCTGTGTGTGTGTCTTTGTTCAAAATTGCTGTTTCTTCGCTCACACATAGATGGAGGGGAGATCTGTCACAGGGCTGGGTGCTATATCATCCAAAACCAGTTTGAAGTCCATAGCGTGATATTGGTTTCATAATTTTTGACCTGGCAATATGTCGCAAATCATGATGTGTGTGTGCACGCACATGCGCTATGCAAAAATCACAATGCAAAAACACACACACACACACAAAACCAGCAGGTGCCTCTCCATAGCTCCATTCTTATTTCAGACACTGAGATATATCAGTTTATCATGATGTTTAGCTGTTGATATATTGCGATGTTGCAGCCCTCTGCAAAATATAAATAAATTATATCCATTGGAAAGGAAAAGAGCCCTTTCCTGAACGTTTTCCAGGCATGCCATGAAGGTTTTGTAGATAATAATTGCTTTGAGTTTTGCTTCATGTCCAATGTATTATCGATGAACTTTAGGGATAGGGGTGGCGCTGTGATCTAAACACTGAGCCTCTTGGGCATGCCAATCAAAAGGTTGGCGGTTCGAATCCCCGTGATGGGGTGAGCTTCTTCTGCTCTGTCCCAGCTCCTGCCAACCTAGCAGTTCGAAAGCACGCCAGTGCAAGTAGATAAATAGGTACCATTGCGGCAGGAAGGTATATGGCGTTTCCGTGCACTCTGGTTTCCGTTTCAGTGTTCCTTTGGGCCAGAAGCGGTTTAGTCATGCTGGCCACATAACCCGGAAAGCTGTCTGTGGACAAACACCAGCTCCCTTGGCCTAAAAGCGAGATCAGCGCCACAACCCCATAGTCACCTTTGACTGGACTTGACCGTCCAGGGGTCCTTTACCTTCTTACCTATCAATGAACTTCTGTAAGAAGGCTGAGTGTGCTTTGTATGTGGATACCGTTGCCAGTAAACCAAGTTTAGCTCTATCGGGTGCCTGCCAGTAGATGCTCTTACCTTAAGGACAAAACAGCTGTTTCTGGTAGTAGGCAGCACCATTTACCATATTTTTCGCACTATATGACGCACCGGCCCATAGGACGCACCTAGTTTTTTTGGGGGGAAATCAAGGAAAAAAATTTTATTTCCCCCCCAGGTTTGCACAGCCATCCCCAAGCTAGAAGAGGGAGACAGAGTGCTCCGTCTCCCTCTTCTGCCTTCAGGGACAGCCTCTCTAGCCTCCGTGGGGCAGCGGCTTGCCCCGCTGTCCCCCGAGCTTGAGGGCTGGCGATGGGGAGAAGCAAGCTTGCTTCTCCCCCCCGCCAGCCTCCAGATCAGGTCGGGGAATAGCGGGGTGGTGGCGCTCCGCCTCCCCGCTATCCCGCGAGCTTGTGGGGCTGGCAGAGGGGGGGGGAGAAGCAAGCTTGCTTCTCCCCCCCGCCAGCCTCCAGATCACGTCGGGGAATAGCGGGGTGGCGGCGCTCCGCCTCCCCGCTGTCCCCTGAGCTTTTCGGCTGCAGGCTGCTGCTCGCAAGCCTTGCGAGCCCGCGGGACCTCCCGCCGGGCTTGCAAGGCTTGCGGATAGCTTCCTGAAGCCTGGAGAGCAAGAGGGGTCGGTACTCACTGACGCCTCTCGCTCTCCAGGCTTCAGTGAAAGCCTGCATTCGCCCCATAGGACGCACACACATTTCCCCTTCATTTTTGGAGGGGGAAAAGTGCGTCCTATAGGGCGAAAAATACGGTATGTCTGAGGAAATGTAAGAGAAGTCACAGGGCAACTTTCCTCATTCCTTCCAGCTTCTTGTACTTGTAGGTATTTGGGGTGACTGAGCATGTTTGTATTCCTTAGCCATCTAGTCTGGTAGCCACTGGTGACCCTGTCACTCATGACTTTATCTAACCCTCTTTGTGTTTAGTTTACTTTGAATTTAGCTATGCAGTTTACCCTAGTGACATCCCCTGGCTACATACAATGGGGTTTTGATTGTGTGGGGAAAAACCTATTGACAACTTATTAAAAAATTGCTGCCTATTTTGTTAAATGATTCTTAGTTCTTGCAAGAGGAGATATATATAGCAGGCCCTGGTTTATTTTCTCACGTTATATTAATGGCATCCCAGGTTATCATTTCTAGAAATGGAATGGTCAACTCTTCGGCCTTCCTCTATTGTGAAGAGCTGTCCTATATGTCCGTTCACCTCCTAGGCAGCAAAATTCTCTCCTTGCCACCTTAGTCTGAGATATAATCTGTAATCCTCCCTGATACAGACCTGCTGTGCCACATTTGCTACTTCTTCAATCTAGTTCAGTTATGCCTTAGGCTGATAATAATCTCCACTAACAGACTTTGGATTCTATGCTCAACGTAAATTATTCAAGTCAAGAATATAGGCACTCTTTCGCCTATATTATTGACCATTTTGCGGTTTTATTCTGAAATAGATATGTGAGCATTTGCAGAATTTGCGTGAACGAGTGGCAGTTTAGAGCTTTATAAGACTTTGCACATTTTTTTTTAATAAATTTTTTAATTAAATTTTCACATTTTATCAAGACACACATACACACACATAGACAAAGACAACACGTATAAAGTTTCATAACCTTACTTTCCTAACCCCAGTTCTTGACCTCCCCCCACCCCCCTTCATACATCCTAGTTCAATTAAATTAACTCAGCAAATTCATATCTCTCATCCTTTGCATATTATTATTGTATATATATATATATATATTTTTAAAAAACCATTTACTTGGCCAGATTTTACTTATCCAATTTTCTTATAAATATTAAAGCCTTTTCTAAGGTCGACTCGAGTTCCTTCCACGAATTTCCCTTTAATCTTAAAAAATAGGTCATAATAGTCAAACACAAAAGTCATAAAGATTTAAAAACAAGTTCTCCTCCCCCCCCCCCCGGTTTCTGTCCCTTCCAAATGTCTCCACATCCACAACAACAGTTTTTAGCCTGGATTCCTCACATCTGAGGCCTTTAAGTCCTTGTCAGTCCCTCTTTGCAAATCTTGTTGGTAGCCCTCCTCATTGGTCCTCAGGTTTCGAGGAAGTTCCAGCTCGGTCTCATCAGAATTTCTTCCATCCAAAGTACTTGACATCAGCTGCTGCAGAAAATCAACCAATCCATACTCAAATAGGAAGCCCCAGTCATATTTCTTATTTCTTTTAAATTCAAATATTCCAGATGATCCAGGGGCTTCCTCCCTCCTCTTTCACATCTTTCGCAGATTTGTAGTCCAAGGGTCTTCTTCTTCTTTGTATTCTAACAATGTAGGCTTGTGGTTGGTAGTCTCCATCTGTACTGGCCCTTGCTCACACTCCCCCTGTTCCAAAACTATCTCTTCTGATTCAGCTGCAGATTTTTCCCCAGTCAAGTCCATTGTGCCTACAGCAGAGTCATTTATTTTAGAGTTCAAGGTTATGAGTTGTTTACTCATGACCGTGGTCTGCTCCTGCAGTTTTCCCACAAGAAAAAACATTCTTTCTAACTCTGCCTGTAATTTTCCATCTGCCGCCATTGTAATATTTCAATGTTTCCCCTAGGGGGATTCTAGTTACTTAATAGTCTTTTCCAATAATCCTTTACTTTGTTATTTCCCTACTTTGTTTCCAACCACTTTAGTTCAAATGTAACAAATTAAGTCCAAAAAGTATTAAGTAATAAAGTTTTTAACTTTCGCTGCCCGTTTGACAGCTCCTTTGACAGCTGTCAAACTCCTCGTTCCTTCTTCTCCAGCTCACATAAAGGACACCCCCGGGTCTGGGGAGGTTCAAACAAAAACTTCTAAAAATCCACTCTTACTCTCCAGCGCAAATCTTCTTCTGTCAAATTCACAGATATTATCTTTTGCAAAACACCAAAGAAAGAACTCTCCACCTTAGTTCTCCGATCTTTGCTTTAAATTTTCTGTAGGCAGGGGGGTGCGGACTTCCCTTTAGCACATCCCCCGATCGTACCGAATTCAAGGATAAAGTTTTTTTTGAGTCCAAATTCCAATCTACTCACGGATTAGTTAAAGTCCAAATTTCAGGGAAGAAAGTCAGCGGTCTCCGGCCATGGCTCGCGGCTTCGCTCCACTGCAGTAGCGGTCTACTCACAGCACCACGCCGCTCCCCGTACCCTCTCCGCAGCCTTTAAAAAGGCTCTTCGTGGGTCGGGGGGGCGCTTTAGGTGCCCGCCGAGTCACCAGGTCCGCAGGCTTCCGCGCCTGCGGTTTCTAAGGGTCCCCGCGTCGCCGTCGCGGTAAGACCCGTCTGCAATGGAGCCGATTCCCTCCGGAGCTCGGAGGGAATCCGCCATTAATCGGATCGCGCTAACCCGGAAGTGAGACTTTGCACATTTTAAAAGGTATGATCAGAACCCTCATAAGTGGTCTAGAAATGTGCTGATTTTAAAGAAAAGGGGGATATTGAGGATTTGGCAGCAGGCATTAGATCTCATGGAAACTTGCTGGTGAATTATAGCGGAAGAACAGTTCTAACTATTCCTCTAGTCAATTGGAGCTAGTACAACACGGGCATGCCACAAGTTTAATGGAGATTATTTATTTCCTGATGCATGTTAAAATGTTTTCCTTTTGATTATTTAGACCCAGGAATGGTTTGCATGGTGTTGTTGCAAAATGCAGGACAGTTAGCTTATGTATATTGGTATTTATTTATTTATTTATTTATTTATTTATTTATTTCTACCCCGCCTATCTGGCTGGGTTTCCCCAGCCACTCTGGGCGGCTTCCAACAAAAGTTTAAAAAGATTAAAACATCAGTCACTAAAAACCTCCATAAACAGGGCTGCCTTCAGGTGTCTTCTAAATGTCATATAGTTGTTTATTTCTTTGACATCTGATGGGAGGGCATTCCACAGGGCAGGTGCCACTACTGAGAAGACTGTCTGCCTGGTTCCCTGCAACGTCGCTTCTTGCAGTGAGGGCCTCGGAGCTGGACCTCAGTGTCCAGGCAGAATGATGGGGGTGGAGACGCTCCTTCAGGTATACTGGGCCTAGGCCGTTTAGGGCTTTAAAGGTCAGCACCAACACTTTGAATTGTGCTCGGAAACGTACTAGTTCACTCATTGAAGTGGTTAGTATTGTAATGCTAAGCCAGTCCATGACTTAGTGCAAATGCAGAGGTTCCTAGAGAGATCCCTGCTGCATTTCTCCTTCCTTGGTCCTGCTGCTGCAGGGCTGCTCTGAGCTTAGCAATGGTTTGGTTTGAAAAGCCACAAGTGGTAAGCCATGGAACAAATGTTGGCCAGAGCTCATGGTTTGTCTAGAGCAGGACCAACTGTAAGCTTAGGTGGGTTTGGACAATGTGCTAAACCATGGGCTGGCTTACCTCATAGGTGTATAATGTGGCCTCAATCTCGTTAGCAGCTTGCATGTTTGTGCTAAGCCATGGTTTGGCTTAGAATAATGTGCACAATGCTTCTTTGTTTCTCCCCAGTGTACTTTGCACGTGTAGGCCCTGAACATTATACTGATAGGTAATCAAATTTGTGAGAGCTATTTCAGAAGTTTCCTAGCTTGATTTGCTTTTGTCTAAATAGCAGGGTCATCAGTATACTTCAACCCTGTTTAGTGTTCACCCTTTCCCCCAGACCATAGCTTAATATGTTAAGAAGGCTATGCAAAGAGGTCTCCAAACCAATTTTCTGTTTGTCCTGAGGGTACCTTTATCTTGAAATGGTTGTGTATGCTGCTACTTGGCTTTTGGGTTGTTTCAGAAGAAGTCAGAATAAGCTGAGCATTTTGTAGGCTCCTTTAGATTCCTTCACATTGGTCAGTAGGTGAAGAACCCCTTTTTACAGTTGTTGTTAACAGCCTCTGAAGTTCACTTCTTCTTTTTTGAGATGCAATAGTGGGGCAGATGTACCAAGGAGATCAGTAAGTTCTTCTTCACTGGACATATTTTTCCAGTGGCTACTGAACCAGAAAGAGACACTGATTTATGATGCACTTGTCTTGCAAGTTCCATGTTCCAGTTCTTGGTTCTCCCTGGGTACAGAAATCATTGCATGTACTTCTCACTAAATGTGACCATCTGTAAGTATCATCCTGGGGGATTCTGTAGGCAGCTTTCATAAAAATGTGCTTTGTTTGTACCTTCTCTTTAAAGGAGAGGTTTTTCTCTTTTTTTTAATCACTTATAGCATCACCTAAACCATTCGGCTAATAACGTCTAACCTATTCTCTCGAATATTCATGAAATGGAATACAAAATCTGAATAAATGATAACCTGCCGTGCCATTCACGTTCAGCGTTGCAAATGAAGTTCTATCTTTGCTTTTTATCTACGACAGACAAACAACAGAAAGGTGAATTTGCTATAGATGGCTACACCGTCAGAATGAATAATACCCTTCGGAAGGATGGAAAGAAAGATTGCTGTTTTGAAATCGCTGCTCCTGATAAACGCATTTATCAGGTTGGACTTCTTATGTCATCTTGAAATTAAATTGATAAAAACTGTTACTGTTCCAGTTATGAAGACATTAACGTTTCAATAAAACAACTCCCGACATGTTCAAGAAAAAGTAACTCTTGATTTGCTTACCTTGTACATTCATTCATATATATGTATATGAATAGATTAAACATTATACTATCTTTTTGGATAAGAACAACCAATATACCATTTTTATCTGCTGTTCCATTCCACAGCTTTTATTTAAATATCTATTATCTAATAGGTCTGCGCTTGGATGAATAATAATGTAAATATTATATATATAAAACCCCCAAATGTTAAACATATCTTGTATTGCTTAGAGGACGGGGAAGGAAATCTAAGTTAAAGGCACATATCAGCTATGTGATTCAAGATCTATCAGCTAGGCATCAGTGTGGAATGTAAGTTTAATAAGTTTTAAATATCTGAGATTGCAGTTGAAAGGCAGTTAATTAAGTTGTCAGGTACTGTGTTGGAATCTGACAAGAACATTTTTAAGAAAACTGTACCCAGCAGTCTAAAGAAATTCATGGGTGTCTTCTAATTGTCAAGGGCGAATTTTGTTCATCAGTCCTGCTTTTGACATTGATGAAGAGAAGCAGCTTTTTTTTCCTGCACAGCTGCCAGCTGCTGATCAGAGTTCCAAATCCATCATCCTCTGCTTCAATTACGTAAATTTGTCAAAATTAACTGTACATTATAAGAAGCATCCTTGCAAGAAAAGTACCAGAAGACATGTAAAGAATTGCTAATGGTGCCTTGAAGAAGTGACAAGAATGTTACTTTCTTTTCATTACTGATATTGTGCTGGCTGTATTTTTATGCTCATGATTCCTACTAGTAAAATCAACTTTTTGAACAGTTTACAGCTGCTACTTCCAAGGAAGCTGTGGAATGGGTGAAGACGTTGAGACACGCAATACGAGGTAAGCCAGTTGTTGAAAAGAGCCTTTGTTTACAGTGCATGTTGGAATTTCAATCGTTACCGCTTTCTAATAGATTTTCTGTTTATTGATCTTGGCATTTCATTGTGGCCATTTTTGTGTAACACGTTTCCTGATTTCAGCTTTCTGTGTGAGTGTGAATAAGGAATCCTTTGTGCACTTGGGTATAAGTTATTGTAGACTCGGCTGGACTTGTTTCCTAAGAAATATACATAGTAATAAGCTGAGGACATGCTACTGAGTTAAATTCCACTGAAATAGAGATGTGCCTGTTTTTATTCAGTTGGTGCTAGCTAAATAAAAACAGTCACATCTGCATTTCAGAGGCGTCTCTTAATAAGCTAGAACTGGGGCATTGAATTTCCTTGGATTTAAAATGGAAGCGTCAGAATTATTTTGCTTTTCTTTCGCATTCCTTGTGGCTGAGTTCACTGTGTGGGTACCTGTTGAATAGCTCTTGCATTCTTCTAAACAGACATGGGATCTGCAGATATTCTTGAGGAGGATGAAGAAGAATATGATGACATTGAGGAAAGTGGCGTTCCTTCTCAACAACCAAGCACAGAGCCAGACGAAGATATTTATGAAGAACTTCCAGGTATTGGGATGGGGAGAGCCTGGGTTGCATAGTGGAGATGCCATGTAGAGCTCTGAAGGGACAGAAGGGGTTGGTGGAAAGAATTGATTCTAGCAGATAGTTCTTGGCTATGGCAGACCTGAACCAAGCTCAACTGTCTGGTCTTAGGTGAGTCATAGTGTGTCAGCCTCAGTTCCACATGGTCTTCCATGATTAATGCCAGACACTTGTGGTATTTAAAGAAGTATGGTGGGGTTGTTTTTTTACTAGGTTTAAAAAAAGAACTATTCACTTTGGGCTAATAAGGGCATTGAAACTAGACAGGAATTGTAGAAATGGTCTCTTGAGATTATTGGCTCATTAGCATCATCTCTGCTACATAATTTTTTAATTAAAACGTTGACGTGCCTTACAGCTTTGTCTCACCAACGCAGTCACTCATTCCTCCCCACTTTATTCGCTGTGTCACTTGCATTAACCATTTTTCTTCACACTCTCTGTTTTTATCAGCTGTTCCCTCATATATGATCTCAAAATCCCTGCATATAAACACAGGATGTGTGTGTGTGTTTTGGTTTGATTTCTGGGGTTGTAGAGAGGAGCTGTCAACAAAGGTACTTGTGGGGTTTGGCTTGACTTTTTTTCTAATTGCACCCAGCATGAATCTGATCGTGCCATGATTTCTTCTCTGGATTTTTCAGTTACGGAAAAGTTTTTTCTGCATCTTGACGTCCAGATGTAAATCTCATTCAAACCTTCCTTTTGGCACCTAGTGCTGAACTTCACTCCAGTAAGAAGAAAGTGGCAGGGCAGGGTCTGTAGGGATGTAAATAAATGGAAATGAGGTGTCCGCCTTGCTGCGGTTTAAAGAGATCTTGAATATAGAGAGCTGCAACACTTATTACTGTAAATGTAATGGGGAGAGTGGGGTATAGCTCTAGAACAGGCTTGGCAAAACTTGGCCCTCCAGATGTTCTGGGACTACAACTCCCATCATCCCTAGCTAACAGGACCAGTGGTCAGGGATGATGGGGACTGTAGTCTCAAAACATCTGGTGGGCCAAGTTTGGCCATGCCTGCTCTAGAATAATAGAATGCTATCAGAAGGTAAGTTGGTAAATATAAATTACTTCCATCTGATGTGTTTCAGATATTACAGCTATATTTTCTAGGGAACCAAAATAAGTTCAGTGTATAAGGAAAGACACAGACTGAAAACTATTGTAGACTTTTTATCAGCAGGTGTATCAAGCGGTGTGCTGCTATGTAAGCTCATTTTAAAACTTGGTTAATGAGAAACAGTAACAAATCTCAAACAGACCCCCGGGTATAGGACAGAATATAAATTCAATTAACAACAACAACAACACAGGGAATGTTGCAAATTTGAAATCTACCCAATGGTTGGAATGTATCAATTATTAAGATCATTTTGAGGAAAGTTTCAAGAAAGGCAGAGCCCAGAATTCTCACCACTGACCACAATGCAATAATGCACAGTTTGAAAGGAAAGAGCTGTTGGGTAATATGAAGCTTTGGGACTGTTTTGGAATGTTTAAACTTTGAAAAATATCTAAAGAAGGCATAATTAAGTCATGCTATCCAGTAGGATATGGGTTGAGCACTGATCCTTTCCCTCCAGTATTGCCGAGTAAGACAGATATTAAACTATTCATTGACATGATATGGATCACTTAAGAGACTGCGCAAAGTTTGAAAAGTTAATGCCAGCTGTTCGCCTAACAGGAGGAGTATTAGGTCCAATTTACAAAACTAGGTGTGAAAAAATAAAGAAATGCCAGGTATAATGGGAGGCAGATTTATTAAAGTAAATTCCTGATCAGTTATGGAAGTAGATGTGAAAAAATACACAGTATTTTACATATACCACATTACATTCAACAAGCTTCAAGACTGAATAAAATTTACCCAAATGTAAGCAATTTGGGCTGGTGCTGTCAAACATCAGGTGCAAATTTACTCCATGTTTTTTGGACATGATTTTCCATTACTATTAGTACCCGTTCCTCACAGGGGCATTTGCCCTGTCTTTCCTCAATTGTCCAATCACTACTGCAGTTCTTGTGATTTATTTGTGGTGGCAAGTGTTTTGCATCTGCCTCTCCTGCAGAATCATAGAATGACCTCGAAAGGTCATCTAGTCCAACCAAATCCTTGCCAGCGCAGGAAACTCACTACTACAGCACCCTTGATAGGTAGCCATATGCCTCAAAAACTTCTAACCAAGGGTACAGCGCCTTCTAAGGCAGACTGTTCCACTGTCAAACAGCTTGGACCACCAGGAAGTTCTTCCTAATATTTGATCCTAGCATCCATATTGACATTAATTTAATTATGACTTGGTCCCTTTAGTCTCACCCTTCTACTATAATTGACCATGCTGTTGTCCTGTACACATTACTTTTGAACTTCACTAGCTGTTTAAAGTACCGTAGGTTTAAAGCAATGAGTATTGGCCCACTTAACCCAGGTAAAAGGTAAAAAGGGCCATCATTATTTTTTGCATAATGGCACTCTCCCTGTCACCTTCATCACAGCTAAGTTGTACATCTGCACCAAGCTTGGCTGAGAATGGAGTATAATTTCAAAGACAGCCTCCTGCCAAAACAAGGAGGTGGGGGAATCTTTCAGTTCATTTTTTAAACATGGGTACTCAGCACTAGAGAGAACTCAAAGTTGTGCCACATTTCCCAGATATTATGGTTCTTTCTAATAATACCAGGATGTTCTGTAGAAACAATTTTTTTCCCTTGAATAGAGCAGAATAGTTTCAGACTGATGCATAGTACCAATTTGTTGCTTCATTAAAATCTTTAGCTTGTCTTGTAGATTGATAAGACCTCAGTCCTGTACACATTGACCTGGGAGTAAATCCCACAGAACTCAATGGGACTTCTGAATAGACTTGCATAGGATTGTGTTGCAATTCTCTTGCTAAGTAAGGAGCTGTTTATTGGATAAGGGAGACTAATCTATTGATACCTTGCGCCATAAATCTGGTTTTACAAGGGGGAAGATGACTAATTTATTTTCTGGTAACTGTAAATTTATTGCAGTTGACTAATATTATTCTCAACAGCACCAGGATTCTGGGCTGCCTCTGCTTCTCAGCCAAAGTCGCATTCCAGAGTTCCCTTGAGCTCACTTGGACTAACACCAGTAATTTGTAAGCAGACTGCATTTGGGCTGCTCTGAGCCTTTTCTCAGTTTTTAGAGAATTAGGAGGCATAATTTCATTCCCTTCCAGGTTTTGCTTTGTGGGCAGGCATTTGCTTCCTCCACAGAGTAGGTGTACCTGCAGTCAGCTGAGTTTCCTCTGCTTAACATCTCATAAAGTACAAAGTGTGCCCAGTTCCAGTTAGGGCAGCGGTTCTCAACCTGTGGGTCCCCAGATGTTGTTGGACTACAACTCCCATCATCCCTGAGCTCTGGCCTTGCTAGCTAGGGGTGATGGGAGTTGTAGTTCAACAACAGGTTGAGAAAGGCTGATTTAGGGTAAAACAAGCAACGAGTTGGCGCCGCTCCCCTAGGAGGAAAGACTGCAGCATTTGGGTATTTTTTTTAGTTTAGAGAAAGAGGTGACATGATAGACATTTACAAAATTATACACAGCATAGAGAAAGTGGATAGAGAAAAGTTCTTCTCCATCTCTTATATAGTGCTAGAACTCGTAGGCATCCAATGAAGCTGAATATTGGTAGATTCAGGGCAGAGTGAAACAATGTGCTATTTCATGCAGCACATAGTTAAATGATAGAACTCGCTCCCACAGGAGACAGTGATGGCCACTAACTTGAATGTCTTCAGAAGAAGATTCAACAAATCCAAAGAGGATTAAGGTTATCAGCAGCTGAGAGCCACAACGGCCATGTCATACCTCCACTGTCAGATGCCATATTCCAGTTGCTGGGAATTGCAGGTGGGCAGAGTCCTGTTGTGCTTAGGCCTTGCTTTGCAGGCTTCTCTTAAGCATCTGTTTGGCCACGGTGAGGCTGAACAAGATGAACCACTGGCCTGATCCAGAAGGCTCTTCTGATGTTCTTACGTTTTGTTAAGGAAAGTTAAAAGGACATTCTCTTGGGTGGAATTGAATTACGCTGGGTTAAAAGGCTTGCAAAGAAATTGAATATTGAAGCACAGACTCCAGTCTTGACCCAACGTAGCTTGTTTTGGCCTGGATTCAAAGAACCGTGCAACTTATTCAATGCATCCGAGGGAACATTGGCCATGCCAAATGGATTCCTTCCCTTTTTGAACGGCAGCCCCACCCCACGTTTACACAGCAAACCTGTTTTGGGATAGAACTTTTAGAAACAAACTGTAATGTTGCATATTGAGACGGGAGTTTTGGGTGGGGCGAGGTGTCTGTCTTTTAAAGGGAGAACATTACACCAGGCATGTTAAAGCCCCCTAGGTGTACTTAAAAGCATCTCTTCCACCTAAAGCACTCAATGTTCTGTTTAAATGTTGAATAAAAGGCATTACAATTAAACTGTAAAACACAGCACAGACTCAGATTTGATTTTCTACTTGCGGCGATCGTCCCAAGATTTGCCCTTCTCCCAGCATGTATAATTTAAGCTGCTTGTTCAGATAATACAATAATTGCCCCATTTGTTGCAGATTATATCCTATCGCTTTTGTCCTGGGTTTTGCTAAGTAATACACAGAGTAGCCATCATAAGCTGCTCTGTGCCTGGGGGAGTCCCGTTCAGCTTTCCTTTTAAGAAATGTTCCAAGGGAGTATTACTTCACTGTTCACACTGACCTTTGCAAGATTTCAGCCCCAAACCCCAAATGTCAGCAATAATTGGACTTTGGTATCAGTCACAAATGTAATAAAACCTGTGACATTTGCAGCTTCAGTCCATAAGCGTGTTTGGCTCCAGAGCATCTTGCTGCCAAGTGATGCAATGGCATAATCATCCTACCCCCTGAAAAAAAGTAGCTTTTCCTAACTTGTGATACAATAAACCACATTTTTTGTGCTTTTTGTAGTATCCAAAAAACCTTTGTGACGTATCTTAGAATAATAGAAACATACAAGTTAGAAGGGACCCTGAGGATCATCTCATCCACCCCCCCTGCAATGCAGGAATACGCAGCTGTCCCTTACGGGGATCGAACCTGCAACCTTGTTGACATTATCAACACCATGCTCTAACCAACTGAGCTATCCATTGCTGATCTATTTCTTATTACATTAATATCCTGGCTATTGTCCAAGGAGCTCATGGTTGCATAGGCCCCCCCATTCCAGTTCACCCTTACAATAACACTGTGAGGTGGGTTAAAAAGGTAAAGGACCCCTGACAGTTAAGTCTAGTCGCAGACGACTCTGGGGTTGTGGTGCTCATCTCGCTTTACAGGCCGAGGGAGCCAGCGTTTGTCCTCAGACAGTTTTTCCGGGTCATGTGGCCAGCACGACAGCCGCTTCTGGTGCAACGGAACACCAAAACTAGAGCAGCACACTGAAATGCCGTTTACCTTCCCACCAGAGCAGTGCCTATTTATCTACTTGCACTAGAGTGCTTTCAAACTGCTAGGTTGGCAGGAGCTGGGACCGAGCAACGGGAGCTCACCCCGTCGTGGGGATTCGAACTGCCGACCTTCTGATCAGCAAGCCCAAGAGGCTCAGTGGTTTAGACCACAGCACCACCCGCATCCCCTGTGAGGTGGGTTAGGCTGAGTAATAGTGGCTTGTTATCCTCCACCCCCACCCCAATTATTAATAGCCTGAACAAGGAGCACATTGCTTTCCCAATACAATTCCTTATTTCTGCCCCAAAACAGCAGGATAGCTTTAAGCTTTTCCCTTTTAAAACGGAATCTAGCTACTTAACACTGCATACACAGTTGTTGTGTGAAACTTTTTCAGGATTCTGGTCTCCCTATTTGCATTTTTACTGATGCATGGGAGCTGCCATGTGCTGCTCAGTTGACCTCCCCAGGCCATGTGGGAGGATGTTGCAGCAGCCCTTTCCCAAAGCAGTGTTGTTCCTAGAGCAACCAGAAACTAGAGCAACACCACTATGGGGAGGAGCAACAAGGTGAGCTACTCGTGGCCATTCTGCATGACCTCTGAATGGTTAGGGGGAAGAACCCTGCGTAAGCAGCTTTTGTCTGCAGATGAGCATTTTAATGTTCAAATTAACACCATTTAGCTTTTTATCATTTTAAAGCATTTTGGTAATACTTATTTCCTGTAATTTTTGAAAGCGATCCCCTTGCACAATAAAAAGAGAGGTTTCTTCATAAGCATGCAGTTCAACTTTTGAAAGAACCGTAAAAAAATAGAAACGACCAAGCATCATATTCCCACACATTTGCTTCCTATTAAAATAAGATTGCTTATTACTCGTTCTGATCAGTCATCCTTTTTACTGCTTCGAATGGACCAACGCGAAAACATTTTTGACACTATAGATTTGTAAAACCAATATGATGTGAATGCTGTGTGACAGAATTTGGCTGTTTTATTGAGGGGGGGAGAATCCCAAGTTGGAGAATCTTGTCATTCTAGAGAGACAAAAGTAATTTTCCTTATATTGAAGCCTTTTCACTGTTGACTACATTTTTGACAGCTGGCTTCATGTTACACATTAACAACACTTTGTTTATTCATGAATAGCTTTGGCACACTATGTGCCCAAAATAGAATATTTCTCCATATGCAAGCAAAGCTGTCTTGTGATTAAGAAGCAATGCAACAAAACAGTCTTAAACTTGAACATTAGTGCTCCAGAATATCAGACTTTTGCACAGCCTAGGCAGCAGAATTTAATCTATTTTCCTTTAAGTGGGTGGGGTGCACCCATGCTGCTTCTCACCCATTTAAAGGAGAAACCGAGCAAAATGCTCTTTGAACCAGTCTCCCTTTAAAGGGGAGAGAGGCTTGTTCAAAGGTCACTTTGCAAAGCTGCAGAGGGGATTTTGGCAGGTGGGCAACCCTACTGACCTGTCAGATTTGGCTGTGAGGCCAATCCTGCTCATGATGTGGCCCATGGAGCCAAAAAGTTGCCCCACTCTTGCTTTAAACCAATGAGAAAACCCACATCGGAGATCTGTTGCATGGGTACAGTTAGCACCTTACCTAAACAAAACACTGGAGGGCAGAAGGTGACAAATATGAGTGACAGGAGGCACATGAAAGAGCACCTTGAACAGAGCTGTCGCCGAAAAAGCTAGCCCCACAGAGTGTTCTCGAAGCCATAGTACTAAGCCCTGGGGTCCATGGGGCAGAAGGGTGATGCATAAAATTAATAAATGATTAAGATAGGATACCGCCCTGTACTGAATCAGACCATGGGCCCATCTAGATTAGCATACTCAACACTGCCATACCCGAAGCCTTAAAACCACCACAGTCCACTTCTGTTGTTGAGCTCTCTGCGGATAGCGGCATCACCACTTGCCATGTCTTTCAGTATGCATGCATGGAGGAATGAGAATGTACACCTGATATTTTAGAAGCTCTCTGCTTCAGGTTTTTTTCTTTTGTATGTCTGTGGAGGGGAGGCAGCTTAAGGGATCCGCTGGGAAGGAAATTGCTAAGTGCCTTTCTAGGGGATAGTAAACACAAAAAGGGTTAGATTAAGCTAATGGCTTTTCAAGTGCTGGAAATAGTCTGAAGGGGAATAGCCGCTACCTAATAACACAGCAGTGCAATTTTTGCTCCACCACAAAGAGTGGCATGTTTTAAAGTGGCAGCAGCCACTTGGCAGATATCTGAACTTGTGCTGTAAGAGAAAGAAAAGATACCCCTTTTCTGTGAATATGTGTCTTGCCTCCACAACAGGGCTGGTATAGTGCAAGCATATGTTCTTGGTATGTGGGTTCAGATGGGGATCACAAGACTGGGTTGCAGAAGAATTTAGACTGAAATTATTGTCGAGTGTTGGCCAACAGCTCTTTTGCTGTCTATTATGTATTCTTACTTTTTGCTTCTGTTGTATGAGTCAACTTTTAGCTAGTTTATAAACTAGACTCTTTTAATACAGATGGGGGAGGGGGGAACAAGCTAATTTGTAGGACGTGGTGATGCCAATTTCAAGCAGGCAGAAAATGGCAGCGGTGTCTAATTATATTGACACTGAATGAAAGTATGGCAAATGATATCTCTGGTTGAATCTCTGGTCCCTGTGCTGTCTATGCAGGGAATGCATAAACATTAGTTGCTTAAAATGGCTAAAGTGGCTAGGAGAGAAACATCTGGGAACCAGACCTTTCCTGTGGAACCATTCCAAAAAACTGCATTGTGTTTCCTTTACTGTAGTAAGTCACACTGAAACAACTTGCTTTGGGTTTCTCTCTCCCCCTCTCTCCCCTGAATTCAGAAAGGAATCTACCCAAAGAACAGGAAACAAAATTCAGTGTTCTAAACCCACAAATTATTCACAAAGTAGGAGGTACAGTGGCTCATTCTGATGCTATCTGTGTTGCCAAGTCATATTTGTCACAATTAGAGATATTTAGTTTTCATGAATGACTCTTAAATCAAGATTCCTACCTCCCGATAGATATGCATGGGAGATGTCACATGACATGATTAGTTTCTGCTTCATTCTGCTAATATTATGCTTAAGGCACAGAATATTGTATATGACAAATTGTTCTTAAAGTAGGGCAACTTTTTATTGCAGGCTTTTGTGTGTACGTGTGTGCACGCTTGGCCATTTATTTATGAAAACTATTTACCCTTGTAATTCATTAGCTGTATTTTAGAATGAAGTTTATAGTTCATAATGTAAATCTGTTGAACTACTTGGTGAGCAAACATTTCTAAATCACTGCAAATCTGTGTATAAGGTATGATGTGCAGACACAAAACACACTGGGGTGAATAAGTTTGTTTTCAGTTTATAGTGAAGCAGAACTTTTTGTGCTTTGCTTTGTGTTGCCATGCGTGAATGACACCCAGCGGTTAAAGGAGTTAACCCTAACATTTTGAACTACATTTTATATACGTCTTGTTTCTTTATGGATCCATTGGATTCATGCCGTTTTGTTTTGAACCTGTAGAATGCATTTCAGTTAAAAGGGGTTTTGACTTCCAGTGTCTTGTGTTCTTTGCAGGTCCAAGGTAGAATGCCGTCTTCTGTCAGGGTTTCAAAACACTTTAAAAAATCGAAACATATGGGCTTGACCCAGGTGATTCTAAACATGTGAAAAATCGCTGGTCATAAATCTTTGGGAGTAGCTGTTTGTGAGAGGAGCAGTTAAAATTAATAAGAGCCATTTTGTTCCTCCTTTTGCCTTACGGTTTCCACCTGCTTGATGTCCGCTATTTTAAATGCCATTTTGGAGAGGTGCCAATCTGTTTGTGCCAACACACTGATTACTTGCAGGTACAAGGGCTGCAGTGTGTGTGTGTGTGTGTGTGTGTGTGTGTGTGGAGTCCCACCACTCACAGAACCTTCTCGTTTATTTATACTCTGCCTTGCAGTAAAGTGCACACAGAAGTCCACATTTGCAGGCGCTTCGTCTACACATTAGGAGTGTGGATTGCAAATGCCAAGCATCAAGGGAAACAGATGTTTGAGAAGTTGGGCCAAAGTTAGTTTAGAGTTGAGGCAAAACATTACTGAGATGGCGGACTCTTTATAGTTTGCGGTTTGGCAGGCATCCAGTAGGGAATTCATCTATCTGTATGAAAAATCAATGGTTCCTCTCGCCATGAGCCTAACAAATGCAGAAGCCTGGCACATATGCCGTATGCTGTTTGCATTTCTGATTTGTGAATGGACTGAGTCCCAAGAAGGAATGCTTGGCAGCGCATCCAGCAATTGCGGCTGCCAGTTTTGATCATGCCATATAGATTTGGCTGAAATGCCAAGCACTGGGAGCCAGTGGTATATGGAATATGAGCTGGAGGCATTCTAGGAAGCAAGAAGGAGAATGACTACGCTGTGCTTGCATATCCTGGGCTAGTATCCAAAGACCTGCTTAGGCTCACCAAAGGTGTTGCACTGGATCAACGAGTGTTAAAACAACAAGACTGAATTGCCCATCTCTATGCCATGTCACAAACTGCTTGAGAGTGTTGCGTCAGCTTCCAGAGCGATTTGCCATGTGGCATTGACTACAGGAGACAAAGCTGCAGTTGGAAGGAAACAAGTGCAAGAGCTCACTTTAGACTTGCAGAATTAGTTTTCACAGTTCTCTGAATACTGACCCTGTAATGGAATCTATAAAGGTGAAATCATGATATAGGAACCTTTGTTCAGATTGGATGGTAGAACTGAAATTTTCTCCAATGCAATATATGAATAAGGCAGCTTCTTGGCTGAACTATTTAATTTTTTTTTGCAACCCCCCCCCCAAACAATCTGGGAACTCTAGTTTACAGAGCTACAACTCCCAACACTCCTAACATGCTGCAGTACCCATGATTCTTTGTTTTCTTGATGGGATGTGCTTTGAATGTAAAGTGTGTTTGCAGCCAGAGACTGACCAAGCATGTATGAAAATGACTTTTTGGTTTGTAACTCAGATAACTGACCTAAGTGGGAAATATCAGCAAGAACAAAACATTACCCAAACACACTAAGTGCTTAGGAAATCTGCTTAGGAAAATGTTGTGTGTGTTCACCTTGTGGAATGACCAATCTTATCTATTATCGCCACAATCTGAACTGAGCAAAGTCTATGCAAGTCTTTGACCAAGTAGGTCCTTGTGGAGATTTGGTTGTACGTGATGTTATTTATTCCTGTGAAAAATGCTGTTTAAATCTCCGTAATGTGTAAAAAGAAGTTTGCTTTTAAGGTTTCATTACAAGCTGTTACGCCACATTCTCCATTATAATTGTGTGCATATAATCACCCCTGTGTTCATGACCTTTAGCTGATGAAGCTAATAAGTTAGAGGGAGTTATCTCAAGAGGGCATTATAAAGGTCAAATCAAAACCCAACCTGTACTACAGCTAAGCATCATGTGCTTTTAAAAAGTGTCTGAAAGTATCCATAGTACTAGAATCGGCCATTACATGCAGGCATTTTGGAACTTCTTTTAACAATGATTCAGAGATCTGCTTAATTGCCTTTTGCCATTCAGGCAATTCCATAGCCCTCTGAAGTTAAGCGTTTATGGTCCCTATTGATTTAGGAAGTGTTTAGATTAGGATTTGTGTGCATGTTAGCAGAGAGTCCCCGGTGTTACTTGTGGTATCTCCAGTTTTTTGTGTCTTGATCTGTTTCCATGTGTGGTCTTTCTAGAACTCAGTCAGGAGCCATTCTTTATTCATCTCAGTATTGCTGGTCTGTCTCTAGCAGAAGGTGTTGATAAGGATGCTCAAAAAGAGTTGAGGCAAAGACCTGTTGCCTCAGGTCTTTCCAATTGTCCGTATGCTTCAATAAGTATATATTCTCTCTTCTAACTTCCTTGTTTACCTCAGAATGTATTTTGTTGTCCACACCAACAATAACAGAGGCAACTGTTTTCCATTTTGTGTGAGCGTACATCTTCCTCCTGCTGCTTTAGACTAATGCCACAATAAATTAGTTAAGACTTTAAGGTGCCACAAGAATTTGTTGCTTGCTGCAACAGACTGCTACAGACTACAGTGGTACCTTGGTTTAAGAACAGCTTAGTTTATGAACAACTTGGATTAAGAATGCTGCAAACCCGGAAGTAGGTGATTTGGTTTGTGAACTTTGCCTTGGAAGCAGAACATGTTGAGTGTGTTTCATTTGTAAATTGAGTCTCCCGCTGCTATAGGAAAGCACGCCTTGGTTTAAGAATGCTTTAGTTTAAGAATGTATTAAGTTTGTATTTAATAATAATGTATTTAAGTTCGTAAACCAAGGTACCACTGTAATTGTTTGGCATGAGCTCACTATAAGCTATTAACATGATTTTACTTTTGAATAAGGAAGTTAAAAAATGCTGCTTCCCTCCCTGTATCATCGGAACCAAAGGGACTTCAATGTGTTTTTTCTTTGGCTTAATTCACATTTTTCACATGAGTGTTCACTTTAACTCTTGAGATGTTCAGCATAAAATAATGAGTTCTACAAGATTTCTTAAAAGCTGCTGCAAATGTTGAGATGTCTTCTGAAAGTAGTAAGGTCAAGACTAACTTCATTTTTCATGAATTTGCTTCTCTGACTTTTTTGCATTAAACGAGGAGAGGGGTAGTGTGCTCAAAGAACAGGTGTTTGCTTTGACTTAATTTTATGGGTGCTTTCTTTCTTCAAGTGTATACAACATAGAAGAACTGAACAAAGGCATTTTACGTAAAGCTGTTTCATGGGTAAATAATTACTACATGGCAGGTTTCCTCTTCTTTATTTTTTTTCTTATTTTAATCCAACCCACCCACCCCATCTGACCTCTCTCAGCAGTCACCTTATTCTTGACTTTGTTTAATTAACTCTGCTTTCCTTATGTAGGACCAAATTATTGTCTTACAGGGGGAAATCATTTCAGGAAGTGCCAGGAAATGCTTTATTCAAAGCCCCGCTGATTGCTTTTTCAAAAGATGTGCCACCCTGCGAAGCCAGCAGGAGTTGAGACTAACCATGCCTGCTGATGGTCTAAGTTGTCCATGGAAATGTTGCAGATCTCTGGCCACCCACAGAGAGCTGTGGCAGTCACTCTGAAGTTTAGTGTTTCCTGAGCCTCCTACGTTTTGCCACACACTCGCCCTCTTTACCCCTTGGAAATGAAAGAGACAGAGAACCATAAGTGTGTGTGTGTGTCTAGATTTATAACTCTAACACGTTCAGGGCCTTTTTAAAACAAGATGATAAGATTTAATGTCCCTTTTACATAGGTACACAAAATAAAACCATTGGTTTCTGAACAGTTAGAGTAGGCAAGCCTAGAAATAATCCCACTTAAATCAGAACACACCAAAAAAATGTTGTGTAGATGTTTATGTGTTTGATATATACACATACATATACGGTACATACACACACATAACTAAGTGGACTCTCAAATCTATTTACACTAACAGGATTAAATTTTTGTTAATTTATCTACAAAACAAGAGTGGCAGTGAAACTTAATTCTAAATGGTGGTTTAATGTTACATATTTATATATGTAATTTAATTTTCCTTAGAGGGGAAATCAATGTCTGAAATATTGGGGAAGTATTTTATTACCTTGGAAATTAGGGAAGGATGAGGAGACTCTGGCTTTCTTGTGGGCAATAGTTTGTATTTGTTTAGCCATAACATAACATAACATCAAGAGCATTGGATGTGAACCGCAAATTTAGTCCTTCATAAACTGCCTTCCAATGCAAATGAGGTATAATTGCAAAGCAACATAGTTTTCATGGTCAAAGAGCAAAAAATACAGAAACTCGGTAGGTGTGAGAAATATTTGTTATGAGGATCTTTATAAAAAGGACATTGATATAGTGAACAATGTAGAATGCTCTCCTGAGGAAAACAGGCTGGGTTTTTGGCACCAGACTAAGAGATTTCTATTCATTTAGGCCTTGGCTAACTAATATGGCCTCTATGGTGGTACTAATCTTTTAATGGAGTGAATTGGATTCCTCCTCATTATTATGTTATTGGATGAGCATTTTAGTTACATTGCATTATTCATTGCTTTAAATATTCTGTTTTTTGCTTTTATCTGTAGTATTTTATCCTGTTTAGTTGCTTTGACACTTTATTTTTTGTAAAAAGCTACTGATACGGTGATGATAATATCCTCTACAACTCTTTTACAGGATGAGCAAAAGCACTTTTCCAATAGCCATTTGTCATAACAGCCATCCAGAAAATTACAACTTGAGAGTAAACAAGCACAATATTTTTAACTGCAGCTATGAAATAGCTGCTGTTGCATTGGACCTGACATAAAATAGATTTAGGTGTGTCCTGTTGTATCACCCTTTGTGTAATTTAGAAGGTTTTGTACTTATTTACCAAGGTAGCACTTGTCTGCTTCCCCCCACCGCACCCCCAGAAATCTTTGCAGTTAGCTGAGGAGAATGGGCTCTTGGAAGTGTTGCCCATGCAAACAGTTTGTTCAATGAGGACACGAGAGAGGCAGTCTTGGTCACTCTTCTGTTCTCAGGCCCTACCCAGAGCTCCAGCAAAGCAGAATCTGGACAAATTACCAGATCTTTAACTCAGCAACATCTGTGCCAGCTGTATCTCAGAGCGGAGGGAGTTCCAAAGCTGGGGTGCCACTCCCGAGAAGGCTCTCCCTTCTCTAGTATGATCAGTTTTGAAACAAAAAATTGAGTACTTCTTAAAGTGGCTGAGATGACACTGAGCTTTCAAATAAAAATAAAAATGCACCTTTATACACTACAGGCATGAAATTATTGACCAATGCATTTTTCTTACAAAGGCAAATTGTCTTAAAAATCAGCAGTAGTAGTGGCTGATCAAAATTTATCCCAATGACCCTTCTAATGCGATTGGAATAGCAACTCTATGTGTAGAAGACTTCCACAGTGCGGCTGAAAGGCATGTAAATACAAGCTGCTTATTTGCAAGGATCTTCCAGATTTGCAAGATGATTGCTATGGAAACCACATAATGAAAACCTTATAACCATCTGTGTTGCTTGATGGATTTTACTGCATAGCTCAGCTGTTTGTGTTTACTGTTGCTAAAAGTATTGAGTAGAATATATTAACCCACAAACTGTTGTTATCTAAGGTATTAATTAATATTGTGCAATGACATGGTGTCTCTTAGCTAGCATAGCACAATATAGTGCTTGTTTGTGATTAGCCATGTTATTAATAAGGGCTTATGGAGGTATCTTAGTAATGAATACTTGAGCTTTTGACGGGAATCTAAACTGAATTGCTTACTTCAAATACATCTTTATCTTGGGCATAACTGATCTCGTGACAGAAGTACGCTCTAGAAAGCTAACTTGGGACATTAACAAAACAACAACTACCTGATATGATTTTTGCTTTTTATTTCAGTTAACTGTATTTGTAGCATTCTAGTCATTCAGTTCCATTATATGCATTTTGTGCACACTTTTTGCATGAAGTAGATGCTTCTCAGCACATTCACCAGTAAAATATGCATCTTGTATACCACTCTGAGTTCTTTTCTACAGCCAAGTGGTATATACAGTTTATGCACTAAATAAATAAAATACCTGTTTGGTCTGCCAAAAATGCATTGCAAAATCTGGAAAAGTCTGCAATCCAGCTGGGAGCTACATTCCAATCTGCAAGCAAATTCTGGAGTTTGAGATTGGGTTTAGTCTATTGCAAAAAGTGAACCAAACAAATTCTTTCTCCATCCATAGTCACAAGATATTTCTACTTGTCTTTCATGGCAGTTTTGCTCCCCTGTTTATAACTACTGTAGTGTACCCAGGAAGATGGGCTTCATGCATCTGATGAAAAAAAGCAACATAGTCCGTGATCTGCTGGCCTCTATCAAAATTTAGATCATATAATTTTTCTCATAAGATAGGAAGAGACCTGTTGTCCTTTATGTAGTCATCTACAGTTCCTTGTGTTGAACTGAAAATCACCATCTATGTCAGGGAAGGGGACCCCCCCAGGATGTTGAGCTCATATCATCCCTGATTTTTGACCATTCTGGCAGGGACGAGGCGAGTTGGAATCTAACATCTGAGAAATCTGCACTAATTTGTTTAAAAGTTGCTGGTACGCAGGCTGAGACCCTACCTGCCTGCGGACTGTCTTGCCAGAGTGGTGCATGCTCTAGTTATCTCCCGCTTGGACTACTGCAATGCGCTCTACGTGGGGCTACCTTAGAAGGTAACCTTGAAACTGCAATTAATCCAGAATGTGGCAGCTAGACTGGTGACTGGGAGTGGCCGCCGGGACCACATAACACCGGTTCTGAGAGATCTGCATTGGCTCCCAGTACGTTTCCGAACACAATTCAAAGTGTTGGTGTTGACCTTTAAAATCCTAAACGGCCTCAGTCCTGTATACCTGAAGGAGTGTCTCCACCCCCATCGTTCAGCCCAGACACTGAGGTCCAGCTCCGAGGACCTTCTGGTGGTTCCCTCACTGTGAGAAGTGAGGTTACAGAGAACTAGGCAGAGGGCCTTCTCGGTAGTGGCGCCCGTCCTGTGGAACACCCTCCCTTCAGATGTGAAGGAAATAAGTAGCTATCTTATCTTTAAAAGACATCTGAAGGCAGCCCTTTTTAGGGAAGTTTTTTAATATTTAATGCTGTATTATTTTTAACACTTGATTGGAAGCCGCCCAGAGTGGCTGGGGAAACTCAGCCAGATGGGCAGGGTATAAATAATAAATTATTATTATTATTATTATTATTATTATTATTATTATTATTACTACTACTACTACTACTACGGGTGAATTGGGGCAGTGGAAGAGAGGGCTAGATCAGCATTTTTGAAACACTAGTCTCCTTAGTTAAATTCAAATATTGTAAAAGTTTTTACCCTCTCCAGTTCTGGAGAAACTTAAAGCTGGTGAGAACTGTTGGCCTTGATACCGCAGTAGAATAGTTTTATAGGGTTTATTAGGAAAAGCTTTTTCCCTCCAGTGTGCTGCATATTAACAGATGCTTATGCAGTGTAACATAATTAGGAACAGTGATACCCAGTGGAAAGGAGAGATAACTAACAGGGCATGTTTGTTCCTTGGATATAAGCCATAGGATGAGAGTGCCTCCTGGTGCCCCTAACAGTATATAGAAAGACATTTCTTTTCTTGTCTTTGTGTTCTTACTTAGCCTTCTAAAATGTGTGGTAAAAGGAAACTGTATCCACTTGTCAGCATTCCCCTAGCACTTTCCCTTGTATGAAGTGATGTCATTTTATCTGTACAAAATCCTTATCTAGTTGTTCTCTTGCCCTTGGCCACCCGGTGAGCTTTGTGGCCGAACGGCAATTGCAAGTGGGTTTATTTCCAAATCCCAGGACAACATATTGGCCCCAGCTGAACCTTGAATGTGCTATGTCAGTCTAAATATGGTTTCCATAACAAATCTACCCATTCTGGCTTTCTTGTGGAGTCTTGTGCCAACATAAAATCTGTCTACGTTGGATAGTGGAATTGAGATCTACAAAGCTGCTATGTTGAGTAATCTGTGCCCTTAACATCCAAACTACAATTGCTGCTTTCTGTGGGTAAGCAGCACATAACAAGCCTCTTGAGAGCCAGTGTGGTGTAGTGGTTAAGAGCGGTAGATTCGTAATCTGGGGAACCGGGTTTGCTTCTCCGCTCCTCCACATACATCTGCTGGGTGACCTTGGGCTGCTCACACTTCTTTGAAGTCTCTCAGCCCCACTCCACCTCACAGAGTGTTTGTTGTGGGGGAGGAAGGGAAAGGAGAATGTTAGCTGCTTTGAGACTCCTTCGGGTAGTGATAAAGCGGGATATCAAATCCAAACTCCTCCTCCTCTTCTTCTTCTTTTTGGGGTGTTGTGGAGCAGGTATTATGAACTGGTACTCTGCCTTGCATGCATTTGACAAGTGTGAAACATGTCTAAATAGATGAGTGGTCTCATGGCTGCTAAAAATCTCTATTCATCAGTTTGAAATGAGAAGTCAACAACATGCTGTCACCCAATTTACTTTACTTTTTTTTTTTAATCCTCTGTTAATCCAGGAGTAGGGTTGTGTCATGAGACAGTGTCTGGTAACTGTGGTTGGGTACGTAGGGTTCAACAAAATGAATCTGGGTGCAGAGGTTGTAGTGATAGTTAAAGCAGCCTTGTGATCTGAAGTAATTGGGGTACTTCTGAACGATGGGGTCTTCTTACCCCTGAAGCATTAGGTATGTGGTGTGGTATGTGCACATTGCTCCTGGGATGCCAGGCTGAGGCTTATGCAAGAGCAGCCACAGTGTCCCCAGATTTTGTTGGACTACCACTTCCTTTTTCCTTGAGCATTGGCCATATTGGCTGTGGCTGATGGGAGCTGGAGTTCAACAACATCATCTGGGGACCACATTGGCCAAAACCATCCTAAAGGTATGGTTGGCTCCTTCCTTATTGAGTTTCAGGCTTGGTGTAAAGATGCAGCCATGTTTAGGGAAGTTTTTAATAACTGATGTTTTAATGTATTTTTAACCTGTTGGAAGCTGCCCAGAGTGGCTGGGGAGACCCAGCTGGATGGGCGGGGTAGAAATAATAAATTATAATTATAATTATAATTATAATTATAATTTGGTCAGAATACTTGCTGCTTTGTTTTCTGAGTTCTAGGATTTCTGCTGTGGTTATGTTTAATCAATCGGGCTGTGTTAAATAGACTAAAATGCTTAAAATGGTGTGAATGTGGCCATAGTTTAGCAGCAGCTAAATTGCTTTGACAATGTATGAATCAGTGGCACAAAAAAGAGTAAATTAGTTTCAACCGCTTTTGCTTTGTTTTTTGTTTTCTTGGAGCCCATTAAGCTTTTAGGCTTTCCCTTTTGAAATGAAAATGTTAGCTCTTGTTGACTTAATTGCATACTCTTTATGTGGTGAACCTTGTTGCATATGGCGATACCTTAGATTTTATCAGGGAGAACTGTGATTTTCAAGCCTGTCTCCTTGATGCGGGATAGGCCCTGCCATATAACAACTTCCTTCAGGGAGCACAATGGGGCCGTGGCAGTGTGGGGAATTGAGAAGGGTCAGGAATGAGTGTCTGAATTGGTCCACTGAATTGGTTTCCCTCAGTGCAGAGGATGCTATGTGAGCTCTGCTTCTGGAAAAATGGCTTGGCACAGCACTGCCTTGATATGCTACTAGCTTTCACTGGTATGAAAGCGAACTTAACAGCAATATGGTGGCGTTGTGAAAACGATGTGAGAAGTATCGCCTTGTGGGGAGCTTCATTACATCAAAAACCTGTGTCAGCGCTGGAACTAGAGAAGCCAACCAGTGATAATGACTCTTCAAGTCGCCTTCTCTTTGCTTCGGAGGAGAAGGATTGGATCTAAAGGCACTCGAGTTATATTTCTAGTTCAAAACTGGGGTGTTTGTTTTTAAGAGGGACATCCAAGTGCTTGACCACATTTCAACCCTGCTGTGTGTGCTGACTTTGTGGCCTCCTTGACAGACAAAATTTACGCCGCCTCAGCCACACTCTGTATTTTCTAAACTGTCGTGGGCTATAATTCCTGTAGACTAACATGTTTGTTCAACGTATTGCTTGTGTCTGCAGAAGAAGAAGAAGCACCGGCCAAAGTGCCAGTGAAGGCTGAAGAGTCAAGGAAACCGAGCCAAGAGAACCTTAGCAATCCTTCAGGTACCTTTTGGATTCCCAGCCTGTGTTTTGCCTCCATTGCTTTACGTTTACTTTTCGGTGTTTGCCTCTCGCCCATCCCAGCCCTCGGCACAGATAAAAGCCTTGAAGTTTCTGAAAGTTTAACTGATTTCTTATGGCAGGAGAAAGGGGGGGGGGGCGGAATCTGAATAGCACCATTTAGGATGCATGAAAATCGCTTGAGAAGGATTTATAAAGTAAGCCAATTTATACAAGGTATTCCTTCCTGAATTACTTTGTAATGACTCAATTAGCTTTCATTTCTTCACAAAGGAGATTTAGCTGCATAAATTAGCTTATCATCATTGAGGAAGTGTCACTGCTAAAGGACAGTTTATAGATACAACATGCAGTTCCTGTCAAACCTATAAGAATGTAATATAGACATCTGTGTATACTTTGTGCTTGAGCAGAACAGACTTCTGTCATTCAGAGACTAACAGGGGACAACAAGTTGCCCAGGGGACCAGCAATGTAGACGTCTCTGAAAAGGTCATCTTGACACAGGCTCTGACAATCGACCCGCAGCTCTGTCTTCTTTGATAAAAATCAGATAAACTTAAGACCACTAATTGATCTGCAGCCTGTTTAAATGTTGGCCATGCATATCTTCATTGCATATGATTATACCACAGAAAGCAAATGAACTGGGCTAAGAAATGCTGGTGCTCGGTGACAGCAGAATGGAAAAGTGACGGCAGCATAAAAAAATCAGAAAAGGACATGAAGGGCTGTGAAGAATGGCCTCTCTCTGCTGTGCCTTGGCAACTTGCCCCGTGCAAATTAGCACTACACTTGGGAGAGCAGGGTGGGGACTGGACACAGCATAGGAAGCCTTTGGGTTAGGAGCAGCCTTCTTTGCCGCTCTTAAAAATCAACTTAACCTCTACTTTGGGAGCTCACTCTCTTGCCACTTTGAGCTCCGTGTTGTTTTTAACTTCGAAAACCAGAGCTTGTCCCTTATCAGGACAGTTCTTTACACCCCAGACACCAGCTGAGCAAGTGGCTCAGTGTTGCAGCTGGGCCCTACAAAGGAATGAGCCCTAGGGTTATCTTTCTCGTCATATTCCTCCACATCATTCTTCCACGGCTGTCACAGAAAGGGTGGACGAGGAGTGTGTTCAGGAAGCGTCTTGGCTGTGCCCTTCCTCATATAGTGTGTGGAGAGGAAACAGGCCTGATTTCCGGCCTCTCACAGGAAGCTATCTGAGCAGGTTGTTGTAGACAGTTTGGGTTTGGGTTTGCCGTGCACAGGAAACAAGGGGGTGAGTCATCAGATGTTGCTGTCAGAGTGGACCACTACAAAACAAGCATTAAAAAAATAATAATTCTCAGCGTAACCTTGGCAACGGGATCACGGAAGCTTTCCAGTAAATAGACACGTTCCCAAATTAATGCGATGTAGGCCAGCCCCGTTTCTCAGCCATTATAAAGCGAGTGCCAGAATCTTTTCTAAAACTGTAGCCTCTCCTATGCATGTTTACTCATAAGGAAGTCACAACATGTTCGACAGGGCTTACTCCCTGGTAAAGGTGCATCTTCAAGTTGGGCTGGGAAAGACTCCTCCCTGAAACCCTGCAGAGCTGCTACCAATCAGGGTGGACGATATTGAGTTGTGTAGACAATATTGAGTTGGATGGGCCCAGTGGTCAGATGCCTGGACTCCTAGGGATTAGAGCCTTAGTAAACTTTGAACACAAATCAGTTTAATAATAAAATGCCATCCCTTTCACATGAAGGCTGTGCTGGGAAACTGCCATACCACAATTGCCTCTTAACTTCTAGGCTCTGTATGCAACGTTCAGGATGTTTGTTCAAATGAATCCTGATAAAGTTATCAAGTTCTAAAGTTACAAGTTTGTTTCTAGAACCCACGAAGTTGAAGAATTTTAAAGGTTCTGGCATGTGTAGTAGGCCCAAACTTGAATGCAATCTATTCCTTGCAGTTGGATTATTTTGAGAACCTTTTAGGATTTCTTCTTTACATTTGGGTTTTGCTGACATGAACTATAGCGCTGGGAACAGTCCAAAGGGATTTGACAGTGGGAAAGGATGGGATTAACACATATTTGTTGCAACATGTGGCCAAATTACCTTTTCTTTGTTCACATTAGAAAGCCTGCAGGATCAGATCAAAGCCTAATCCAAGATCTTGTTTCCCACAGTAGCTTCCAGCAACGGGGCATAAAAGTGATAGTCTTCCTGTGGTGTTACCCAGATTGAAATAGGTCTAGATAATGCTTCGCCCAAGTAAGCGTCAGTTCATCTTATTTTCCAAACACTAAAAGCTGTGGTTAATGTTATTGTTTGATTAGACAAGCTACCTTCATAAACCATGGTTTGAAGTTGGCTTGTTTTTAACAAACCATAGTTAAGATTAAGCACCATTTGTCAGGTTCAGGCAACACAACAAGCTAGGGTTAATCTAAATCGATAGTGAACATCTTGTAGGCACAGCAGAGGAGCATATTCCATGGTTCATTATTTTCATGCTAAACTATGGTTTAGTGTGATGTCCGAGTGATGACTTTCTCTTGCCTGTCCTAAACCTGCTGTTCATTTCATTTTCTGGCTTCAGGTTCTGCTCTAGTTATGAGAGAGGATGAAAAAGTCTTCTCCCCTCCCTCCTCACTATACATAATTTTATTAACTTCGGTCATGAACTCCCCTTGCCTTTTCCTCACCAACTACCCTCCACAATGCTTTTAGCTCTTCCTCACAAGTCTCTTTGTGTATATATGGGGGCAAACCATTTCCCCCCACTTGCTAAGTCTTTAAGGAGTTGAAACTTTAATCTTTCCAAAGTGATTGTAACTTACAAAGCATCCTCCGAGCTTTTAACTCCCACGTCAGAAATTGTACAGTTGTCCCAGAGTGGCAGTTTCTGCAACAGCTGTGCCCTGACAGTCATGCAAATTCTATGCAAATGACGGCTATTGCACATAAATAATAGACAACGTAGTTCATGTTTCCAGCAGTCTCTTTGCTGAAAAAGTGACCTGCCCCCATCGTGAATTATTACTGTTTTCCTTTGTTAGCATGGTCTTAAATTTTTATGAGCGAACCTATAAATATAAGTACGTTTCATACAATATCCTTGAAATAAAGAACCATAATAATTATTCCCTGATGTGAAATTCATTTCAAGCAATGGTTCTAACACTTTAGTACGGCAGTGACCTCTGATCCTCTCTGGACGGTTAAACATGTAATGCTAGAAGTTTGTTTGTTATGTAGGGTCGTGAATTGGAAAAGAATATTTCGGCCTTACTATGGATCACATGACATGAACTTGTTCTAACCTTACTTAAGAATGTAAGATGTTTTTCACATTAAAACTACCCCCACCTTCCAACAATAATATATATAGAGTTTTCTATTTGTATACCTGTGTGGCTTGAACAACCAGGCATCATGTGTTGATCACAAGCAATTCCTTACTTGTGCTACAGTCCCCTCATGGACAAATGTGGCTTTTAGATAGGCATGCGGGGAAAAGTTGTTTCTTCACGTACCTTATTTTCATATCTAAGGTTGCGATCCTGTACACACTTCTCTGGGAGTAATTCTCACTGAACTCTGGCCCTCCTGAGTAGACAAGCATAGGTTTTGACTGTCAAATCCTGTTAACGTTGAGTCTGTAATCCAAATAACTGTACAGCAGCTTTGCCTGCTTGGTCTTCGGTTTTGGCACTGAATTCTAACTCTCTGTCAGAATTCAATTTACTGAGAGCAATTTTTTGCATTCTTAGTAGGTAAATGCCTTGCAATCTCTGTACAGAAGGATACGATGTTGAAGATAAAAAAGATATTTTTTAAAAAAATAATCATTATTAAGCATTCGACGGCTGTATCCAAAATCACCTTAAATCATCATAAAGGGCAGAACAAATTTAAAATAATAAAAATTTCAAAATGATAAAGCCACAGTTAATAATATTGTTACATTCATGGAGCCAAGTTTACATTTAATTGGACTGGATGACTCTCAGGGTCCCTTCCAGTTCTATGAGTCTATGATTCTGTATTCTGATTTCAGATAAGAACTAGTTGATATTGATCTCGATATCAAACCCCTTGTTCATTACCTATCAATACAGATATACCCTTATCTGTATTGGTGTTCACCTTATTATAGTAGGATAGGATTCTCCCTTCTTAAAATATTTTAGCTTGAGCATTTTTAGTTACTGGTGTTGTTTAATCTTTTCAATGTTAATTTGTATGTACGCTTTTGCAAGTGTGCATCGCTGTGAGACATTTTGTGTAGAAAGCAACGGCATATTGTAGCAGCTCTAGAACCCTGTTGGGAATGATTAAATGCAAGATAATAAATGCAGGCGTTATCAAGCCCAACCACCTTATTTTTAAGACTCTTATTTTACGATTTTGGCGAGGCGGGGAATAGGAACTACATTCCACAAATCAGATTTCTCCCCCCCCCCTCTACATTTATAAGCTATTAAAATATCCTAATGAAATATGATATAGGTATTTAACACAGAACAAGCAAATTGCTTATGGGGGTGGGGGGAGGAAAAAAGAAATGGCTAAAAATAAGTGGTGCATGCACAATCCCACTCACTGTGCAGACTGCCGCCCTGAGTGCCCTCTAGCGTTTTACAACAGAAGTTAAGCCGGTTCTGTTTAGAATTCAGGCCACGTGATGAAAATGGAAATGCTGCCTCGAGTCGAATGCAGATCAGGGAAACATCTGCCTATGACTTTCCATGAGCTGAGCTGAATGTAGCATTGGAAGATATTATTATGACATCTTAATACTGGAGGGGATTAAATGTAGATCACCGTCATGATTAGAAAACGGCGCCGCTTTCTGAAATGCAGTGCGCAGCTTACATTTGGCGAGGCTTTTTTTACAGATGTGATAACCATTAATTATACACAATTGTATGTGGAGGGATATAAATAATGATTTTTGAGTTCTTGAAAGTGTCGCTGGATCGCTTTCGTGATTCTCAGTATGGCAGTTTTGTTGCATCTGTAACAAAATGAAGACAGCGTTCCCTTAATCCGATTAAATCTGGAGTGCTTATCTCTGAATTGAAAGATGCAGATTATTAGCACACTCGCATCTGTTGTGGGTCTTGTGAGCATAATGTTCCCTGCTTGCCTCATCGGGGCTTCTTGCATTCTTGCTGTGTTAAACTCGGCCGATGCGCTTCTTACAGAATCGCAAACAGGAAATAGCTTCCTGTGTTCACAGAAGCTTCCCAAGTATTTCAACCGCATGGAATTTCTGTGCTCCAGTAAGTGCTTCTCTGTATGGCAAGCATATGACAAAGCATTTATTACTGTGTTATGGTGGCATTACAGAGCAAACAGTGCTAAAATAATCAATCAGTTAATGGTCTGTATGGCAGTTTGAACGCAGCACATTCATTGTGCTTATGTTCTTAGAAGGATGAGTTTACGGCTGTGGTGTGTGTTGCATATTTAGCCGGAACTTAATGTCCTAAGCTGGTGCTGACACAAATATTTTTTTAAAATGCAACTTCAGCAAGGTTGGCTCTACCGACGTGACAATATTTCAGCTTTAGCCCTCAAAAAAGGGAGAAGTTTTCAGAGGGGAAGTTTGTCTTTTTCAGGAGAAAGACATGGAGAGCTGCAAAGTGCTTGTTTTGCCCTGTTGTCACAGGTTTTCTTAATGTCAGCAGCCATCTTACCCCTATTCTATGGGAAAACTCATAGCTGCTTGCGTGAAATAAAGTAGCAGATCTGTGATGTGCAACTCCATGGCAATAACTTGTTTTTTAAAAAAAGATAAATAAATGTGACTACATGTTTGACGACTGCAAGAAATGGAACTTGTTTTTCATTCTTGCTGTAGTACTTACGAGACGAAGGGGTGGTTTCCTACGACAGAAAAGAAAGTTGGAAAATGTTTCTCGGTCGATCTTTGGGGTTTTTTGAGCGGTGGTGTATTTGTAACCTTGATAACAAAACCCCAGATCACATATGCTGACAAATCTAATGTATTCACCTCTTCCTTCCCCAGGCAGTAAAAAAACCGATTATGCTAATTTCTATCAAGGTATGTGGGACTGTACCGGTGATGTTCCTGATGAGCTGACATTCAAACGTGGAGACGCTATCTACATTCTCAGCAAGGTACTGTATCCTACCGAGAATAGATAGGTACAAGGAGATAGCTGAAGTAAAGAAAAAAGAAAAGAAAAAAAGCGTGCAGTTTTCAAGAGTGTCGGGAAATTGGCATTTCCTTTACATCCTTCACGTTCCGTCAGAAGTTCCTTGCCCATTAATTATTTTGTCAATGGAATGTAATCACATCTGAAGTGGTATTGTGCAACAGGAATTGTCTTTAAAGCATGTTTATCTCTGCTTCCCTCGGAGACAATGCACTTAATTGCATGTAAAAGTTAGCTTTGTCAACTCCTGTGTGCGTACAAGTTACATCCTCTTCCTTGGCAGTTCTTGCATGTGCTGAACTCGGAATTTTTGGAATTGTTTTCATATCAGAGCAGTAACCAGCGGCTGTGTGTGTGTGTGTGTGTTTACAGATTCAGTTGACTTTCCATACATTGCTTCCCCTCCCTCTCTTTTCTGTTAATCACTCTGCAAAAGTGCAATTTCCCCCCTGCATTTACTGAAGGAGGCAGAATTAACGTCAGTATGCATCAAACTAATATTTCGTTCTTGCAACATTTAACTATTCTGGAAAGTAGATCACTGTAACAGCGCCTCTAAGTTGCAAACAGAACAGGACTTTATTTTTGAGCCGTGTACGGAATTATGCAGTTAGTCTCACGTAAGAGTCGTTTCCCCCCTCAATTCCTCCACAAATGAGCAGACCCCCTTTCCAGAAAATGTTCAGTTCTTGCTCTGCAGAAACTAGAGGGGCAACCCTGACAATGAGCCATGGCTGTGGCCTGGACACCTGGCGATACTTTGAGCAATTGCTTCTTGACCCCATCCTTGCTGTCTGTAGAACTGGCAAGCCAATATTCATAGCATACTCTTGCTAGGGTTGCCACCTCTTCCTGTATAATACAGGATTGTCCCATATTTCAATGTAAAATGTTACATCCTGTATTGATAAAGTTTTGTCCTGTATTTCAGGTTCTCTCTCTCTCTCTCTCTCTCTCTCTCTCCCACCCCAGGTTAGGGAACCTCTCCAAATGCATGTTTTTGAAAGGGTATGTGAAAGGTCATGTATTTAAGCTCTGGGTAGCCAAGCACAGACAGATTTACAAATTTGTGTGTGTGAGAGAGGGACAGACAGACAGACAGACAGATTCCAGAGGGGCCATTGTGATAGGCTGCAGTATATTGTAATGGATTGCTTTGAAGTCACTTCAGCACCAGATGAAAAAAAAAATTGCCTCCCAACCGCCCCGCCTTGCCCCGCCCTGTCCTGTCCTGTATTTTGCCAGAACAAAAGTGGCAACCCTACCATGCCTTTCCCACGCCTGTAAAGTGCAAAGGATTTCTAATTAAATAGATGTGTTTCATTAGAACTAAGTGTACCTCTTCTGCTTTGTTACTGATGTAACAAAATAACTTATTAATAATGATCTGCAATATCTCTGTTGCACAGCTGCCCTCAGAACACTATGAGAGTTGTTGTTGTTGTTTAGTCGTATAGTCGTGTCCGACTCTTAGGTCATCCTTATTCCCATTTTACAGATGGGGAACTGTTCTTTCCCAGGCACACCTGCTAAGTCCTTGGCACGGCCGGAATTTAGCTCCCCAAAATCCAGACCTGGCATATCTAATCCACTCTTTTTGCTTTGTTAAATGCAGTAGCTAGCTTCCAGGTGTGTGGCCGTGCTCTGTAATCCTGTCCATGCTTTTCTGGATGTATTCTGCATTGTATTCCAACAGAGCTTATTCCCAAGAAACGGTGCACAATTGCAGCCTTACACTTTTATTTTATAGCACCATCTTACTGTACTTTTCTCTTAAGTGTGTTAACTAACATGTTAAACAGCTACAGCTCTTAAAACATTCCTACAAGGAATTGCATCTTGATTTTCACCAGTCAAATTCGTGGTTCATTTGATGCAGAACTGAAAGCATTCCACTTTGCAAAGAAACACAAGGTGGAGCAAACATGCCTTCTCTTTCCCTTCAATCCTATGTAGTATCTTGATTCATCTACCTACCTACCTACCTACCTACCTATGTATCATCTATCTATTTTCTACACCATGGGTAGGCAAACTAAGGCCCGGGGGCCAGATCCAGCCCAATCGCTTTCTAAATCCAGCCTGCGGACGGTCTGGGAACCAGTGTGTTTTTACATGAGTAGAATGTGTCCTTTTATTTAAAATGCATCTCTGGGTTATTTGTGGGGCCTGCCTGGTGTTTTTACATGAGTAGAATGTGTCCTTTTATTTAAAATGCATCTCTGGGTTATTTGTGGGGCCTGCCTGGTGTTTTTACATGAGTAGAATATATGCTTTCATTTAAAATACATCTCTGGGTTATTTGTGGGGCATAGGAATCTGTTCATTTATTTCTCCAAAATATAGTCTGGCCCCCCACATGGTCTGAGGGACAGTGGACCGGCCCCTTGCTGAAAAAGTTTACACCTTGGTTTTGATCAGTTGTAGCTGCTCCCGATCTATGAAAGTTTTATGTTCAGAATTTGCCCCTCCAATTTTCCAAAGAAATTTGATGAAAATTCAACACGCTTTTGGCTGTTGACTGCTGCTATTTCAGCAAAGTGAGGTCTCTAGTCAGCACTGAATTCAGGGACTTTGGAAAGTAAAACTCTAGGGAATAATCTGCCTCTACTGTTCAAGGTCTAACTGACTGTTACCAGCCAGACAAAGGGTTTGTTAAGAATATAAACACAGTAAAATATAATCCACAACAGCTTAAGCTGAAGGATTTGAACAAATACTTCTTAACCCTCTAAATTGGTGCTTCAGTTTTATGGCACTTGGATGATTCTTTGGCAGTTTTTTGTTTTTTAAAGAAACATTTTTTTACACCATCTAGTGGTTGAAAATGAGAGATGCAGGTGTTGGGAGACATTAATGTCTGCAGTTCCAAAATGGTGTCATAAATTTCAACTTTGGCTTGATCTCAGCTATTGCTTATTACTTTCTGATCGTATATCAGCCCCCCTTGACATTAATCCTCAGGAAATCTTACTCTGCTGATAAGGAATTAAAGGTAAGTATTATATGTTGTGGGAAGAATGCAATGTGAGCTGAAAGATAAAGTACTTGTGAAGGCAGAAAGCATTTCAGCAGAGGAAATTTAAATAACAGCAAGGCCAGTTATGAAACGAGCTGAAACATACCTTTGGTGCTTCTGCCAGTAACATCCTTGTGGGTGGGTGTTGTTCCTAAAATATGATCAACAAAATGATTTTTCCTAACCATGTCTTGACAAATTCCTCCCTTCCCTTAAAGAAATATTTGGAAACAACTTCACTTTAAGTATGGAAACAGTAGGATCTTATGTAGGTTTCGAAACGGATCACACACTTCAACTTTTCCTCTTGTTTGTGCATCTTGTTCATATCTTATTGCAAACAGTGGCAACTGCAACTGGGCACAAGACTGGTCTTAAATGCTTTTTAGTACTACAGAGGTTTATATTCTGTGTTTTCACATATATTTCCTATATGTGTAAAGTTCGCAGGGTTATAGTCTCCTCCTTCCCCATCATCTTTTTGATTTTAAACTTAATAGCAATATTATATAGGAGCATTCTGACTGCACGCAGACTCCCATACGTTTCTGATCTCATGCCCAGTACCATAAAGTGTTGTGTTGTTAGTTAATACTTTGTGTTTGCTTTATCCTGACTTTTATGCAAGAAAAAAGAAATCTTCAGGTGGTTTCCTACCTCCATAATGTAATTTGTTGTTTACAGTACTGAGGATTCTAACAAGGGGGGAGGATCAGTATTCACTTTTGAAATATTGTAACTAACCTTTTTTTTTTTTTTAAAGGAATCTTTCTCCCCTACTTTTGGCTAAATTTTAAAACCAGGTTTAAAATAGGAATATAAATTACAATGTAGGTTTTGGGGACCCTAAAAGAACATCGTTTTAGGAATAAAAATCTTTTCATTTAGAAAAAGATTGCTTAGTAGCAGATCCTGTTGTTCTTTTCACAAGCTGCATGCTCCAAAATACCTGCAGCATGGACTCTTCATCTTCAAACATAAACTTTTGATAGAAATGTACAAGTCTTCATTTTGCTCCAAGCCTTTGTTAGGGACACTGTGGCCCACATTATGCAGTAAGGATGGTGTGCGCTATCTTGCTATGAGATAATTTCATATTGTAGAACGGCATAATTTTATGTGCCAGGTGCAAATGATTATGTCAAGTATATTAGCAGGCCCCTCCTTATTCTTTTTATAACACAAATCTGGATTCAGGCAGAATATAGCCTTATTCTAGCCTTATAGCCAGATATTCTGCCAACCCAGACTTATACACTCCTATTTTCAGAGCAATCAATAACATTTACTGGGATGATGTGTGCCGTAGTTCAGAAATTATTATTGCTGCTTATTTCCTGTTTCTAATTCAGCACATGTCCATGTACCACAAGGCTAGCTATCCTTAAAAAATGAAGTATAGGATCAACTCTGCTTGAACATCTTTTTGGAGCTTTTGCTTATAAACGAAAAATATGCTCAACATTGTCTTCCTGTTTTTAGTAGTAGAAGTACACAGTAATGACCAAAGTAGTTTTAGGGAAAAACAAAACCCTTCTCTTAACCAGCAACTTTGTCCAGCAAGCAAACAAAAATCTATTAAAATAGTTTACAGTCTTTCACTTCCAGTTATATCAGAGCTAGAAATCCAGGTTTGTATTGTATAATAGCAGGCATAATGCCCATTATCCACTTACTCTGGAATATATCTGTAGGTTATGTATTTCATCAACATTTTTTTAGATAAATACATAGATAATATTTGATATTTCTGTGCTATTGAACTGACTGCTGGTTTGAAACTTGGTTAAAAACAACTGTGTACAAATCACACGTTGCAGAAAGATACTTCTATAAACTGTAAAAAGATACTTAGAGTTGATCTTAATGTGTTGCTTTACTAAATCCAATCTAGACTTGGGATGACTTTGTATCAAAATAGTTCAGCACAGAATCTAGTGCATGTCAGTGGACAGGGTTTCTCTTGGACCTGGTTTAAAACTTCAGTGCCACTCAGCCACGGAGTGATTGAATTGTGTTGTTGCGATCTCTCTGTTTCCGCTGCTCTTAATAATAATAATAATAATAATAATAATAATAATAATAATAGAGCAACCAACTTTTCCGGGGCTCCTGTATGAGTTTGAATCATAGCTGTAAATCGCTTCAATCTCAAGCTTAGTCATTTAGATTCCATTCAAACTCACTGTGTCTGGTACGCTACTGTTTAGCAGTCCTCTGTACCACCAGAGATGCATGCTTAGAAGTAGAAAGCAAGTAGAAGAGTTTAAAGTAGAAAGTTTACAAAACAAGGAGAAGGAAAGACCAGAACCCCTGTTTTCTGGCATGGACTTCTCAAGTTTAGGAAGTTTTTGATGGGCAAGTTCATACTCAGGTGTTACAGGGTGTGAGAGGGTTGTATAATCAAAAGGCTTTTGATGAGCTCTTTGAGTCACAGCATCAAAGAGTTAGACAGTTTGAAAAGGCAATCTAAACCAATGCCTTGGCTGGAAGTCAGGGCTGTCCACCCAGCAGCTCTTTTCCCATGCATTTCAAACCACAGTATAGTTTGAATCACAAACTGAGTATATTAACTTAAGCTACTTGTGACTTCAGCAACTTAGTAACATAAAATGTCGTGTTCTGCATTTTGCTGTTGAGTTGCCTTATACACACCCTCGCACCTGCCTGCAGAGAGAAGGCTCTGGAAATTCATATTATGAAGGCAAATGATGGGATTTTGTGCGTCCGGGACAAATTCTCCAAAGATACTCAATTCATTTTATCTACTTGGGTAACCTTCGTAAGATCAGGGTCTCTGTTGCCTAGTGCACATTTTAGTTTTATGTTAAAGAGTTGCTACGTAAATCTTCCTATATTCATCCACGTGAACCTTTTTTTTTTGGTGGTAATTGTAGAAAACCTGCAATTTCTATTATACTAAAAAAGCACATGCCATTTCTTTTTTTAAAACTACTTTATCGTTAGTGTTGCTTGTTTATTTAGTTCTGTTATATTAGCGAGATTCTGATTGTACTGAAGTTTGCGGCAAAATCCTACACGAAATTAAGCCAGCTAAAAACTTCCTTGTCACTTGCATCAGCTGTTTTCCATTGGGCAGCAGCTGAGCAAGAGGAGGGAAGCAGGATCATCCTATTGGCTCTGCCCAAAGACCAACAACTTTTGACTCCTCCTCCTTCTTTTGAACTGTTTCCATTCCAGGTAGAAGGTTGTACTTAAGATCCAGGGCCTAAATTTGCTTTCCTCCCAATCCTTCCCTTCTGTCTTCTGTCTAATGATAAGCAAGGGCTTACAGATTACTGATCTTTGTGAGCTGCTCTGGGAACCTTTTTTTGGGCTGAGCCGCAGGTGTAGAAATAAACTGATCTTTAAATAAACCAATATATATATGTCACTGAGATTTAAGCAGTTGTAACTGTGTTCTGACTCACAGCTATAATTTCAGGTAGCCAGATACTTGCATTAAGTGCTTCAGGAAGGATAGCTAATAGTTCCAGACGAAATTTGGGTGCATGGCTTATTTTGAAAATGTCACTGCTGGTTGTGCCTTAGTTTTCCTTCCACAAAATTTTAAAGTATTTTTTTCTGCCTTCCCTCCCTCCCTCCTTGTCTCCCGGCCATGCACACATTTGCCTTTAAGCCATTCATTATGTGGCTCTTTAATTTCTTCCGAGTGTTATTTTCATACAATAAAGCATTACAGTGCTCCTGGATCTTGATAGCATTTCTACAGAAAGAGAAAGAAGCTTTGTGTTCATAATTACCTAACATTGTCAGGAGCTGACTGCAGGCCTCTTCCTAGCGATAACAGAATAACCACATCATGTAGCTTTATAGCGCATGATTAATAGAAAATAATTACACATCCTACAAAGGAATGCAATATTTCTTATAAATTGACTGGAATGGTTTCCTGCAGATTAAAGGACTCTTCATTATTTTATCAGTCTCTCTGAAGTGGAGTCAATTGCCCAAGCTGGAGCTGGTGGGAAGAATATACACTCCACCTACATATGCTGAGGAATACCAGATAGTAGGCTTATTCGTACCTGAATAAGGTATAAATAAGCAGCTTACACAACAGGCTCTCACGGTGCTGTTTCCCCACAAATATTAAATAATTTGCTGATTGATGCTGTCATTCACTGGCTGTAGGATAAAGACTGGCTTTTAAATTCGAGAGACCTCCCAGTAATGAACAGAGCGTTGCTGTTGGCAGTGTTGCAAGAATCTTTGCAATCTCCTGAATGAGATGGAGCTGTTCCATAGCATAAATTATTTTGTCTCCTAGCATTTAGTTATGAAGGAGTGGCTACATGCGTCTTACCTGCATTATGATATAATGCAATCAGTCATATTTTGCTGTTTGCTGAGTTGATGTACAAATAATAAATGGCTGAATCCGGAGTAGATTGAGCTGATCTCTGATTGTGCAACAGAGCTTTGCTGGCTCACCATCACTGCATTCCCCTGCCCATGACAGACCCTCACAGTGGGATGTGTGGCACAGGGGAACAAGGAGAGGCTGCCTTGCACAAGCGTATGTGCTTTTCCACTTACGCAGGACCCCCAAGCCGTGAATCAAAATGCATGGCAGCTTGTTGGTTTTCAAGGAACCTAGAATATATGAATTACCCTAATGCTTATATTTTCCCTGGAGGTGAATGTTAAGGCTTTTTTATTCCATATGTGCGTGCTAGTTCAATAACTAGCATATATGACTCTCAGAGTAGCCCGAATCAATTACCTTTAGAGTCACTTGTAAGTAATGTATCTGTAACAGAGCTCTAAGAGCAGGATCAAATTGGTTTTTGTGTGCATATGAAAGTCAGAAGCACTCTTTAAAAAAAGAGAGAGAGATGTAAATACATTAACCGGTTAGAAAGAGGTCTCTGCAATAACGACTCCAGCCGAAGGTTAAAATATGGCGTTCCCAATCAAGCGGGGCCTGTGTTTTCATTCCTACTTGCTTATACTACAAATGCTCTAATTGGGATTCATGTTGCTCGTGAGGCTCATACCAAGAATAGTAATGATAAAATAAAAGCATCTGGGTTGCAGGCTTCTGCCTCTTCCTGGGCCGATGTCTGCAGCCAATCCATAAATTAGCTTACTAGACTGTTACATCACCAGCCACTTCATCTTCAAGTTTAGCTTCACGCAAGTGCATTAAACTGTATATTCCTAGCAGCTAGAAATTGTTTTCAAAAAGGAGGAGAAATTTGGTTTTAAATTTAATTTAATTGGATTCTTCTGAAGCAGCCTTCTTTTCGCCCAACCACTGCAAAATATGTGTTATTTCCAAGTTCCTGAAATGTCTGCATGGGATATTTCCATTCTGTAATTTAGGAGACTGCTTTTATTCTCTGCCATTAGTCGTAAAAGCCTTTAATGATCACTTAACTAAAGCAGCCTTCCGCAAACCTCACGTTGTTTTGCTCCCTGCCCCATCTATGAACGATTTCTACGGCTAGTGTTCAGAAAGTGGTCCCCCCTCCCGACTTTCTCCTCTTTCTCTTATTTTTTGGGAAAGCTTTCTTGGCACCATTCCCTACCGCACAGGTGAGGGCTGGCACTGTGAGTGATTGCTCGCTCTTTAAGTCTGCAGGGACATGGATTGTATATTTAAGCAGCCTAATGTGGGATGAAACATGTGTTTATTAAACACACACACACAGCTGGAACATCTGAACCCCTGGTGAGGCGGCAAAGCTCCTCTTTGCCTTTAAGGGTTTTGGCCCCAGAACAATCGTTTCGAAACTGCAGCAGGAGAGTTGTTGGCCTGGTTGCTGTATGCGCTGATGAACCAGCATCATTCACTCCAATGGGTAAAAGCGAAATCCCACTTCTGCCTTGGGTCTTCTCTTGTTCCCCTGAAGGTGCAGGGCTTCCGAAGCAGAGCCTGGCCATGCTTCTCGTTGTAGGTGCTCAGTTAAATTAACGTGCTTAGCGTATTTGTTTTTAACATCCAGGCAAAGTTAGGCATAAAATAAAAGATTGGGTCCATCATGAAAACTCTGCCATCTTGTTTATGTTAGGGTATTACTGTGTGGGCTCGCATGCATGCACACACAACCATACACACACTTACACTTATGTGTAAAACGTGTAAAACATCCTGTATAACCACATCCTAGCCAGAATACATCTTTTTATCTGAGAGTAAAGGAAGATCCTGCTGGGTCAGTCCAATGGCCCATCTGTTCCAACATGCTCTTCCCACAGTGGCCAAACAGATGTCCATAAGAAGCCCTAAAGCAGAATCTGAGCACTGGACTCTACCCACCGACCTGAGTAGCCATTAATAGCCTTGATTTCATTGATTCCTCCCCCCTCCACATCTAAATTTTTAAATTTAAAAAGAGGCACCAGGACCATATCTTGACAGATTCAGACTTGACAAATCCTGCAGAAGTTGTTCCTCTGCTTTCACACTAAACAGTTAATGTCAAATTATAAATTAAGGAGAAGCCCTTTGAAAATGGAAAAAAAAAGTGTGGCATATTTCAGGAAGCAAGGTGTAGTTTGGATTGTTTGAACAGCACAATCCAGGCTCATGGGTGGAAGTGACTGGGAGACGTGCATTTATGAGAGATGGATGAGTTGGGGTGGGGAGTATATGGACTTTGGGGATAATATATATGGCATGAGTGAACCAGATTGTTGAAGAAATCCCTGTAAGGGTTGGGTATAATTTTTATCCTTTTTATATAATCTGTAGAAAAGGACAGGTAAAATTTGCATCTCACATACATGCCGGAATCCATTCAGAATGCCACCAATGCTTAGATTCAGGAAGAAAACAGCTTGCTTTATTCTGCAGAAATTCTCTACATTTGCAGCAGAAGGTTGACGCACTCTCCTATATCAAAGTCTCTCTGTGTTTCGGCTTTCCTCTTCCCTCATGTGGTCACTGTCAGCCTGATTTTGGAATGAGCTCTCTGTTTTCATACTGCTGCCTGCTCCACGCAGCGTACGAAGGGGCAATTTCAGCAGCTGGAAGTTATTGAGCTGCTGTTAGGATTGATCTTAACAATATTTACCTCAGAGGGACAGAAATTAAATTTGGATCCCACAATGCTCTTACTTGGTATTGCTTTTGGAAAATATTATTTCCTTAAACTATCATATACTTGTTTTGTTCCAGATTTATCTCGCTACGCCTAAGCAAATTTCAAACCAAAATGCATTAGTCACCTGTCAGGCATATGAGAACTGTGATAGAATTTTCCGCATAAAGCAATGGTGAATTCTGAGAAGGGATGGAGGCTGTGTGTGGGGAGCATCGCCCCTCTACGTCAACTTAACTTGGCATATATGTGAACTTAACTAACCAAGGTTCTTTACAGCTTAAGACTGCGTTACTGAATGGCTCCCAGCTGATCTCCATACCTTATTATAAAGTATTAGTTTTCAAATGTCAGCTGTTGATATGGTTTTGGATGAAAGAATGTAAAAAGAAGGCAGAGTAAGGCTCCCTGATTCTAGGGGAATTCACCGCATGAGCCTCATGACCCGTAATGCAAAAGAAGAAGAAGAAGAGGAGGAGGAGGAGGAAGAAGAAGAAGAAGAAGAAGAAGAAGAAGTATACCAGTGATAATACCAAACCAAAACACACAACACACAATGGCCCAGTTCACACAATACAGTAAACCACAGTTAATGATTTCTTGATCTTGCTCACTTTGCTGCTCCCCGTTTGAGTGTGGGAGACACAAACCATGATCTCTTGGTTAGTATTGTGTCCATCCAATCCTGGGTTTTTAGTAAGTTTTGTTCAAACCACAGTTAGTAAGCCAAGAACAAACCTTCGCTCCAGATCGTGATGTGTTTGGCGTGAAATGATCTAGACGTAATGCTGAGCCAGAGATCGTTGGTTTATTTCTCCGTCAAACTAGCGGGGCGGGGGGGGGGGGAGCAAAGCAGGCAAAACCAGCAAGTTCAAGGGGAACCATTAACTGAGGAAAAGCCAAGTGGGTAACCAGGAATGAAATAAGGCCAATGAAGACTGCATGGTTTGGATATTACTGTTAAAAACAACAACTAGACGTATATACAAACTCTACAAAACAAGACATTAGTACAATCACATTCTGTATTGCTCATTGAGTGAATTTTGTCTTGCTATAGGTAGTTAGTATTTCTCTCGTCTCTCTTTCTCGCTGTCTCTCTCTCTAGGACATAGTAACAGATAGTCTTTAAAAATGTAATTTCCTGTTTTGCTTAACTGCATTTCAAGTGCTTCAGAAACACACACACACGCAATTCCTTAATGTTTTAATTTTCCATTCATGCTTTTGTAACTGTATATAAGGAGGAAACCTAAGGAGTCACATGCAAAAACTCTATTGCATTTATATCAGACTAAAGGTTAATATTGCATATTGTTTTCAATTAGGAGTACGGTAGATTTGGCTGGTGGGTAGGAGAAATGAAAGGAACCATTGGCTTGGTGCCTAGAGCCTACATAATGGAGATGTATGATATTTGAGAGGCCCGGGTAAGTACATTTTAATTCAATCTTCTGTAATGGCTTATATGTTCCTTGCTCTCTGTTTCATACAGATTTCTTTTCCAGGAATCTTCGCTGGAGTTCTGTTAATAAAGACTGCAGCAAATAAAACAAAATAAAAAATGGACCCGTAGTGTAGTTTTAAGTGAAATAAAATAAACTATTGTATAATGGGAGGAAATACGTCTTCCACGATGCGTCCCATCCTTCCCGGGTGACTCACCATATTTCAGCCTCAATTTTTTGAGGGTGCCCACAGATGGAATGTTGAAGCAGGAGTCACAATGGATTTTCTTTCTGCAGGATGAGGCTCTTGCTGCCACAACATAAGTGGCATACAGACCAGTAAACTGAACACTTGATTCACTACCCAGTCTTGTCCTTCTTCTTATTTTCCACAGAGCTTCCCTTTTTAAACAGAGGAAGAAGCATCACCTGTAAATTTAGTAAACTTTAATTCTAATAATGGTAACCATAACAGTAATCATAATTCTATTCCCCACTTCTTCTCAGAGGAACTAGTGTTAATATTTTTAGTTGTAACAATATCATACCCAGGAGCACAAAACTGCTTCCAGGATGGGACAGGGGGACAAGGGGGCTTTATGATATCAGGTGGTAGCCTAGATACTGCTGCAGGCCTGGCTGTGGCTGAAGAGAGTTGTAGTACAAAAACTGGGGGGGGGGGGTGCTGCTGCTGCACCGGGGGGGGGGGGGGTGCAGCAAATAGTGGCTCAATTAATGGGATGTCTGTATACCCCCTGAAACTATCTTAAGGCAAATTCTGAGCGTGATCCAGTCAAAGTGATTTTTAAAATTATCATTCTTTTGCTTTAGAATTCCCATTATGGCAAGCTCTGTTAGCCACATTCCGTATACACAACAGCCTGATGATGATGATGATACCGTCAGGGTGCTTCCATGTTTCCAAATGCCATATTATAGGAATGATCTTATATGAATGGGTTTCAGGCCACTCAGAGAACAGAAAGTGCTGCTTCCTAGGATTTCTTTACATCACCAGTAATGCTAACGCTGCCTGGGGGTCATGGCTTGCTTCAAATCGCAAATACCACTTGTCTGTGAATGTTTCTCCTCTTTATATTATTATTATCCCAAGGCAAAACAGCTCCTGATTATTCCTGGACTCTGCCATTTTAAATTAATTCAGCTCTGGGTTTCACTCCGTGATACAGCAAATGCAGCCAATCAGATGGCCCCATGTAGGGAAGTTATTCTGCATTGGTGGGATAGTTGCCACAAGAGCTTTTATAGGGTGATTCCCAGCTTGCCATCGATGGCTACTGTTGGCCAAGCAATACAACGGATGGACAGAATTTATGTTCCTAGAGGAAATAAGTAGAGCAAGGTGACCTAGCCCCCTTACCTTTTGTGTCTGACTTGATCTATGGTTTTTAGAAGTCTGTAATGGGCACAATCTGGCTAAAATTGGGGAAGGTGGGGCTTGTGAATTTTATTAAGGCCCTGCCCCCATCTTTTCTTTTAAATTCTGAACGCTGCAGATAAACGATGCAGAACAAACACAGCATTCTGTCTGCGTCTTCTTACCTTTAGTTTTTGTAGTCTAGATCGGTGGTGACTGTTTGTGCAGTTTTGCGTGTGCTCATCCACATCCATGGGGGAAACTAATTCACTGGTGTTAGGTATAGTATTCAAGGATTGCCATTCATTTCAAAGTGGTGTGAGTATTTTCTTACGCATTAACTGTGGGCTTCTTTCTTTCTTTCTTTCTTTCTTTCTTTCTTTCTTTCTTTCTTTCTGATTAGGTGGATTCTACAAATTACGGGAAGCCAGGCATAGAAGTATGCCAATGCAAATCTGCAGGTGCCTAGATTTTAGCAAGAGCATTAACCCTAATATATTGCACTTCTACATATTGATTCTAATGCTGTATTTTTATATTTAATGTTTATTGTGAGTGCTGACGTATAAGTTAAGCAAAACTTTTTAAAAAGAAAATCTCTGCTTATCGTAGGACTCAAATTATTTTGCATTGGAGTTATTTTTAAAAACTGTTGCGTTCAGTCATTTGTTATACTTTTGCAAAACGGGCATCACACACAGAATATGTATCCTGAGCAGCTGCAGCTGAAATGAATGTCAGGGAAATCTACAAGAGATTCTGGACCGTCTCACATTCATCTCAACACAAGGGACGCAGAAGACATCTCCAAAAATTAAGCTTCTGCGTTTTATACACAGCAAAGGGTCTTGGATGTGAAATATTCGTCTCACATTCATCTCAACACAAGGGACGCAGAAGACATCTCCAAAAATTAAGCTTCTGCGTTTTATACACAGCAAAGGGTCTTGGATGTGAAATATTCCTCTGGTTTCTTTCTTTTTCCTAACGGTACATTTTACTTTAGTGGTATTTTACATTTTTTATTACTTTCACATTCTTTTAAAATGCAAAAGTCGACGACACTGTGGTAGCAAATTATATATGATGTGAAATTATATATGTCTATCTATATAGCAGTCTTCGATTATAGATGCTTTATGTTGCACTTTCTAGGATACATTCTTACATATCCTTGCGCCAGATGCAGTGCCTTTGTAGAGTTTTTAACAACAACCCCCAACAGCAACCCTGAGTATTGTGAATCTTTGCTTTTCCTCTTTTTTTTTAGAGGGGGGGGGATTACCATCTTTTCTTCCTCTTTCTGGTTCTGTTGTCTTCACATTTCCTCGGTGAGTCCTATAGATGATCCTCAGAAAACCAGGACATGCGTAATAGAGGGATTGTGTAATGATCTACCAACATGTCACTGAGACATATCATAAAACCAACTGAGAGTGTGAGCCATGCGGGGGCAGGGAGCAGCTCCTGCGAAACCATGAAAAAGATGTGTGTGCTGTCGCTCCTGAACATGTTTGCAATGTTCCAAAAAGAAGCAAAAAATCGTTCCAAAAAGAAGCAAAAAATGCTCCCACTGAAACGAATGTTCACAAGTTAGTAGCTAATTGAGACCTAAACGTGATTAACTTGGTACGCTTTGCTACACTCACATATGAGGGAGCAAGTCCCACACTGAACTCAAAGGGGCTTACTTCTAAGTAGACATGTGCTGTTTTTCTGGATGCAGCTCTCTTGTGATATTTTCCTGCTGGGGGAGGGGGAGCATTCAAACATGTCTGCTTTACAAGCCAAAGCACTGTCTTCCAATCCAGTCCAAAGGACTAAAGACTTCTTCAGGTTAGTGGAGGAGCTGGCTTAAATCCCAGAGAAGCAGTGCTAGTCAAACAAACCAGAAATTACATCAGTGCTGCTTAGCACTGATCTAAGGGGGAGAAATAGACTTCTCTGTATTGCCAGTGTTTGCCAGTAGATGGCAGTAGACTTTCACAGCATATTGGGCTTCTGGGAAAACCCATCCCCCACCATCACGCTCAGATGAATCTTTTGCGACTTAAAATATTTGGAGGACTCCCTTCCCCTTTTCATGTAAATCCAGGAGAGGGAGTCCTTAGCCAGCTGATGAATGACAGATCTTCAAACAATTTTTCCTATTGATAGGAGAATATAGACAGCAGCAGTTTTATTATTTCCATAACCTTCCCCCCCCCATTCAGTATAAAGTGATATATTTAGCAAACACACACGCACATTGCAAATGAAGATATTTCAAAGGTACTGCATCCAACTGTTTAAGTAGACATGCCTTGGAATAACCCAGCAAAATAAAAGGGGTGAAATGTTTGCTCTGAAATCTTGACAAATACCACAACCTTTTTAGGGGGGAGAATCCCCCATTAATGTGTCTCAAACAGAAGAAAACGTTGCAATATATGCTAATTGCTTTGTTCTCATTGTTTACTTATATTTCCTTTGCGTTCCTTGGAATACTAAGAGAGCTGTTTTGTAAGTCATATTTTATGCAGCATTTTGCTTGATTATTTGCTCTGTACTGTGGGTTTGTACTCTGCCACCATTAGATCTTACAGTAATGTTCCACGCTGCAAATTTTTAAGGTTCAAATAAAGTTTAATTGTTTGCAAACTGTTATGATGCTAATAATTCAACAGCCTGCTGTGTTACTAATGAAATTACTTTGTTATGATTAATTTGGAAAATAGTGTGTTGATTGTAGTAATTAAACACAACAAGGTGAAGTAAATGATTCTAATGCCATCTGGCCTCCAAAGTGAATGAAGAAATGAAATGGGGCTGTCATCTGAATTTATTCAGAGGAGTAAGGGAAACACAAATGCCTTCAACTGCAGTGCCACCGTGATGTAGCCATGCCACCTTATATAATGATTTCATATACACTGCCTGCAGTAATTCACTTGGTTGGGAGCTTACATGCTCCAGAGCCCCTCCGTTCTAAAGACTTCTTTGCCTCTCGTTTAATGGTATCTGCCTTTCGCATGGCCAGGGCTGTGAGAGCAGGCATTGCCACGTTTGCACGCTAAAAACGAATTGCCACGGGGAACAATTCCTCTGCTGTGCGACAGAAACCTGTGCAGACATGACACCTGCTGTTAAACTCAGGGATTGGCAATAGTGGAGGTGCAAATCTTCTCCTCTGTGTTTCAGCCTTGACCCAATCTCCCTGTAAAAAGATGGTTAGTGATTATAGGTACGATACCTTATAATCTCAGGAACAGGGCCCTGTTTTTAGTGACCGGTGAGGGAATGGCATGTTAAATGGTTCTCGTGTGAAATGAAATAGCTCAGTACTATGTACTAGTGCTCTTACTTATAATCCTGCACGCACACTTGGAACACAGTGAGGCTTACTTGCAAGTAAACATGCTATATATATGTGGGGAAATGTGGGGATTTTTTTTTAAAAAGTGAAATATTTTCTTTTTCAGAAGGATTAGTGGAACACTTCTTTCAGCAGATTTAATAATAATAATACTGTTGCAGACAGTTCATTGTACTATAAATCTCTTTAAGATCCCAGATTTCAAGTATAGATTAATGTTAGCGATGATAGAATTGCAGCTTCATTTGACTGGATTGTTAAACAAGCAACCCTCTTGGATCGTGATTATGGAAAAGCACTTGCAACTTGCTGCGGCGCTGGGGAGGTGCTGGGTGCTTAAAGAGCTGTGGGCACGGGCCCATGACATGAATTTACATAACATTTGCATGTGCTAATATATGTGCCACTGACTCAGTTAAGATGTTGGGGGGGGGGGGTCTCATCAGCACTGCACCCGGCAGTGCATATAGCCACAAAAGCTTTTTAAGAAAATAGGGGAAAGGGACAGAGATCTGGGGCCTGACACAAAAGACCCGGGTATTTTGGTCCACTTTATGAGTATGCCTGGCATGTTGCTCCTTGGATTCTTCTTGCTGCTCACTTGTCTCAGATTCTCCCCATCTCATGCATCAAGTGAAATAACACAGAGTTGAGGGACAAAATTACCTGTACAAAGAAGTTCAGAATCAGAAAATGCGGATTTTTCGGACACTAGTTCTGATTAGAGAAATAAACTGGAATTATGTGAATAACTTCAAGCACATTGCTGTTTACTGGGGTGAAATGGTATATAAATAAAACCAGTGGCTGAATTAGCCTATAGCTGCTGTGATAGTAAAGGTAAAGGGACCCCTGACCATTAGGTCCAGTCGTGACCGACTCTGGGGTTGCGGCGCTCATCTTGCTTTAGTGGCCGAGGGAGCCGGCGTACAGCTTCTGGGTCATGTGGCCAGCATGACTAAGCCGCTTCTGGCAAACCAGAGCAGCGCACGGAAACACCGTTTACCTTCCTGCCGGAGCGGTACCTATTTATCTACTTGCACTTTGACGTGCTTTTGAACTGCTAGGTTGGCAGGAGCAGGGACCGAGCAACGGGAGCTCACCCTGTCATGGGGATTCAAACCACCAACCTTCTGATCGGCAAGTCCTAGGCTCTGTGGTTTAACCCACAGTGCCACCTGCGTCCCTAGCTGCTGTGATACTTGCTGCCTAATCCTGTGCATGTTTACTCACGTAAGCAAGTCACCTTTAGTTGAGTGATGCATACTCCCAGGTAAGTGTACATAGGATGAACAAAGAGAGGACACACTGTTGCAGAGATCTCTAGATCTTGGGCTTCACAGAGATGGGGTCAATAGCAGTGGACAACCTTTCTTAGATCACAGGTGATTTGATCAAGACTAGTAGTGCAATACCACACATAAATGTCTAATCAGAAGTACATTCAAATGGGATGTACACCCAAGTGAGTGTGTACAGGTTAGGAAAGTTGGTGAATTGCACTCAGGTCTCACTGAAATCAACAGGAAATGAGTCGTAAGTAGCTATTTCAGTGGGACCCAAGTTCAACTAACTTAAACTTGAGCCATCCCAAGGATAAGGTGGATAAAATTTCTGGAGATATTGAAGGTATTCTCTCCCTGAGCATCAAGTAAATGTTTCATAGCTTCTCGAGAGTAGGATTGTTTAAAACCACCACACACAAGGTCTCTGTGCTGGTAAACAAAAACAAAAAAAAAATGAGGCAGGAGCGAACCTATGAGACTTAGCATAAATGCTTAGCCTAGAGAAGACAACATTGACCTTAAGATGTCACCACAAATTCATCTTTTAAGCAAACCTACGAAAATGCTCTTCTCTAGCTGGATCTTGGATTAGCATTCTTTCCATTGGAGGCAATTGAGTTTCAGATTCAGAATAAAAACAGATTCTTTTCTGCTAGTGTGCATCATTTTCTTCAGCCATCTCCATAGGATTTATGTTGGGGGAGGCAGGACTTTTGTTGGGCAGGGGCAGAACTGTGATACAATTGGTCAGCTAAGTATTTTTTATTTACTTACTTGATTTAGAGGGGTAGCAGCTGCCCCCCTGCCCCCCTCTGGCTATGCCCATGGCCATCTCTAACCTGACCCCTTCTAATGTTTTAGCCTATAACTCCCTTCTGGTGGCATGTGGTGAATTTTTTTGTAGGGGAGCAATTAGGGCCAGAGCCACCAGCTTACGAGGCAATGGAAAGCGGGGCACATGTGTGACATTATGTGCATGAGCATCGCTTCCCTCCGTAAGCCAGGCAGAAGTTTCCCGGGCTTTGGGAAGGAGGCGCCAGGGGAACATTTAGGGGTCTAGCCTAGTCCCCTTAGTCTACTGACCGTACACCAGTACTGCCATCATCCCTGACCAATGGCAATGTTGGCTGCGTTTGATGGGAGCTGTAGTTCAAAATGCCTAGAGGACATCAAGCTGGGAAAGGCTGGTCTTATTCAAAACAAGGCCTATGTTCTACTAGAGTTGCCATATGTCCGGAATACTGCAGTCGGCAGCAGTGTCTGGGCAGAAATTGGACAAATGTCTGGGGAAATCCAGATGTATAGCTGTCCATGTCAGCAGTGCCATTTTTGCTGATTCCATATAAAAATAGCTCAACAACTTTGCCACTGTTTGAAATGTGGCAATCCTAGTTCTATAGAAATGACCCTCGACTTATTAAGACAAGCAAGTGTTGTTCTGGTTTTTGTGTGTATAATATGAATGTCAGTGTCTGTGTAGTCAGTTTTGCAGTTACGTAGAGAAGTGTCCCGGAATCCGTTCAGCCACAGTGAAGCAGAGAGTTGTAGGGGATGGAGCGGGGGGAATGTATTTTGCTGCATACTTAAGTAGGCAGGCAGCTTCAGATTGGCCTGCTCTGTATTAAATACTAGTTAGAAACTGGAAGTTTGGAATAGGGAAATCATTAATGAAGTTCCATCTGTAGTAAAAACACCAGCAGATGGGCGCTGGTATATTGTAGAACGCTGATCAAATCTACATGGAAGGCCCCCATCCGTCAATTTTCTGTGGACTCAAAGCAGGCTGTAGTTATATGAAACAGAGGAGCCATACTTCATTAAACAGTGGTATTTATTAAAAACTGTATATTTCTTGAATTTATACTGTACCATTAAACTCCTTCTATATATATCATTCATTGTGACGATCAAAGTTTTAAAATATATGGAAGCTTATAAAAATTGTGCAAGCTGTTCCCTGCACATTCACAAAGAGTGCAGTCATGATTTATATTCATGATTTCCAAAAGTGTGATGTCCTTCCTGTGCAGAGTGCAGAAAGTGTGCAGGAATGAAAGCATGTAGAATATCGCAAAAGATCTCAACAACATTTCCTTAGAGTAACAGTATATCATTACGGCAGTCCTAGAAAAAATATGTATCTCCTTTAATTAGATAAAAATGTCTGGTCTAGCTCAGTTATAGCTAATTAGGTTGAGTAGTTTGGGTGCTATAATATTCATTTAGTAATTTATATCCTGTTTTTACAACAATCTGTTCAAAGTAGCTTACAGTAAAGATTTGAATGTGACCAATGTAATGTTTCAGCGATTAAAATCTTAAGAATCAAATCATCAGTGGAACAATTGGAAAGAATACAGTACATCAGATCCAGGCACAAAACTACCTGCACCGGAGTGTTCATTTCATTGGAACTAAACATCCAAAGTTTAGGTATGCTTAAAACACCAACATTCATGTGCGAAGTTTCACTAGCTCTAAGCAAAGTTTGTGGATTGAATGCTCACCCATGTATTTCACAGAACAGCCTTCTGAAAATTATGAACCTGCAGAATTTGAATGTCTGTGTGCAGCAGTCCTTCTGTGATAGAAATCATTTGTGTCTGGTAGAATATGGACTACTTTCTGAGCGATAAGAAGTCATGACTTTTCCTGTGCTGGTATCCATCTGCGTGGAGAAGATCTCTTTCATATTGGATACCTCTCTTATCCAGATGGAAACTTCGGATACACGCTGCAGATTTTTAATTCCCACTTCAAACATTCAAGGTTTGGAGAGTTTCAGTTGAATTCTAATCTCTTTCCCTTGTGTAGTTTCCTGGTTGCACATCAGACATGTGTAAACATTCTAGATATGCATGCTGGAGTTTACAGCAACGCTGGGACCATCTTCTGTGTATTTGAAACAAGCTGCTTCCAGGTGTAGACACCAATTATTTAAGAATGGGTCAATGAAGCGAAGTGATCAGTGTCAGATAAACTCGGCTTGAGATGTGTTTCATGTAAGTTTTGTCAAATACATATTGATCGAACTGAAGCCATGCTTGAACACACCAGAGTTTCAACATGTGGCTACAACTAACCCATCCACTGATTCTTCATTGTTCATTCCAATGGAGGAGGCAGGGTCACTGACACATTGCATGAGTGCTCTCTGTCTGTTGGAGAGTACGGGGCGACTGACGTCTGCATAAGCTCTTTCTACACATCTAACCAATGTCTGCATTCAGGTAGGTAACCACGTTGGTCTGACGCAGTCGAAATATATAAAAAATTAAAAAAATTGTCCAGTAGCACCTTAGAGACCAACTAAGTTTGTTCTGGGTATAAGCTTTAGTGTGCATGCACACTTCTTCAGGTACACAGATGCAATCTGTGCAGGAAGGATCACAACATTTCAGTCCCCGCTGTATTTTCTCGTATGTGAACAAAATCCATCACTTCCTTTGGAAGTTGATCTTTATGGACCTCCCAAGTTCATAATTAATTTTATAATGATTTTAGAGTGTTGTGTTGTGTTGTGTTGTACTTTTGTACTGTTTTATTGTTGTTAGCCGTCCTGAGCCCGGCTTCGGCTGGGGAGGGTGGGATACAAATAAAATTTATTATTATTATTATAATTAATCTACAAAGAGGACTAACCATTCCAAGACTGTTTGCTGTTTTTCTGTCATCAGGGCTCATTCAGTTTGACAAAAGCATTTCCTAAATATCACACATATCCTAAATATGCACCAGAATATCTGTAGAAGGACCCAGCCAGAGCTAAACAATAATATTCAGGGTATCACAATCCTTGAGTGGGATGACCTTCATTTATATGTCTCTCCAACCATTACATTTGCCTTCGACAACAGCCCCTGAGGTGGTGGTTGGGGGGGGGGAGTAAGTAGTAGATTCATTTACAGATGAGGAATTTAGGCTGAGAAAAAGGGTACACAATGTACACAATGGACAGATCTAAACTATGGCTCTCCTTGTCAATGGTGTCAACTGAGAATCCAGAAGCAAAGATGGATCTAAAAGCACCCCGAGTCTGTAAGTGTGATGATTAAGAGTATCTCAAGGGCCTACGTAACACCAAGCCTCTACTGGACTTCACACCAACAACATCTCAGCATTGTCATCCTTGAGTTAGTCCATTCCCTTCTAGCCCATTGCTTTCAGACTCCAGTTCAATGAACCTACTGGATACCAGCTATATTACATCCATGTTTTAGAATCCAATGAACCATTAGCATTGCCCTCTTCCCCTTTATGCATAAATGACAGTAGGGGTGGGGTGGAGATTCAGATCATATTTCAACTCATACTTACCTAATTTGTACTTCCCAAAACAATACATGAAGCGAAATTCAGCTACCCTTTGAAATTTGCACTTCTCCAAATTTTACAATGCCGTTCTCCACTCAGGTAATTCATGTATTATTTTTTTCATATATTGCCATGAAAACCACATACCTAAACTGTGATTTGTACTAAAACGCTGGTGAATTTCAGTAAGGACTTCACAAGCTGATGTGGAAATGGGCAGAACCGAATTTGAGACTTGGAAAACGGGAAACAGACAGAAAACAAACTTGGCAGATTCCGCTCTCTCTCTAGCTAACAAGTCTTCACACGAGGTTTTCTATGAATGCTTCCTATGCTTTCAGCTGTGTGCAGGCTGCTGCCACATAGGTGTGCCTTAAGGAAAAAAAGCAGTTTACACTTACAGTGCTCTGATACCACTTTAAACCGCCATAGCACCTCCCAATTTTTTTTAATGAGAACTGTAGTTTGCTGAGAGTTGCTAGGAGACCCCTATTCCCCTCACAGAGCTACAATTCCCACAGTTCGCTATAACAAGGGATTGATGGTTAAATCCCTTTGAGAATTGTAGCTGTGGAAGCAGAATAAGAGTCTCACAACAACTCTCAGCACCCTTAACAAACTACAGCTCCCAGAATTCATTAGTGCTTTAAATGTACAGTGTACATGTGGCCGGAAACTTGATCAGGGGAGTCTTCTGGTAAACAATGAGTATATTGTTGTGGGGGCTGTCTCCCTTCCTTTCACTTACAGCATATCTGAACATTATGGCCATCCTGATGCTGACAGGAAGACGGGAGATGGGTGCATTCACACATGAGGGAATACACAGGCCTGCTTTTATGTGTGCCTGTGTATTCCTGGAGGGAAAAGAAGAATTGGGTGTGGAAGTGGGGAGAGGAGGAGTTTCTTCATCTCTGAAAGTGCCAGACCATGTCCGAACTTCCAGAACAATGCCACTCTGCAAATGTATTTTTCTGAGAAGAGTTTGGAATGGTCACCATTCTGCTTTACAGTAATGGAATTATACTCTGCTCATTGTCTTGTACATTAAGCATCTCTCAGGATATCCTTCTCCTTTTAACTGGGGCAGGGGAGATTTCATATTCCCAGTCATCATAATTCTGGATTTCTCTCTCGCACGCACACTGACAAATGCATCTGCTGCTACATTTAATATATGTTTCGGCCTATCCTTTATCTTTCTAGATGGTCCTTTAAAGAACACTCTTTATTCCACCTGAGTTTAAAGGAGTTCTCAATGATCTTATACTGAAATCTATGCATTGGGAATAACTGTCTCTCCTGTAAACAATGACAGTAACTACAAAACCAAGTGTAACATACAGCTGTGATGGACTTGAGAGCTGTAATATTTTGAGTTACGGCACTGCTTTGGTCACCACAGTTGGAAACCTGTGCCAGACTACAAGCTAGGAGTCTTTCAGAAAAGGCTGTGCAGTTGTTCAGGCAGGGTGTAAGGACAGACTGGTTTGTAGGACAGTTAGGGATGCAATCAGAGTAATATATCTGAATTAATCTGGGTGGGGAAATAAAGGACATTCTTGAGAATGGCCAAGCAGGCGTGGTTTAAAGTAGGGATGTGGGAGACCTAACAGCTTTCCGGATCATGTGGCCAGCATGACTGAACTGCTTCTCTTGCAACAAAACACTGTGATGGAAACCAGAGTGTACGGAAACACTGTTTACCTTTCTGCCACAGCAGTACCTATTTATCTACTTGCACTGGCATGCTTTCGAACTGCTAGGTTGGCAGGAGCTGGGACAGAGCAACGGGAGCTCACCCCGTCTTGTGGATTTGAATCGCCAACCTTCCAATCGGGAAGCCCAAGAGGCTCAGTGGTTTAAACCACAGCGCCACCAGCATCCCTTGTTTGCCTAGAGAGGGGTGCACGACTGTGTGGAACTAGGATGCTGCACAAAGGTATAATATTAATTGTAGCATCTACTTTTGCCCTTGGCCCCACACAGAAGTTTGGCCAGAAGGGAAGGAAATCCTTGAGCTGAAAAAAGGTTCCCTACCCTTGGTTTAAAGCGTGCCTTTTCCGTGTTTCTCTTCATGCTTGGGCTTATAGCAATAAATACTCCATATTGATTACTTAATTGCAGTAGAAGTATTCTTAGACAGAAGCAGCATTACAGCCTACTTTGTGGTCTTAATTTTAAAGATTAATATTGTACTATCTTTAGTGTTACCATGCTATTCACCACATGGTATAATGGAGCATTTCTCCTCAACTGATTTTACAGAAATATTGTTTTGTTTAGGCACTGAGAGTTACATTTCTCTCTCTCTCTTTCTCTTTGCCTGGTGCGCTTTAGATAAAGAAGGGATCTGCTATCTTTGGGAGCTTAATTTAACAAAATGTAAGCTCCATCTCCCAGCTAAGAGAATTTTAAAAGACTGTAAGAGAAACACAGTTTTTAGCCACCACATAAATACTTCAGATTGACTTAATAGCCTTAAGTGAATATCACTTTAGAGAAGTTTTAGCTTTTCAATTAAGCTGCCATTTTTGCAATAATAACCTATCAAATAACACTGAGCCTATATAAAAGATATGCCTAAAAGGCTGGTGTATAACTTTGGATTATATGAACAAGGGAGGCTTCTTTCTTAGAAAACCTAATAATGTCTCAGACTCAGTTGCTTTCTCGCTGTGAACACAACAGCAGAAGACGCTTGGGACATGAACAAGACATTTGGTTAAATATTGAGATCTGCAATACTTATGTGCTATTTCTACTCCAGGTCACTTGTCTTAGAGGAGGTTTGTTGTCCTTCTGTAAGTAAATCAAAGTACAGGTCTGGTTGTTTCTTGAGTCCAGCCTTCAGTGTGAACGAACCTGCACCTCCAACCTGCAGATAAATCTCTGCACATCAGCACTCTGAAAAAATGATTTAGTCACAATGTCCTGACTGTGCAAACATCTGATTATCATGCTAAAATTGCATCTTTTCATACAAATATTAGCTAACTTTTTCCTGGCTTAATAAAAAAGGCACAAGTAGTAATCCTGCCCCAATTTTTCTTGCTAGCTTTATTTCCATTAGACTTTTCATCAGACAAAAGAGGAAGGGCACCTAATGTTAGTCTGAGTTATTTCTGGATATTCATTCTCTCTCTCTCTCTCTCTCTCTCTCTCTCTCTCTCTCACACACACACACA